>NC_092860.1:66492345-66676681 GCF_032062135.1 Pyxicephalus adspersus
TGTTTCAAACATTTTTTATATTCATGATATCTACTAGAACCCTATTCGGACATATTTCTGTAAGTTACAGGTCTACAATTTAAAAAAATTTCATGAAAACCTGTGACGCTTTTGGAACAAAAATCTAGAAATCAGTGTAACGCTCAGGTGGTTAAAGAAACTACAGTTTACAGTAAACTACATGTTTGTTTGTTTTTTTTTACCTTCTTTATGAAAATGCTAGTTACCTACCTGTTATGCTGTCCCTTTGGGTTTAATTTTTGAGAGATGAGCAGTATTAGACTTGATTTTCCTATCTGTACAGGTTTAATTTTAAGCCCCTATACTTAAATAGATAGTTGACAAAATAAAGCAATTCTCAGGATAAGGTATCTGCATCACAGACATAGCTGAAAAACGTGAATAATGGCTTAACTGACAACAATCAATACAAAGTTACTTAGGTTAGGTTGAAAAAAAAAAGACATAAGTACATCAAGTTCAACTACTAGGGAAATAAGCATATCGCAGATAAACACCCTATGGTCATAGCTAAAGCTATGTCTATTTTCACAGACCTTCCTGTGAGGAATCCCCTCCTTATCTGCATATTAAATTTACTTTCTTCCAGAAGCAAAGATTGCCCCCTTCTCCTTCTAATTACCTTAAAGTGAATAATTGAGAAGCTATTACACATACATATGGCAGACTGTGCACTGAACAGAAGCTATTATGCATATGACGGACTGTGCACTGAGTTTCACAAGCCAAAAGTGAGCAAACACCTATACACAAATACATGTGATTCTTTAACTTTTTATCCGTGACTTAAAAATTAGACATAGGGCTGTAATTAGATATGCAGATGGCCCTTTAGCACTATATCCCTTAGCCCTTGGATCAGGGGATTGCTTCCTTATTTTTTCAGCATTTTTTTAAATTCCTTTTACTTTAAGTGGAACTAAACCTAATTATTAAAAAATCATGAGCGGACTGGTTCTTTATCCAAAAGACAAGGCAAAGTCCCTTCTGCAATAAAACAAACATATCTGTAAAAATAAAATATTAATACAGCTGCCACATGAATATAAGCTTTAAAACTTGTTTTGCATTAAGATACTTTAACCCCCTATGTATATCTCTAAGCCTTCTATTGTGTAGACAGTAAATCATTTCTGATGTATAAAAGTTTCATGTAAGGTCTGTTAGAGAAAAACAGCTATGTTCAATTTCACTGCTGCTTGTTTTATTTACATACCACTATGGGTAACCAGGGCTGTGGAGTCAGAGTCAGGGCAATTTGGGGTATTTGGAGTTGGAAAAGCATGTACTGATTCCTATTAAATTAAATGCAAATTGGAAAAAAATTCTATTTCACAGATAAGTAATGATTAATTAGTTCACTGCTTTAATAACCCCATTGCGGAGTTGTCACTAGTATGAAGCTAATCTGAGCTACTCTGCAGCCTAACATGTATACATCTATGTAATCTGGATTTTGTTTGGTTTATGAAAAATACTTATTTGATAGGATTATGATATTTTTGCTTAGCGTTTAAATAATTTATTCAGGGTTGTACAGTAACGTTACATATTACATTTATATGGCCCCTGCACACTCTGAGTGTTGTGAGGAAGCAGAGGTGTTTATCACCCCATGCCTGCTTCAGACACCTGTCTGCACTCAATTTATTTTTATTTACCAACTATTTTACAACTACAGTTATATCTCGGTTAACAAATATAATTTGTTCTGGGATTGATAGCCAAAATCTTTGTCAGCCGAAATGTGATTTCCCATAGGTTTCTATAGAAAATCATTTAATTTGTTCTGGATGCTGCCCACAATTTAAATATAAGTTTTATAAAAATAGTAAAAAGAACCATTTAAAAGGTCATAAACTGAGATGAACAGCTTCCCAATTGGGAACACTTTCAACTGTGGTGTAAGTTACTGTATAAAATCCTCACTGTGAGTTAATCACAAAGCAAAAAAAAAAAAAAAAAAACATTATGGAGCCTAGACATTCATTAACTTCTGGAGCAAGCTATGCTTTGATATGCAAAAAAAAAAAAAAAAAACAACTACAGAGTTTGTCTTGGTCATTAAGGAGTTACAAAATGTTGAAGAAGAGCTCATCTCCCAAGGAACCTCAGCTGTGCTTAGCAAACGACTTCTACAAGTCATGCAAACTGCCCCCAGCCCCTGTCCTGCACAACAGCAGCAGAAAGTACCCCCCCCCCCTTCCTTTTTTTTAGCTGGTACCTGGTTAGCTGAGGTCTTACCGTATATACCAAGTTTAATTAACATTTATGCTGTTTTAGGTTTTTTTTTTGTTTATGTAGTTTAATTGATGGTTTTAAAGCTGCAAATTATGTACTTTATATTTTTGAACGTAAAGTTGTTCCTGATGCTTTTTTTGTATCTGCAAGTACTTTAAAGTTTTTAGTCCTTTGTTAAAAACAATAAATAAAACCGTGTTTTCATTTTTGTGTTTTTGGTTTATAATTTAGGCATAAACGTTATTGGTTTATATGCTGGCAATTACAAGCTGGGTAACAGGGTCAAGTGTCAGCTTCATGGCCAGGAATTCTTGTTCCCAAAAGCAGATGCTGTCTTCATATAGCTTTACAATGGCTGAGCTTTGGCAGTGATGAAACGCAAAGTATGTTGTGTTTCAATCAACATGGAACATTAGCATATTGAAATTATAGGAGTGGAAGGGTTCTTGTACCAACTCCACAGCCCTGTGGTTTACGAAAGATACACATAAGAATATATGATGAGATATGTCCTGTTTCACTGTCTGTATCTCTCTGTCATTTGCAACCCCTATTTAATGTCCAGCGCTGTGTAATATGTTGGAGATATATAAATATACTGTTTCTTATTATTAATAATAATAATTATAATAATAATATGACCAGTTCAGTAAGTCGATGATAATTTTTTTTTTTAATTTCCAAATGGAAAAATGGCATTTTAGGTTAATAGTGAGAAAGTGAGTAATAAAAGCTGCTTGGTAATGATATTCATATACAATTAAATACTGTCACATATCTAATTTGTAAGATTAGTGAAATTTGTCAACATATTTTTAAAAGGTCTAACAATAATATTTTGGATTAATTAGGTATGCTTTTGGTTGTTTTTCTTCACCAAAGCAGCCCACCCAGATTGTTGGCAGTCTTGTGTCCATCTTATATTTCAAATAAATTCAGCTTTAATGAAAAAATATTGCTGCAATATTCCGCTTTATTTACCTCCCCCCATTTTTTTTTCTCCCACTGGATATCCAAAATCTGATGCCCAGTTTTATCATTCAACCCACTTTCTGTGAATCTAGGTCGTTCTGGACCCACCCAAGACTGTTACTTTAACCTCCCTAGCGTTCTACTTCTCTGTATTTCCATACAAAAAGTGTTACATTTTTTTTTTGCATGGAAATTTATTTTACAGTGTAGGCTATAATTCTTGGGCATAATTCACCGAAGTATGTCCAATATTTATTACATTTAAATGAAAATAAAGAAAATAGTGAAACGTAATATACCGTATTTTTTGCCGTATAAGACGCACTTTTTCTTCCCCAAAACTGGGGGGGAAAAGTTGGTGTGTCCTATACGACAAATGTGTTATAAAATAATTAAAATAAGATACTCACCCGATACCCGATCCTGCGTGTGTCTCTTCTCCTTGCTGGCTGCAGCGTGTGTCTCCTCTCCTCTCTGGCAGCAGCGTGTGTCTCCTCCTGGCTGCAGTGCAGAGCGAAAGAAGCTGGCACAGCGCCCCCTGCTGTTCCCTGTCCTAACTGCTGTACAGTGGAAAAAAATCACAGAGTGATCAGAAGGGGAATTTGAATGACACAGAGAGATCAGAAAGGGAATTTGAAAGGCACAGAGTGATCAGAAAGGGAATTTTAAATGACACAGAGTGATCAGAAAGGGAATTTGAAAGGCACAGAGTGATCAGAAAGGGAATTTGAATGGCACATGAGTGATCAGAAGGGGAATACAAGTATGAATGGCACATGAGTGATCAGAAGGGGAATAATCTTTCAGAATCTTTTTTTTTCTAGATTTTCCTCCTTTAAAATTCGTCTCCTCCTTTAAAATATATAGACTGCGTCTTATATTCCGGAGCGTCTTATACGGCGAAAAATACGGTAACTGTACAGTAGGATGTAGCATATATAATATATAGTAGATTTCTTTGTATTGGACTTAATACAGCTATTTTGTATTGAATCCAATACAAAATTATTTTGATTTCCCGCCGCTCCTCCCGCCCACACCATCATCAGGAGAACGTCTCTGCAGTTTGAGGCTGAAGATCAAAGAGGAAGGATGTGTCCCCAGGACCTGCGGGGACCAGCAGGATTCCGGGGGATGCCGACGGATCTCTTCTGTGTAAACCAGGGCTGTGGATTCGGTAGATAAATCCTTCAACTCCAACTCCTCAGTTTCTGGTATCCCGGACTCTGACTCTCTGATTCCGACTTCTCTGTATTTACAGGGTTTCTCATTTTATCTTCACACTTTTGAATTCAAACTTCACAAAAAAATTTTGACCCTCTAATTTTTCATAAATCAATACATTTATTATAAAATTAAATATAACAAAATATTTTTACCAAAAAAGTTTTTCACAAGAAACATTAATAAAAATATATGAAAATAAATTGATAAATTGTCAATTATTATGTTTTTTACTTTATATAATTTTTAAATTAAATATCTTTATTTTGGGGATTTATACTATATATAGGATTTTATTAGGATTTATAAGATAATATTATTCTTTTTTTTATCTTCGAAGTTATTAGTTTTATATTTAGTATTGCACTTACCCTTATGGCCAGAGAAATAAGTAATGCAGAACATCAAAGAGTGGTAGACAGTTACCTGAATGGAAGTGATGCCTCCCAGGTAGCAATGATTTTGGGTTGTATTCGTACAACCATTACCAAAATTATTATTGAATCTATGAATCCTCTGTTACAGTGGAAAAATTACCAAGAGGAGGTCTGAGAAATTAAAAGTTGGACGAAGCCCATGAGGAGGAGTTATGCATGTCAATTTGCAATTTGGAATTAATGTATCTATTTCTGTTTCAATATCTTTATTAATTTTCATTTCATTTAATTTTACACAAGCATATCAAACAAACAAAATAAATGTCTCTAGCCATCCCAAAAATTCTATAAATCTACTTCAAATCAATATTAACAGCATTTTAATACAAGTTCAAACTCCTTCCATTATATCCATCTTTCTTAACCTACTAACTCCATGGGCTATGCTAGTTCTCTTTCAACTAATGCTTAGTAGAAGTTCAATCTCCCTAAATGGTTTAATCTTTACCTCCTCTCTCTTAACCCCTCATAACTTCCCCTTTTATTTTATCTTATTTTAATTAGTGTTCAACAATTTATCATCAATCAATCATATAATCCTCCTAATACTGACAATAACAGAAGAGGAAAGGAATTACTTCCCTTCTCCCCAAACATTGTGTATAACTGACTTTCATCATGCCTATCTTTTTATCTTTGTGAAAGAAGGAAAAAAAATTTCCCCCTGTAACAAGTTGATATATCCAAAAATATATTATTTCTTTGTGACTATAAGGAGGGGGAGATAATCCTCGCCACTTCATCTTTTAATAGCAACTCTACATAACAATCTAGTTAATTCTCTATCATCCCCTTAACTCTGTGAAATTAGAGTTCAGTTTAATTATTTATAACTACCGTCTATCCAGCTAAACATTTATATATATATATATGTCTTAAACAAAACCTTTTACTACATATAACAAAAACAATACTAAAACAAGGACACAAAAGGAATTGGGGAATGGTAGGCAAACTCTATAATCAATAACATTGCTGATGGTATAATTATATGGTCAACAATGACCGATCCCACCCAATAGGCATATAGTATTCGATCCATGGTGACCATATTTTTTTAAATTTAGTTACCGAGGCCATTAACAAAGCCCTCATCTTCTCATTCACGAAAAACCAAGACAATTTGTTCTTAACTTGCTGTATATTAGGGACTGTAGACCTCCAGTCCTTGGCCAGAACCATTTTGGCCACTGTAAACAAATATGGTAATAATTTAAAATGGTTCATAGTACAAATAGATGGTTTCAGGCTCAAGAGTGCTTCAGATGGATGTTTAGGAAAAGAACAACCTACTAGTGTATGCAATTTGATATACTCCCATCCAAAACTTCCTAATTTTGGGGCATTCCCACCAAATATTGTGAAAAGTTCCTGGGCTGTTACAGCCCCTAAAACAATTATCTGTACAATTTGACTGAAATTTAACAAGCCTGGATGGTACCATATACCATCTCATCATAGTTTATAATTGATTTCCACAGCTGAAGCAATAATACTAAAATGAGCTATTGAATGCCATATCTGACCCCAATCCTCTTGTTGAAATGTTTCACCCAAGTCCCCCTCCCATATAGATATATATGATGAGGTATTCATGTTAATCTAAACTAAGTTAATATACAAAGCTGATAATACTCCTTTAGAATTTGGGTCCTTTACACACAGTTTTTCAAACCATGTCATAATATAAGTACCCGTGATTGATCCCAATCTAGATTGAACAAGATGCCTAATTTGTAGGTACCTAAATAATTCCGCCGGGGGGGCTTCATACTTCTCACAAAATTCATTAAATGAAATTATCCCAGACTGATTTAAAAAATGATGAATTCTGTAAAGGCCCTTCTCCATCCACCAAGCAAAATGCCTCTATGCCAGGGGGGAACATCGGATTCCCAGTAATTGGGGCTACCGGGGTATGGGGGGACATAAGGCCCCCTGACTGCTTGATAGTGTCCCAAATTTTCATAGTATGCTTCAATATAGGGTTAGATAGACCAGGCCTCTGTGTACCTGAGACCCAGAGTAGAGCTTCTGCCGTGTATGATTCCTATTATAATACATTAAAAAAGGAGCTACCTGACCTTATAATACAAGCTCAAATTTGGTACTGATAAGCCTCCCACACTCTTAGTTCGAAATAAAGTATGTCTAGGGACTCGTGTAATGTACCGTATTTTTTGCCGTATAAGACGCACTTTTTCTTCCCCAAAACTGGGGGGGGAAAAGTTAGTGCGTCCTATACGACAAATGTGTTATAAAATAATTAAAATAATATACTCACCCGATACCCGATCCTGCGTGTGCCTCTGGCTGCAGGAGCGTCTGTCTCCTCTTCTCTCTTGCTGTAGCTTTTGTTTTCTTCTGTCTGTAAAGCAGAGCGAAAGAAACAGGCACAGCGCCACCTGCTGTTCCCTGTCCTAACTGCCGTACAGTGGAAAAAAGCACAGAGTGATCAGAAGGGGAACTTAAATGACAGACTGATCAGAAAGGGAGTTTGAATGACACAGAGTGATCAGAAAGAGAATTTGAAAGGCACAGAGTGATCAGAAAGGGAATTTGAATGGCACATGAGTGATCAGAAGGGGAATACCGGTATGAATGGCACATGAGTGATCAGAAGGGGAATAATCTTTCAGAATCTTTTTTTCTAGATTTTCCTCCTTTAAAATTAGGTGCGTCTTATATTCCGGAGCGTCTTATACGGCGAAAAATACAGTATCTATTTCAACAATAGATAGATGCATTGATAAATTCCAATAGACATTAAAAATAACTTCTTTAATTCCTGCAAGGCACAATGATTCCTACTCTCTTTAAGAAAGGCTTAGCTATGCTAACAAAACCTTGATCTCATTGCTAAGGAAGATGGAAAAAAAACATCTACTTTCTTGATGAAGTGGGTTTTAACATCTCAATGAGAACCAAAAGGGGAAGATCTCCTATTGGGCACAGGGCGGTGCATGTTGTGGCTGGAGTGCATTCAAGAAATTATTCAATTTGTTGTCTGAGGAATAAAAATGACTCCACTTGAAAAAAAGACTCCACTTTAAGTCACAAGCATTTAACCAAGAAGCATTCCTCAATTTTATTGATGAGGTTTTGAATGTTTTTAGTAAAAAGAGTGTTCAGCATGCCATCCTAATTATGGATGTCCCCTTTCATAAAACCAGCCAGGTAAAGAGCTTGGTTGAAAGTAAGTAACACCAACTTTTATTTTTACCACCATACTCTCCATTTCTTAATCCTGTTGAGAACATGTTTTCTAAATGGAAAGAATTTGTAGGAAGAAATAGGCTAATAAGTTCAGGTGCTTTGTTAGAAAGCATCAATAGTGTATTTTTGACAATAGGCTAGCAGGATTGCTGAAATTATTATACAAAAATGTTTAGCTTTTTGCTTAAATACCTAAGAGGAGAAAACATTAATGATTAATAAATCATTTAATTAATAATTACATATTTTTATTTATTGTTTCTTGAGAAAAACTGGTAAATTGTGTTATATTTTATTTTATAATAAATGTATTGATTTATGAATAATTAGGGGTTCTAAAAGTGTGAAATTTGAATGCAAAAGTGTGAAGATAAAAATAGAAACCCTGTAAAATGCTAATGTATTTTCCACGTTGATGGAAGGAAGGCAACATACATGCCATTTAACAACAAAACTACTGGCTAGAAAGCTGACCCTCTACTGTATTGGCCAGTTTAAACAAAATACAAAAAAAATGAAAACAATAAGGTTTTATTTATTGTTTTTATCAAGTGGCTATAAAGTAGTAGCATAGCATGCATAAAAATCAGGAACCGGAACTTTACCAGTTTAAAAATATGAACCACATTCTTTGGTAGTTTTAAAACAAAAACAAAGCTTGCCTATGTGAACAAAAACAAAAAAGTAGAATAGCTGTGAATGCAATCCAAAATTAACTCAATGTAGCGTTGTTCTAGGAAACAGAATTGCTTCTGCCAGATCCTCTTTCATAGAGGCTCCTTAATCTGACTTGATTATTTTTAGAGCTGAGAAAAGTCTTTTAACACTGACTTGGGTGGATGGCATTGCTGTTACGGTTCCAGCCACATCACTAGTAATTTCAGGATAAACAAGGATGGCTTCTTCTACAGTCAGTTTCGATTTCACTTTCTCCAATACTTACAGAACTGTCTTCCTTTAATATCTGTTTGTCACTTTCTTCATCTACTTAATTCATTTTCTCGATTGTGCTCAACATATTAGAAGCATTATCTGTCGCAATACATAGAATCTGTTCCTTTTTAATTTCAAAATGTTCTAGAACATCCTCCACTAACTTCTGAAGATAGTCACTGGTGTGATGTGCCTGGGAGTCCTTTACCTTGGGAGGTTTGCATTATTGTTTTATTATTTTCATCAACAAATCTATTAATTTAAATCTAAAATTAATTAATCTATTAATAACAAAATATATGACTGTGACGTGTGCATGCATCTATTTTTTGGAAGACACAATGTCCCTTCAGATCTTTTTGTACTTCTTCCTTCTTACATTTGGTCACTTTAATTATAGGTTTACTTATGCTTTCTCTTTCCAGAGAAACACCAAGTTTTTTAGCCATTTCTCAATTTATGCCTAAAAGGCTGGCAGTGAAAATGGATAGTGGTATACCATTCTTTACTACCATTTTAATAATGTGGTTTTTGTTGTCATTTTTTCTGGTCATTGTTATGGTAAATTTGTCATATATAAAGAATCTTCTTAGTTGTGTTCGGTCTCCAGTAGATTTCTGAACATTTTTTATCCCAGAAGTAGATGGAATATTTTCATTGATATCTTTCTCATTCACAATTTCTAACACTTAGGATGAAAAGGCTGCAAGTGTATTTTCAAATTTGATGCTCTTGTAGACCTAGTTTTTGTTAGACCCACTGAAACTGCAAATTTTTTCATCATATTGTTTTTCACCATCATCTTCAAGTATACATTGGCAAATTTCCCATCACTTAATAATGTAAAGTTCACATAAACAGCAGACTTTGTCGTGTTTGTTGACAGACTTTTTGCCATTGTGAATAGGGTGCCGCTTTCACTAAAATATAAAATATGGTAACTAACTACCATATTCTTTGATTTAAATACAAACATACACATAGTCCTGCACTATTGCAAACATACATACAACACGGCACTATACACACATATAAGCTATAGCCCTGCACTAAACTTTGACATAATTTATCCTATACAGAAAAACATGCACAAACATATATACTATACACACAACACAGAGCCCTACATTTTACTCAGAAACATACACACAATATGCACTATACACAAACATTCATACATTCCTGCACCATAACCAGAAACATACACATAGCCTTGCAGTTTTATCCAGAAACATGCACACAGCCTTCCATCATATTACAGACAAGCATCCATGCAGTTTTAAAATAAGCATTAACACTTACAGTTGAATCCAAAAAGCTGTTCCTACAAGTTCTTCTAAGCTCTTTTACCAGACAGAGGAAGTTGGGCAGATGCTGCTGCCTTCATCTTTGTTTTCTGATCCTCTGCTGAAGACAGGGCAGTGGGAGGCTCCAGGGCCAGGGGGGGCACTTAACTAATTTTCTAGTATTAGGTGGTGTGCAAAATGATGTTAAAGTTCAGCCCTGGATTGCAGCATATATGGAGAGTGCAGACAGGACACTTGAACACACACATCAGATAATAGTACTCACCTACACCTATATCTTTACACTTGTTACACAAGTGAACTTGTTAAACACATTATATTTAAAATAAAATGAAAACACTTTTTGTAATGTACATAATCCAGATTACAATAATGTGAATGTCAGGTTGTATAATAGCTCAATACAGGTTGTCAGGTTGTATAATAGCTGAACTTCACACTAGTAGAAATACAACTATGCACTGGGCTCTATTCTTACATCAGAGAAATACTTAATTATGACTATTGTTTGTAAAATAGGACATTTGAACTTTTTTTTAAATTATAATTTGAATTTATCAGGAGTCGGAGTTGGCACTTTTTTATCGACTCTGACTCCAGGTACCCAAAATTGTCTCCGACTCCAACTCTGACTCCACAGCCCTGGTGTAAACTGATGCTGGCTGGTGATTTCATTAGTAAAAAAAAACTCCCAAAAACAGCACAATACGAGCAGATATCAAGGCAAGTACACCATAACCTGAAATTAACAGAATTTTTTTCTTGTGAGCATTTTTCATTACTTCCCACCAGTTTGTAACATTGACACGCAAAACAACTTCAGTTAAAACTTTTTTTAAGGAAATATTTAGTTAATTTGCTAGTATATTTTGGTTTATTATTATTATTTTTATGTTTAAACATAATTTCAGTTATAACATTTAGGCAGATAGCCTCACATTCTTATCAAGCACATTTGAATATGATGCATAATTTATAGTCAGCAGAATGACTGCAAGGTGCCCTGGGAAAGAAGTAGACTGATATTGACAGAACAAAGAAGCAGTTATTGCTCAAAAGCTAAAAAGCTGATCTTTTGGTATCAGTCACACACAGTGAAACAAGCATAGAGATAACTGTGTCACAATTAGCTGAAAACCTGAACAGTATACTCATTCTGGGTCAGTTATTCAGAAGGTTTTAGGCAGAGGCTCAAACACTAACCAGGCGAGCACTAGCAGTTTACGTAATCTCTCAGAAAATAATATTTTAGGCAGATATCACAAGATGTTTGATGTTACCTGTATTTGCCAAAAATCCTGCTTTGTGCAATCCGCTTTTACTTTATTTTTTTATTAAATGGCAATAAATAAACAATCTGCTTTTGCTATTCTGTTCAAAAGGATTACTCCTACTGAACATGAAGGCAGTTTCTTTGGATATGGGTTGCCAGGTATGCATGGCTGAAATTGGGGTTAGAGTAGATCACAGAAAAAGATTGTCTGACCAGAAAATGTAATACCTGGCTTTTTAGATTTATTTTAGATTAGAATCCTATACAGTGGAGTGCTGGTGACTTAGTCATGTTTTATGCCTTACAATTAGAACAGAAGACTGTTAGAGTGCTGACTGTAACTTTAAAATGCTGCACAGACTTTCAGTTCCGAGTTACCACGAGAGTGTAGCGGTTCATCAAGGCTGCCACTCACTCGTAGGAATTTTTTTCTTTATTCGCCGGTCGACACCCCGCACCAACTATCCCATCTAGAGAGCGACTCCACGTCAGCCAATGGATAAAAAAATTTAGAGCCAAGCTGTCAGCAGGAAATCAAAAGTACGGGGACTCTGGGAAACAAAAGTACGGGGACTCCGAGAGTTATGATGGCGGACGGCTAATTGTCGCAACACTCCTCTGCATCTGAAGATATCAAAGGTGATTAATGTCATCTCCCCCTGGACCACATTGAGATAGCAGAGGCAGTGGCTGTGCTCCTCAAGCTCACTATACAAGAGGCAATAGACACTGCAATTGGCAAGGGAATAAAATTTTGAGGCAAGAGACTACTGCTGAAACAAGAATCTCTACTAATGAAGACGACTTACGTCAAACCAGAACCCAAACAGCGTCTATTGAATCTCAGATGCATGCTTTAACTGATAAAGTAGACGATCTGGAAAACAGATCTTGCAGAATAATCTATGGATTATAGGACTCCCCAAATCTATTAAACCTAGCATGCTGCCTCAGATTTGTGCCACTACTATACCAGAGCTATTGGGCCTGGACAATGCATGCAAGGTAAAATTTGTATATCGACTGGGTCCCCCAAACAAAGACCAAAGAACACCACGTCCTATTATTGCAAAATACCTGGCCTGTGCAGATAGATCCAAACTCCTTACGGCATTCTGTACTCAAAGCAATCTTTCTATTGAAGGTGCACCCCTCCTAGTTTTTGTCGACTACTCTGCAGAGGTAGTGCAAATACAAGCTCTTCCAACAAGAATTGTTAATCGCTATCTAAGCATAAAATCCGGTTTACACGGGCTTACCCAGCCACTTTCCACCTATGAGATTTTCAAGGAGACAACCATTCTTTTACCACTGCGGAGGATGCTAAGGAGTTCCCTAAAGGTTGCTCAAAAAACCTAGAAATTAGTGAAACAGGATCCCTAACCATCATCACGCCCCTGACTATCACCATCAAGGGAAAACATTACTCTGGAAAGCCTATCTTCTTCTCAACCTCCAAAGTCATATGGCAATGCAGTGATTAAAAAATCTACCAAAAAATTATAGATAGCCAAGCAAAAGTCAGCTAGCTTAGTCCTCTTGCAAGGATACCTCGTGGTGCCAACCACCAATGGTGCCAGATGTCCACTAGCCACTGTTACTACTTTACAAGCAATTTCATCTACCTCCGAGTATGAGCCTGCCCCTAAATGGAATACAGTTTTTCACACCCATTGCGAAGAAAGTAAAGTCCCAAGTATTTATTGTTCACTTGCCAACTTCCTATTTTTTTGTCCCCTCCCTATGCCAAGTGTTTCACTTAACCTGACTGCCCTTTCCCAGAACACATAGAACTTTTTGTTTTCCTACAACCCTTTATATTCATCAGACAGCTGAGCAGGACTATACCCTCCACAAGCTATTTCCTCCTCATCATCCAGCATATCACTTGCCTGACCACCAACAACTACAATATGAAGATACAGGACATTACCCATCCAGGTTCCATTTTATATAAATGTGTATTATGTCTTGTTCATTGGGTTATGATGTTTCTCATAGGTAAGTTACATTCACATCGCTATTCTACATGTCTTGAACCCATATATTCTTATTATTATTATACAATAGTTAGAAAGCACCAACAAATTATGCAGTGCTTTACAATGTCCAAAGTCATGTCACTAACTGTGCTTTAAAGGGGCTCACAATCTCATGTCCCTACCAAAGTCATATATCTTTAATACAGTGTAAGGTCAATTTTGGTGGGAAAACAATTACCCTAACTGGATGTTTTTTTTCTTTGGAATACATTGTACACTTTAACACAATGGACATACGAATAGTCACGTAGAATGTCAAGGGACTGAGATCCTCTAATAAAGGTATGGCGATTTTGAGGCACCTCCAGAAACTCAAAACAGAAGTAGCATTGCTGCAAGAAACCCACTGTCAGGAAATGAACCCAGGGATGCTTCGGTGTCTGGCTGCAACTCTGTCTACTGCGCCACTTAAGGGTTTGCCTTTTGCACTGTTGGATTCCTTGGACAAAGATACCTTGATACTTAGTATCTTGCTGAACCTTAAACTCCTGGCCCCTCCTATGAACTCCAGAGCACCTTATTTTTTCCTAAATTCAGCAATCTCAGAACCAAAAATACAATCCACCATTAAACAACTAATGATAAATCATTAGAGCCAGACGGCTATACGGCCAAATTTTACAAGATCATGGAAGAGATATTCATAGTTTCTACTCTTTCATGTGGGAAAAAGGTTCGAGTTGGCTTGAAGGGCCTCGATCGATCGCTGCTCTTGGCCATGTACAACTCACCACACACCAGGTTTTCTGTCCCCTATCATACAACTGGAGAGGGTCACCAGACAAGGCTGTCCCCGCTATTTAATCTAGCAGCGGAGGCTCGTTTGTTTTTTTTAATGTTCTGCAGGGCTAAACGGCCTTAAGATCCATAACAAAGAAACCAGATCAGCATTTTTTGCTGGAGACATTATTTTATTCAACTCAGACCCCACCAAGGATATATCATTTATCCAACGCATCTTTACTTATTATGAACAATGTTCAGGGCTGAGCAATAAATGTGGATAAAAGTGAGATTTTTCCCTGACCTCTCATAGACAAACAGTTTGGGATAAACACTCCCCATTTCTAACTGCCTGAGAATACATCTCCTATCTGGGCATTAAGATAGGCAAACTACCTTCCTCAGTATATGGTTTAAATTAACCACCCGATAGCAAAAATCCAAAGGGATGGAGTTATGGCAGAATTTACCAATCTCACTATCTGGGAGAATACAGCTACTTAAAATGATGTCATTTTCCAAACTCCTCTACCCTCTATAAACAATGCCATTGCTACTGCTTGCCAAGACGCATTACACCTTAATACATTTTTCTTGCTGTTTTTATACATAAATTTACATAAATTTTATAATTTATATGGCAAGGCAATCACCCCCGGGGGGGGGGGGGAGTCAATTTACCAAATTTAAGAGGGTATTACCTGGCATGTGTCACAAGGCACATCTTTTTTTGGATCAAGGGAACCTCTCATTCATTGGGCTATGCTCTAGAAAAAGCAATGGCATATCCATGGGACCTCAGGGCCTTATTACACTGCAAGTTTCGCTCCCACTTAAAACATAATATAATTTTAATCACCACAAAGTTCATTCACAGAGACCAAACTAGGCATGTCTGGGACTCATGGTTCACCAGGACAGGTAAATAAGGTTTCCAGGCTTTCCTGAGGCCTAGGAGACTGGTTCTTGGTCTCAAAATGCTCACCATAATGATCCACCTACAAATCAGCCAACTACTACTTTATACAAAATAGTACATTTGAAAAATAAAGATTATTATTAAATGGGTTTCAGAACACAGCTCAGAAATCAATCAGAGGACACTTCACTAGCCTTATCTGAGTTTTATGACATATGGAGACACAAAACTCCAACTTTTACAATGGGTGTTGTAAACTAGGGGATCTGAAGGATGCTGGTTGTCAGATCAAGAAATATCTGATAAGGGGTAATTTATGACCCTGGTCTGTAAAGCTACGTACACACGTCAGATTTTTATCGCCCGATAATCGGCATCGGCCAATTATCAGGCGAAAATCTGCCGTGTGTACAGTCGGTGTCGTCCATCGTCCGGACGACCGACCTGCCGGATCCACGGACGATGGAAGACAGCCGATCCTAATGCAAGGGAAGGGGAGAGCGCGCAGCAGGGTGCCGCTCCGTCGCTCTCCCCCTCCCCTCTCCATAGAGCATGAACGGTGCTGTATGTACAGCACCGTTCATGCATCGTGCACTCCCTTGTCGTTGGAAAGGATCGTGAAAGATGTTGCCCATGTTGCCATGGGTATCATATGTGGGGAAAACTCTTTATGTAATTATTACTTTCCTATGACTTTAGTCACCACCTCATGTACCTCCCTGATTAACTATTGCACTGGTCAACAAACATTTTCTAGTCAAACAGATTAAAAACATTTTAGGTTATGTTTGATGCACAGATTCTAAATACGGTATTGGTTTTGCTAGATTGGCTCTGGTTTTTGAAATAATGACCTCAATATTAACCTCATAGAAAACAAATGAAACATCAAAAGTAAACTAGATATGCCTACGTATACATCGTTTAGTTTTTTAAATACTTACCTATGTCAATATATTCTATATTCAATATATTTACAGAACTAATCACAAAGAAGTCATTGAAAAACTTCCTTTTATGCTGATGATCAGGACAATGACGTTGAAGGCTACAGCAGTAGTCTGCCATCACCTCTCCCCTTGTTCCTCACTGAAATCGCCAAGGTGTTCTGGAAATTTTTGCAAATGGCTATGGAGATAGTGTACATTTATGCTCATAGCAGCACCCAAATTTTTGTAGAGCGAGTTTTGTACCAGTTCTTCATAATTTTGTACTTCATGGTTACCCAAGAAGTTCTTGACAACCATGACATAGCTGTGCCAGGCAGAAACTTCAGTATCAGTCGTGTAACTTTAATAATTGATCAGTTTCCGAATCTGGGGTCCATTAAATTGCTTTTACTTTTTCAGTATTCAATCCAGGGAAGAATCTACAAATGTATTTGAAGCAATCACCAACAAATTGCTTCATTAATCCCAACTTTATGTGTAGTGGAGGCAGAATGTTTTTTTCTTTGTCAACCATTGGCTCGTTAATGATGTTTACTGCACCTTTTTCATGTTTTCCCTTGGACGCCATGTCACTTTTTTTCCAGTGATCCTGCTTTGCTCTACTATCCCACAAGCAGATGAAACATGGGTACTATGTGTGTCCACTTTGCTGTCCAAGTAGGAAGTTCACCATTTTTAAATCAACACATTTAGACCATTGGTGTTCATGATAGCAAAGCTTTTGTAAGACCATTTTGATATTTTCAAATTCTTCTTTAAGTTTTGTTGAGTGGCCAATTAGAATTGATCCGTAGCAGTTGCCATTATGCAGTAAAACAGATTTCACACTTCCAGTGGAAAGGTCTATGAAAAGCCGACAATCTTCTGCTTGGTATTCTGGTACTCCCATATTGGCTAGTAGTCCAGGGATGTTACAATAATACACAAAGTCCCCATCTTCACTGAAATTTGGAAGGAGTGTCACCTCCCTTGTCCTATAAACTGTTATTTTAACTTTCGGTCTCAGACAGTTCTTTTCTTTTGGCCTGAATGCTAAAAGTTCAGATGCTTGTTTTGACAGACTTAGGTCACATATAAATCATTGAGCTCTTCTTGGGAGAACTGCTGGTTTGATGAAACATTTCCTTCATATTCCCTTCCACTGCTAACTCCTGGATTACACTCCAAACCCTGTATATTCTCAATGTCGGATACAGGAATATCAGGGAGTGTACTGAACACTGGTATAGGAACATCAGCACCATGCGGCACAGGTCGTCTTGCTGATTCCAAATCAGGGTACTCCCATTTGTTTTTCTTGTAAGGATTAAAAACTTTTACATTCACAGCACAAAAATACCAATCATTATGATGATTTTTGGGCTCTAGCCATACCATAGGTACACCAAATTTCAAACTTTTCAGTTTTTCATTTTTCCACTGATGTAGACACTCTACACAAGTTTTGCATACTATATGGGGAGCCCAATACTTATCTTAGTCCCCCAGTTTAATACCAAATTATACAAGATATGCTTGTTTCACAAATTCTGTAATGTTTCTTCTATGTTTTTGCTGAGAATATTCACCACAAATGTAGCAAAACACATTAGGGTCATTTAAACAAGTTCTTGAAGAACTCATATTTCTGCAAAAAAAGAAAATGTGTGAATAAAAAGAAGGCAAATTTAATATGTAATATGCTGTGTTAACATTTGTTGTTGGTAAAATCTTCTATTCCAATTCCTGTACCACAGGAACTAGAGCAAATTCAATGAAACTGATGTCATTTCTAGATTCAGCAGACCTAAATTACACTAAATATATTAAAAAATCTTAGGCAAGTGAAAACATTTTTTTTGGTGAGCTGTGGTATATACTGTATATATATATATATATATATATATATATATGAAACACATCAAGGTGATTACAACTATTGTATGAAAAAGTCAGTGCTATTTTGAATTGAAGCACTATTATTCTTATAATAATGTGTCAATAGACTCTTGTTAGGTTTTAAATAGTTGATAAACAAATGTGTATGACACATTATTAGCAATTAAAATATTTCCTTTGTATGTTTTCTGCTTATTGTTGGATTTTCAGCTTGCTGTCCTTAAGTGCCATCAGCACTTAAAGGACAGCATACAGTATACTGTTTGTAGGATTATTTTATACGACTTAAAAAAAAGGATTTTATCTAGTTTTAATCAAGTTTGCCATAAAGAGCTGCAACTTTTTCTATCCTTTCCTTGTCTGTTTACATTTCTTGAATATCAAACAAACATTGATGGAGCAAAATCCTAATATATGTTCCGACCCTCCATTGTCTGCTACTTTGCTGAAAGTGTTGGCTCTGGAAGTATTGCACCTCCTAGTATTGCGCTTCTCAAGGAACTTCAGCAGTTTTGTGTTCTACAGCAAAGGATAAGAGAAAAGGCTTTAAAAGAATATGAGATAAGAAAAAACAAACAAAAAAAACAAGGCCATGATCTCTAAATGGGTCATTCCTAAAATAAGATTGGTGCTAGGAGACACCTTAGCACATACACACTTTGTCCTCTTTGTTTTGAGAACCACAGAACAATATTATATTTGGCTCTTTTATGTATCAGTTTACTAGTAGGATTCATAACAAATAATTAACATTTGAAATGAAGAAAACTTCTCTCATAATGATACAGTTGTATGTCTGCTTAAATACCGTATTTTTCGGCTTATAAGACGCACTTTTTATTCCCCAAAACTGGGGGGGAAAAGTGGGTGCGTCTTATACACCGAATACATGGTAAAAAAAAAAAAATCATACTCACCCGATACCGCGATCCCGCGATGCTGTGGGCTTCTTCTTCTCGCTCTCCTCCCGGCTGCAGCGCGTGTCTCCTCCTCCTCTAGTGATTAGAAGGCGATACATTGACACAGAGTGATTTTTAAGTATTTTGTTCAGAATCTTTTTTTTCTAGGTTTTTCTTGTTTAAAATTGGGTGCGTCTTATAGGCCGGAGCGTCTTATACGCCGAAAAATACGGTACTTCAGAAAGTCTTGGATAGAGATTATTTGTTTTTTGTTTTTTATTAGTACATTTATATGTGGGGAAAATTAGGCACAGAACAACTCAATGTGCCTCTACTATATTTTTGGATTTCAGCATAGCCTGTTAAAATGTATCATTGTAAAAATTATAGCTACTTTGGTTTGTTTAATACAACTGTTTCAAATATTGGGCATTTTGTACAATACTGTACATTTGTCCATTTCTAAATACATTGCTAATGTAGTTAAAAATCTGTATTTATTTTAAAGTGTGCCAGAAATTTCACTGTACCAAATGGTCTTCTTTGGTAAATAGGAACAGGTATCAAACACTAAAATATCTGTATTTGTTATAGTAGGACAGAAGTTTTCCTGTACCAAATGGTCTTCCTTTGTAAATAGCAAGAGCTATCAAAGACTGAAAGATCTGTATTTTTTTTATAGTAGGACAGAAATTTTTCCATATCAAACTCTTCGTTGGGAAATATCAAGAGGTATCAAAGACTGAAATATCTGTATTTTTTATATAGTAGGACACACATTTTTTTCTTTTAACAAACAGTCTCCTTTGGTAAATAGAAAGAGGTATCATATAATAAAACATATGTATTTTTTAAGAGAAATACAGAAATTTTTCTGGCTTTTTTTGAGAGATTGCAAGTGGGATCAGAATAAAATATCTGTCATTTTTAAGAGAAATACAGATTTTTTTCTTGCTTTGTGGATATTTAGCAAATGCTATCAGAGTACAATATCCATATTTTTTTTGAGAAAACAAAAATCTTTCTTGCTTTGTTTAAATATAGCAAGTGCTATCACAGTTAAATATCTGTATTTTTTTCAGAGAAATACAGACATTTTTTAGGATTTTTTGATAGATTGCAAGAGGGATCAGAATAAAATATCTTTATTTATTTGAGAGAAATATAGAAATTTTTCTGGCTTTTTTGATAGCAAGTTGCATCAGAATAAAATATCTGTATTTTTTCGAGAGAACTACAGAAATTTTTCTGGCTGTTTTGATATATAGCAAGTGGGATTAGAATATCTTTTTTTTGAAGAGAAATACTGACATTTTTCTGGCTTTTTTGAGAAATAGCAAGTGGGATCAGAAAAAAATATGTGTATTTTTCTGAGAGAAATACAGAACATTTTTCTGGCTTTGTGTATTTATTGCAAGTGCTATTAGAGTAAAATACCTGTATTTTTTTGAAAGAAATACAGAACATTTTCTGGCATTGTGGATAAATAGCAAGTGCTATCACAGGTAAATAGATGTATTTTTTTTTAAAGAAATACAGAAATTTTTCTGGCTTTGTAATAGATTGCAAGAGGTATCAGAATTAAATATCTGTATTTTTTTGAGAGAAATACATAATTTTTTCTGGCTTTTAGAGAGATAGCAAGAGGGGTCAGAATAAAATATCTTTTTTTTTTAGAAAAATACAGAAGTTTTTAGGCTTTTTTGATAGATTGCAAGTGGGATCAGAAAAAAATATCTGTAATTTATTAAGAGAAATACAGAATGTTTTCTTGCTTTGTGGGTATATAGCAAGTGCCATCACAGTTAAATATCTGTATTTTTTGAGAGAAATACAGAAAGTTTTCTGGGTTTTTTTCATAGCAAGTGGGATCAGAATAAAATATCTGTATTTTTTTGAGAGAAATGCTGAATTTTTTTGGCTTTTTTGATAGATAGGAAGTACAATCAGAATAAAATATATTTATTTTTGGAGAGAAATACAGACTTTTTTTGGCTTTTTTGAGAAATAGCAAGTGGGATCAGAAAAAAATATGTGTATTTTTTTGAGAGAAATACAAAAAATTTTTTTCTGGCTTTGTGTATATATTGCAAGTGCTATCAGAGTTAAATATCTTTTTTTTTCCCGGAATTCAGAAGGAGATGTTAACCTCAATAATGAGGTGATAGCAATTGATTAGCGCACACCTGTGCCTGTTCTGTGCGCATCTCCAGTCCATTTTACAGGTCAGTTTGAATCTTTAATGATTGATGTTTTTTTTTTTGTAAGTGTTACTTTTTTATGTTACAATCTACTCCATCACAAACTTGCTTCATTTATAGTTACATTTGTTGCACTTCTTGTTACTTTTTCTTTTGGTTGCAACACTGCAAACTCATTTCTATGAAGCTGGATATATACTAAAGCTACGTACACACTTCCAATTATTATCGTTGGTAAACGAACGACGAACGATCCTGCACGATATCTGCGAACGTTCATTTCCAACGACTTTCCTCGTTCGCCGGCGTCGTTGGTTACTTTTTTTACGAACGATTTTTGCCCAATCGATCGTTCGTCGTTCATTTTGAACGATAAAAATTGGAAGTGTGTACGCAGCTTAAGTGGCACTTTCAAATATGTCATCACACAATAGTGTGAGTGTAAAAAAATATGTGAACAAACATTTGTGACCTGATAAAAATTTTGTTCCAGTTTGATCAAATATTTTTAGTAAAGGACTATAGGCAAACATGTTATAATACATGTATTAAGGAACATTTAGTGACTTCACTTGTGTATATCAAAATACATTTAAATGTATACAAATACATATGCATTTTAATTAGTACTATTAATTAAATAGTTTGTGGACTGGTGTGTGTGTGCGTGTGTGTGGTAAGTTTGCTTGGATGGTATGCATTGATGTCATTTTTTGTAATCCTCATGATTGTTAGCTTCATCTGTTGCTGCAATGTTATTGTACCTGGTTTGTAATGCCAATTTCTGTAGTTTAGCAATTCTTCAGCAAAGTGTCGTTTTTTCCACAAGTATTGAGTACAAATGTCTGCATGGTTTCCACACCAAACTCCTACTTGACCCCCCTCGTTGCCTTTGTCACATATTGGTATTTGAATGTATTATGTGCACATTCCTTTTCTGGATAAATTGTCATAATTTTATTTCCTTTTTTTTTTGTTTGTTTTTTTTATTGCCTGACATTTGCACTCATGTTGATTTGTCCCCACAACTCCTTTGTTGATTTGTGGTTGTGTTATAGGTTTGTTGTCATTGTGCTGTGCTGCCTGATCTTAGCCCTATTGTATACAAAAACACTTCCCACTTGCTGTCCAAACTGGTTGTCAATTAGTTGTCCACTGAGTTGCATACTCATTCTAACACACCTGATGGTGATGGAAGGAGGTCCAGGTTGCCAAGCACAACATCAAAGCACATTGATTGCCAAGCTCACAAGCAGGGTCAGGCACTCTTAGAAATGAACATATGTTGTGTTGTTGCCTAACTTAATGCTCATAAATACTGAAGTGTATGCATTATTTAGGTGTTTACACAAAACAAATAGTACTAGTATATCAAAGTTCCAAGGCCAAATCCACTTTGTGCCAAACATTTTCTTGCTTTTCCATCCCTTCATTTTAGATCTTGGCCCACTATATATAATTGACTTACTCACTGCAGCTTGGTAGTGGAAGCACATAAAGGTGGATTCCTTCTTTTAACCTGAAGCAATATCTTCCATGAATGTTGCTTGTAGCCAAGCCCATGATATCCAAAATCATAGGAAGAAATAGGCAATATTTGCAATGTGAATCAATATGGTCCAAAAAGCCCTCTTTGCCTATTTCTTCTTATAATTTCTCTTTTCTATGTATATGTACACACATCTAAATGCTAACATACATGTTTGGCCTTATGTGCACTCATGTTCATACATACATGAGTGCATATGAAGCAAAACATGCAATATACACAAATAAAATACAAACTTACCTTAATGAGGACTGTGCAAAAGTGCAGTGCATTTTTCAACTGATAAAACGGTTCAGGCGCACGTAGCGGGTCCGGAGTTTTAATAAGACAATTGTGCTGTTTTTAGCCTTACAAATAATTCAGAGGAAGGAACAGCTTAAAAACAATCACAATTGTCTTTTTAAACTGTATGTCCTGGGAGATTGGAAAGGAGATCACATAAACCCCCCAAAAAACAAACGACAACATTTTAGAAACAACTTTATTCAAAAGAAACATTTGCTAAAAGGTCACAATAAAATATAAAAACACATCAAAAAGACAAAAAAAAAAAAAAAAAACCACACACATCACTAAACGTTACACTAAATAACAAAACACTTTGTCAACACTTTCAAAAAGAACAAACAAATACATGTAAACCCACATTTCCATGTAAAGCCAAAATAGTTCAAAAATGGCCTAACAAATATTGCATTCAAAAAATACTATAAGCAATTTTGCCCTATCAAGGGTGGAAAACGACTAGAAAATATTTATGCAGGACAAACATTGAAAAGTGGTAATAAAGGCAGAATTTTGCAATCAAACAATATGGCCACAAACACAATAACCATAGCATTAAAAATGTCTTCAAAATTGCAAAATAGACAATTTAAACATTCAAAGTAAAAAAAATAAATAAAAAAAGAAGCTATTGTGCTAAATGGTAAGCAAAGTATCAGATGCAGCAACATAGATTAATTAGGATAACACACAAAACAACAGCCCCTCCAAGAAAAGCAAAAGACAAAAGGAAAAGCAAGTAAAACACACCCTTATATATACTCAATCTTAAGCGAACTTAAGGTGATCTTAACTTAATCTTAAGGTGATAGAAATTCCATTGTAACTAGTACTTGCAAAAACTCAGTCAAAATTGGCTGTTTGTTTTTTTTTTGCAATTGGAAATTTCATTATCATTGATCGATATGATCCTTTAGATTTGTACACCAGTAAACAGATATTCTATTAATTAAAAAAATAAAATAAAGTTGGGGAGGATTTAATGTTAAAAGTATTTTAAATATATATATAATATATATATATATATATATATAATACTTTTTTGTTTATTATAACTATAGTAATTACAATTAATTATATATAAATATATACATATACATACACACACACACACACACACACACACACACACACACATATAAATCTATAGGAAAGCAAACAAGAACGTGTGTGTGCTTGTGACTTTTGTGGGAAAATCTAGTCCGATGGCAAAGCTGAGGCTTCGCGCGCGGACAGTCGCAGGATTTTCCCGCAGGTAGCTCCTCCGATCAGGCATTTATATAGGCGCCTATAGGCAGCGAGCTCATTCAGTTGCTGAATTGTGTGACGGCTCCTGGTTTCCGATTGCGAATACAAATGCGCGAGCGAGCTTTCGATTTTGCTTGATGAATCAGGGCCAATATCTTTATTTTTTGGAGAGAAATACAAAAATTTTTCTGGCTTTGTGGATTTATAGCAAGTGCCATCACAGTTAAAATATGTTTTTTTTTTTTGAGAGAGAGATACAGAAATTTTTCTGGCTTTTTGATAGTGGGATCAGAATAAAATATCTGTATTGTTTTGAGAGAAATACAGAAATTTTTCTGGCTTTGTGGGTATATAGCAAGTGCTAGCGCAGTTAAATATCTGTATTTTTTTGAGAGGAAGATAGAATTTTTTGGGTTTTTTTTGATAGATTGCAAGTGGGATTAGAATAAAATATGTTTTTTTTTTAGAGAAATATAGACATTTTTCTGGCTTTTTTGATAGCAAGTACGATCAGAATAAAATATCTTTATTTTTTTTTAAAGAAATACAGAACATTTTCTGTATATACACTAATGCATGTATATATATATATATATATATATATATATATATATATATATAGGTTAAAATAAAAAAAAAAACTTACCTTATCGGAAGACGCGAGCCCGAGTTCTGGCTTCTGACAGGCGAAGTGCATGTAGTATCACTCCGCCTGTGACAGGAGCCGGAACTACAAAGAAAGCATCGGCTTGTGCAGCTCCGGAGTGTGCACTCCCGCTGCCTTCACAGGGAAAGAACTCGGTGAGTACTTTTTCAATTTATGTATGCTTTTATTTATTTATTTATTTTTATTTTTCTCCTAGGTCTTATTTTCGGGGTAGGTCTTATATTAGGGCAGGTTTAGAAAATAGTGCTAGGTCTTACTTTCGGGGTAGGTCTTACTTTCGGGGAAACACGGTATATATATATTGAGGATTCCATTACAGGAACTGTAACCTGTTATATTAATTTGTCCTGTTGTGAGTGAAAATCGTTACACTAGGCACTTAGCAGTAAAACTCAAAGGCCGACAGACGCTCTAACAATTCCTAGCTCTAAAGTAAACTAAATATAAACATTCGGAAGGGTCATGCTTTATGAATAATGTGAGGACTTCATTCTTAGCCATTTGTAAAAGAAAAGCCATTGTATGCTTCTTTTTAAAATGGAAGCTGTCTATCTAATAAACTGGTAAGCTAGTCAACTCTGATTTAGACTCAACAGCTCCAGGTATTTTTGCATGGTCTCTAGGTAATGGCTACATTACAGTACTTGTATTCAATCTGGAGCTGTCTTTCACATTACCTCTTCTCTGCCTCAAGATCTAATGCAGGGGGTGTCCAACCTATGAGCCACATCTGGCTCTCTCCTCATTCCTTCTCTGCTCTCTGTCTTGCAGGGGATAGCACAAGCACATCTCCTATGTTTCTCAATTAAATTTGTGCTACCAGGAGAGGGAGATTCCTGAGAATGCTCAGTGTGAGCTCCCTGAGGGTGTGTACTATAGACCTGGCAATCAATTGTGGCTGTTCTCCGCCCACCTTGTACTGTGAGATAATCCTAGCAGCTGCATGAGAGCTGTGTCCATGCTGCTGTCATTATCCCCAATGTATAAATCTTCATATCTCCTTCACTGATTATCACACAAATTTTAAATT
This sequence comes from Pyxicephalus adspersus, assembly GCF_032062135.1. Classification (NCBI taxonomy): domain Eukaryota; kingdom Metazoa; phylum Chordata; class Amphibia; order Anura; family Pyxicephalidae; genus Pyxicephalus; species Pyxicephalus adspersus. The sequence goes on from NC_092860.1 coordinate 66,518,361, forward strand.
TTCAGGGTACAAAGGGGACCCTGAAAGCTGGTACTAAACATAACAAGTTGCCAGATACAGGGTCACAAGCATAAAGTCCCAATAACAGTCAGGGATATTTTCACATTAAGGGGGGCTATTACAAGACCAGGGTCCCCTGGGGGCCACTCACATGGCAGTGAACACTAGGGTACTGCCAATGGTCTGTGTGCTGTGGTGCCCCTTGAAATTCACAAAACTTCAAGACTGTGTTCAGACTGGTGGCAAGGTTGCAGTGTGGTTACCCCCTCCTTATGTCATGGAACCCTGCCTAGGGGGAGACGCTCAGTACCACTCACTGCCGCTAAGAGTCAAAAAAGGTATACCCATCATACCAAACTACCCTGTCACACATAGTTATCCCCTTACTCTCTATGAACCCCAAATTCTCTGTATGAAAAGGAAAATGTAAGTGCAAGTGCAACTCCCACTAAAATGTCATCATTCCAGTGCCATCACAAGTTACAAAAAACCATACCTGTCATACCATGCTACCCTTTCACACATAGCTGGCCAGATTTCGGTATTTTTACGACAAAAGCAGTACATTGTTTTGCATAGAAATTTATATTAGATTGTATGCATATAATTCTTAGTCATAACTCACCAAATTTTGTCCAATATTTAATAATAAACTTGAAATAAAAAAAAACAAAGGTGAATAAAAATACTGAAACCTGTAATATAACTGTACTGTAGCATGTATAATATATATAATATAAATACAGTGGTACCTTGGTATAAGTCCTTAATTTGTTCCAGATCCTTCGATTTAAACCAAACAAGACTTATACCAAACAAATTTTTCCCATAAGAAATAAAAGGAAAATGGTTAATTCATTCCCATGAAAAAAATCCTATAGTTATTGGCATATTATTCATTGATAGGGTTGTAAAAAAAAAAATTAAACACTGCTTATACTGAAGTACATAAATATAAAAGCAATTAGATGAAATAAATGAAAATTTAACCTCACTTTACCTTGCTGAGAATAGTTGAGTGCCTTCTCGGATGGTGCTGAGAAGGGAGGAGGAGGAGATGTTATGTAATTCACAGGGATATAGCATGGTTTGTTCAATGGTAGCAACTGGCGTACCGACGCTCGTGGGCAATCGTGGATTTGTCTTGAGAGAGGTAAATAAGGGTAGCGCGTGGTGTTTTGACTCATTTTTACCCATACAAGTTCTAGCACAAAGGATGTATAATAAGCAAAGGTTGTATACCAAGCAAAATTTTTCCTGTCCAAACAGGACTTATTTGGACCAAGTTGGACTTATTCCAAAACAGACTTATACCGAGGTACCACTGTATACTATATATGTAATGAATACTTTGTATTGGATTTAACAGGTATTTTGTATTGAATCCAATACAAAATTATTTAAATTTCCTGCTGCGCCTCCCGCACGCACTGGGAATACCCGGGGAACGTCAGTGCATTCGCCGGCTGAAGATCAGAAGAGGACGCAGCCCGAGGATGGGATCTGATAGGCAGGACGCCTGAGGACGCCAATGGGACCAGGTAAGTGTTTTTTTTTTAATGTTTTTAGCTTCCCTGAGTGTGGCTCGGGGTTATCGCTTTCAGCATGTTTTTTTTACCCCGAACCACAGTCGGGGGTTACCACCAGAGAGGTTAATAGTAGAGAAAGGGAAATAAGTAGGATAAGTGAGGGAATCTTGTGGCTAACCCCTCCCCCCTAACTAAAATGTTATCACTTTTACCATACCATGGGGCGCTCTGCTTGTCCCTTCCAACTGTTCTTTCTGAACCTTTACACAGATAATATATACCTCTTGTTTTATATTACTTGGACAGATATCACCCTCAACCATAACCTACATTGTTGACGCCTCTTTGAATACATTATTTAAAAAAAAAAATTCTTCTAAAACCTGAGGATAATCTTCAGCCTCCTCCATTCCTTGTGGGAATTTTTGACCCTTTCTTCCTTATCCACGAATGTCTCCTTCCCTTTTCCTCTCTTCCCCCAAAAAACCAAAACATAATTACCTTATTAAGCACCTAGTACACCTAACTAAACTTGGCATTTCCGTATATTAATTTGTACCACAGGAAATCATACATTTGCTATTCAAGTCTCTACCCTCCCCTGAAGAAGCCAATTAAGGCGAAACACATCTGAAACAAAACACATGCTTTTTGAAAAGCTCATATGGAATTATATGATAAACTTCTCATGGTACAGTATAGTACCATCTCACAATCAGTTTGTGCTTTCCATGTTAAGTCACAGGTAAAATATATATGATTATGTCAAAAAAGCCTTTCTTTTCTCTTTTTTCTCTATTTTAAATGTCCGCTATTTTTTTTTTGAAACCCAATTTCTCCTGAAAAGGAAGCGGAAGGTATTCTAAAATTTAGGATAAGTGGGGGGTTCTTGTGGCTAACTCACTGTAAAATGTTAAGATAGAATATACTATAGCTATTATACCATGCTACACATATATCTGGCCACTTACCTTCTGTGAACTCTAATTTCCCAGGAACAGGGGGATGTAGGGCCCTGAAGATGTAGTAGTAACAACATGTACGCCTTGGTTATCTGTCACATTATTTGCATTTCTCTGAAAGTATTCATTGCAGAGATTTTGGTGTACAAAGAAGGTTAGTGGTCCCCTATACCTGACAGGATGCATTGTATGGTGAAGTTTCTGCTCTTTGGTACAGAAATGGTGAGCGAGGAGCAATATTTGACCAGCCATCACTGTATGATAGCTTTTGTTTTGTATCTTTCATTATTAAAATGTTGCATTAATAAAATGAGCATCAAATGGTGTTTGAGTGTTGAAATTTTTTGATTTTTCATCTCTTTTATTCGGTGCATGTACAGTTAGGTCCATAAATTTTTGGACAGAGACAACTTTTTTCTGATTTTGGTTCTGTACATTACCACAATAAATTTTAAATGAAACAACTCAGATGCAGTTGAACTGCAAGACTTTCAGCTTTAATTCAGTGGGTTGAACAAAAAGATTGCATAAAAATGCGAGGAACTAAAGCCTTTTTTTAACACAGTCACTTCATTTCAGGAGCTCAAAAGTAATTAGAAATTTAAGCTTTATAATTTGTCCAATAATTGGGTTGAAAACCCTTTGCTGGCAATGACAGCCTGTAGTCTTGAACTAATGGACATCACCAGGTGCTCGGTTTCCTCCTTTTGAATGCTCTGTCAGGCTTTTACTGCAGCAGCTTTCAGTTGCTGTTTGTTTGTGGGACTTTCTGTCCGATGTTTAGTCTTCAACAAAGTGAAATGCATGCTTATTTGGGTTCAGATCAGGTGATTGATCATTTAGGTATAGTCCACTTCTTTGCTTTAGTAAACACCTGGGTTGCTTTGGCTGTATATTTTGGGTCATTGTCCATCCGTATTAAAAAAACGCCTCCCAATCAATTTGCCTGCATTTGGATCATGAGCTGTTCCATGCCTTCTCCATACTTTTTTCTTGCCATCATTCTGGTAAAGGTTGATCTTGGTTTCATCTGTCCAAAGAATGTTTTTCCAGAACTGTGCTGGCTTTTTTAGATGTTTTTGAGCAAAGTCCAATCTAGCCTTTCTATTCTTGAGGCTTATGAGTGGCCTGCACCTTGCAGTGAACCCTCTGTATTTACTTTCATGCAGTCTTCTTTTTATAGTAGACTTGGATATCGATACGCTTACTTCCTGGAGAGTGTTGTTCACTTGGTTGGCTATTGTGAAGGGGTTTCTCTTCATCATGGGAATGATTCTGCGGTCATCCACCACTGTTGTCTTCCGTAGACGTCCAGGTCTTTTGGCGTTGCTGAGTTGACCAGTGCTTTGTTTATTTCTCATGATGTAGTCAAACGAAAGGTGGTGGTGCCTGTATGTGACAAGTGATCTAAAAGTGAATGTGAAAGAAGAAATTGCGGATGGAGCGAAGAGGTTTAGGCATTATGGGTGGAGTTGAATGTGGTGTTGGAGTCTGCTATAGGCCCCCCAGTGCTAAGGAACAAATAGAAAATCAACTACTAGCACAGATAGAAAAAGCAGAAAAAAGTGGAAGTGTTTTAGTCATGGGAGATTTCAACTACCCTGACATTGACTGGGATAGTGGCACTACAGAAACAGCAAAAGGGAGGAAATTTGTGAATTTAATACAAGATAATTTTATGGTACAGTTTATAGAAGCCCCAACTAGAAATGATTTAATTTAATGTAGGCTGTAAACAGGAAGCAAAAACAGAAAAGATAAAAACATTTAATTTTAAGAGAACTATTTTTTTTTTATTATTAAGGGCAGCTCTCTGTGACTTGGACTGGGAGAAAATATTGTCCTCAAAGAACACTGAAGAGAAATGGGAATCTTTCAAGTCTGTTCTACAAAAGCATACTGAAAAATATATTGCAATGGGTAATAAGTTTAAGAGGCTAAAATTAAAACCTATATGGCTCACAGCTGATGTTAAAAAAGCCATAAGGAACAAGAAAAGGGCATTCCAAAAATATAAAAAGAAGGATCATCTTCATCGTTTGAAAACTATAAAGAATATAACAAAAGATGTAAAAAGGAGATGAAATGTGCAAAATGTTTCAAGAAAGACCAAAGTTGTCAAACAAATTTACTCTCTTTTTATGAGGAAGTAAGTAAATAGGTAGACAGGGGAGTAGCAGTTGATATAATGTACTTTTTTTTTTTTTTTTTGCTAAAGCATTTGACACTGTATCCCAAAGACAGGTAATATGTAAGTTAGGGTTTATAGGTTTAGAAAAGTCAATCTGTAAATGGATAGAGAACTGGCTTAAAGACCGCATCCAGAGAGTTGTAATTAATGGTTCATACTCTGAATGCTCTAAGGTTATTAGTGGTGTACCCCAGGGTTCAGTGTTGGGACCTTTACTGTTTAACATCTTTATAAATGATAGAGTTTGGGATTAAAAGTACCATTTCTGTGTTTGCAGATGACACGAAACTATGTAATGGAATTATGTCCATACAGGATGTCTATAATCTACAAGCAGACCTGGATGTACTGTTTGATTGGGCACCCAAGTGACAAATGACATTTAATATAGATAAATGTAAAGTTATGCACTTAGGGGCTAACAACATGCATGCTTCATACTGTCTAGGGGGAATACAAATTTAAGGGGAGTCAGAAATGGAAAAGGAACTGGAGGGATCTGGTAGATCATAGACTGTATAACAGCATGCAATGCCAAGCTGCAATTTTTAAAGCTAGCAAAGTACTTTCTTGTATTAAAGAGGAATAGACTGCAGAGATGTTTACCAATTACATACTTTGTATTTATTTTTAATTATTTTGTATTTGATTGGATACAGGAGTTTGTATTCAATCCAATACAAAATGTGTTTGAATGAGTTTCAGTTTGAATTTCCCGCACACGCGCCGACGTACACGCACGGAGGGAGAAGAAGTCGGCCGGTTTCCTCCCGGAGAGGACACCCGACGCTGGATGGATGATCGCAGCGGGACCAGGTAAGTGATCGATAAACCCGAACTTTTGTCACTGTATTTTCATACAGTGAGAAAAACTCGGGTTTATCGATAATTGTAACTTTTTGAAGCCTGGACCAAGGTCGGGCTTATCGCTTAGGTGGTTAACATGAAGGAAAATAAAAGGCAAAAAGTAGGTGTAATTCCCCTAGACAGGTATTACCAAAACACTTGTTCTCAAATGATGGTTTACCCCTACTTATGACTACTCTACATTTAGGAGTTCATCCTGCATTTACAAAAATTAGCAGATAATATCAATATCGTATCAAAAGAAGAGGAAGCTTCCACATTTACAGCCTCACCATGCCGCACTTGCTTTCTGCTATAGCTCCCCTCACTTATAAACTGACGCTCACGCCTCAACTTGTTCTGGATCAGTCTCTTCTGTGATTGGTTCAAAGCTTCATGGGTGCGCCAGAGAGAGGCTCGGAACGCAGGGTGGGACGCGTATAGACGGATCACGTGACAGGAGAATGCTGGCTGCCCTCAGTTGAAAGCTCTAGTTGACAGCCGTGCTGTTCAGGCGTGCAGTGTGGCAAACAGGGAATTCCCTTCAGCGCCATGGAGAAGCGTAGGAAGTGTGTGGTAGTAACAGGTAAGTAAGAGGACAAAGACGCTAAGCATTGTGACTAAAGAGTCTGCCACCGGTTTATAGGTGTTACTTTTCAATGCACCATGTAAATGTCTGTTATATATTCATTGTCTTTTGATACGGGTTCCTATTAACGCTTGTGGAAGCCTGTCAGCTACTATTGTTTTGTTTTGTAAGGTCTGCTATATAGTAGATGCATTTGCATGAAAATTTGTACATAATGCGGCGTGTTACATTGCACCCATTAATTTCCTTCTCTCAGTACTAGCCAGTGATGCCCTCCTGAAAAATACTGATTCCAAGCTTACCTTAAGGAGCTATCAGCATGGTATTCTTGTCATTTGTAATGAGTTGACATGCATGTATCTGACCTCCATTTGACCTGCTTCAGGCTGGTTTTGTGTTTCCATAGACATATATTATTAACTTCTCTTGAGTGAAAGTTGGTTGCTGCAGGTGACAATGCTGTCCATGATCTTGTGAGTTATTTCAGGTGATTTTAGCCAGCTTTTAATTTTAAGGTAATAGAATGGAACAAGATTCTTGGCAACATGTTTTTTTCATTGTTGGTGGCATGGGTGTGTGTTTAAAACCGAGAGCACCCTCATGGATATATGTTTATCTAATCTGAATTCTATTAAATATTCTTTGTAGGACTGTAGTTCATTCAACAGAGGTTTTATTTGAGAGAGTGTCCCTTGCCTGTAATTGTCACAGCACATGAAAATCACTTGAAATCTGTTTACAGGAAAGAGAAAGGTGTGGATAGAGTTAACAAGAGTTGAGTATTTTATTAGTGATCCAAAGTGCATTTGGTGCAGCCTGGAGAGCATATGAAGGAGTTCAAAGCAATTTGTCATACCAATTTGTTAAGCACATTGCGAATCTCCTACTTGGCCACACCAAGAAGCTGCCAGGTGAGATGACCTCTTTACTTGGCACAAAGATAAAGTCTGTAGGCTTTTATAAATTCATTTTTTTTATAAGCTAAGATTGCTATTCTTACAAAATGTGGAATGTCAAACTTTAAAATGCTGTCCCAGCTAACCTTGTCATCCCAAGTTTATTTTGAGCCTTCTTTTAACTTGCTGTAATAATTAAGGCAGGAACAAAAATGGTACATTCCATGTGCAATACTGTACTAAAAAATGTAAAAATACGTTTGGCAGGTAATTTGTACAATAAATTGTGGACTTTTTTTCTCATCGGTTACAGAGCTCATAGGCCACAATGCTGAATTATGTTGCAACTTTCTCATTGTTTCTGCAGGGTTTGGTCCTTTTGGCGAGCATGCAGTCAATGCAAGTTGGGTGGCCGTACAGGTTAGTGATTTACGATAAATTCATTCAGCAATGTCAGATTAATAATTAATGATAAAAGATTTGTTACAATAATGGTTAAGAAGGGTGTTTTTACAGATCTGTTCATCAAGAAGCACGGAATAGTGGTTCCTGGCAGTTTGCATCTTGCAAGCTGCTTAACTGTTCAGTCACTAGACAGATCTGCACCACTGGTCTGAGCTAACCCTCAGTCATATTGTCAATACAGTCTGTTAAGTCCAGTCCAAGGGCTAATTGCCTCAATAATATCCGGCTTGGAGACCAATAAATAGCACTAGGTATCTGTCAGGTATATGACCCCATTTTAGTGAATGTTTGTCAATGGTATATTTTAACTTTATCACATTTGTGTTTACATATTGAGGCTTGGATTTCTGCCCACTAGACCTCCACAGTGCTTTACTGTTACTCTACCTGAGTGCAGGTGTGTCTGCTTTGAAACATAGCGTCTAATAAATGCTAAAAATTGTGCCCTTCTTCAGTATAATAATATGACTTATTATTTTCTTCCTGGACCCACAGAATGGTCATGGTCATTGGTCAAAACCAAATGTATGGGACGGGCAAAACTTATAGGGGTATAATACAAAGAACAATTTAGGACATTTTACAGGCTTTCGTCTTATATATCCTACGACAGGCTGTTTTTTTCTGTGTGCGTGCATGCCGCTTCTTGCTTCTCTGTAGCAAAAAACTAAGCCTTGCATTTAGCTCCCTTTACAGTACGGGGGAAAATTAGCTACATAGAGATAATTGGCAATACAAGTAAGCAGTCCTGCTTTTTTTCTGCATTTATTATCTGGACAGCTCACAAATATGATGAAAGTAAATATAAAGCACCTACCCTTTACTTATGCAAATAGATATTATGTTCTTGCAGGAACTGGAAAAGATTGGATTAGGAGATGGGGTCGATTTGCATGTGTATGAAGTTCCAGTTGAATATCAGACTGTACAAAGGTTAATCCCTGATTTATGGATGAAATATAACCCTGAGGTGAGTTGGGGGAGTTAATTATTCAATTTATGAAGTTAATACAGTTTAAATATATACAATAGTGCTTGAAAGCTTGTGAATCTTATATTCAAGTGAAGTCTACATGTTTGTATGAATGTGACTTAAAAAATCATCTGATTTTGAAATGTCCCTAAAGTACATAAAAAAATAATTATAATATCAAAAAATGTATATTTGGTCATGCATTTATTGAGAAAAAAATGATCCAATAACATATTTGTGTGTGGCACAGAATTTGAAGGTGGCAAGTGGTTAGCTGCCCCGATGTGTTCCATGTCATGGGTGAGATGCGAAATGTTTTTGCTGCAAATGTTTTGTCTTCCACAGGTGTTGCTGGTAATGAGAATGTTGTAACTGCCCTGAAACTTTGCTGCCCATGTGCATAAACCCTTAAACCTTCATGTCACGGTAGGGACATTTGATTGTGAGCCCTTTTGTGTGACAGTTAGTGACACCACTATGGACTTTGTACAGCGCTGTGTAATATGATGGCGCTATATAAATACTGTGTAATAATAATAATAACTTAAATGAAAACAAAATTGTAGCCTCAAGATGCAAATTATCTTTAATAATCTCTTCAGAAATATATATTTACATGCCCATTGGTCTTAATGTTTAGATCTACTTTCAGTTTGAGACTTTGCCTTTGCACCAAAATAAACCAAAACTCGTGCTCATTAAATACTTTTGCTTCGTGGTCATTGCTGGATGTAACTACACAGACAACAAATTTTATACCTTAAGCAAAGAAAAAAGCATTTTTGTGCCCAGTTTAGATGAGGTTTTTTATTTTTTATTTTTTTTTATTGCTCTTTTAAATGTGTAGAATGAACGAATAGGACAAAGGAGGACCATTCTAGAGAGTCGGGGCAGCTCGAGAAAAGTCTTGATGCCGTGTGTGTGACAAGGTTCTGAGTGAGGAAGTCATGGGAGTATTAAAGGGAAAGTTAAGTGAGTCAAGAACTGTGGAGGGATTTGAAGACAAAGCACAGGAGCTTGAATTTGATTGTAAGGTGAAATGGAAGCCAATGCAAAGAACTACAAAGAGATGCAGCAGAAGAGTTGAGAAGGATGGATGAATCTGGCTGTAGCATTCATAATATATTGTAGAGGAGAGAGTCGAGTTAGTGGAATACCAGAGAGGAGGATGTCCAGACGAGAGTTAAGAGTGTGTACAAAGAGTTTAGTGGTCTCTGGTGACAAGGCGAATTTTGGAGCTGTTTTGCAGGTGAAAGTGACAGAACCTGGAAATGTTCCGAATATGAGAGGTGAAAGGGAGGGCAGAATCGAAGGTGACGTCAAGACAAAGTGCCTGAGGGGAGGGACGAATAACAGTGTTGTTAGCAGTTAAAAATATGTCGGGGAGACGTGGAATTTTAGTAGGGAAAGATGATGAGTTCTGTTTTATCCAGGTTGGGTGTCAGAAATCTGTATGCCATCCATAATGTGATGGCTAAAAGACGGCATGAAACTTTATCCAGGACAGGAGGAAACAAGTCAGGGGTGGACAGATAGATTTGAGTGTCATCGGCATACAAATGGTACTGTACACCAAAGGAGGATATGAGACTACCAAATGATGTGTACAGAGAAAGAGAACAGGTCCAAGGACCGACTGTTGGTGAACACCAACAGGTAGGAGAGTGGAAGAGGAGGAATTACCATTAAAGAAACTTTTAGGAAGCAGTGTCACTGATACCAGTGGAGTGCATGATCTGGATTTGAAGGGGCTGATCAACAGTGTCAGAAGTGGAGGAAAGATCTAGGAGAAGGAGGAGGGAAACGTTGTCTTGAGACTTGGCTCTGATGAGGTCATTGGCCACTTCAGTAAGGGCTGTTTTGGTGGAATGGGCAGCTCGAAAACCAGACTGGAGAGAGTTGGTGTTCAGGTAATCAGTGACCGGTCTTTTATAGATGAGGCGCTCAAGGAGTTTGGAAACATATGGGAAAAGGGAGGTAGCTAGAAGGTAGGGAGCAGTCTAGAGAGGGTTTCTTCAAGATGAGGAGAAAAATGGCATGTTTGAAAGCAGAGGGGTAGATACCAGTAGAAAGAGAGAGGTTGAATAGTTGGGTTTAGTGCAGGGGCTAGGGTGGAGGAATGGGCACGGAGTAGATCAGAGGGAATTGGGTCACGCGAACAGGTAGTAGATAGAGATGATGAAAGAAAAGGGTAAACTTCATCCAGGGTAAAGCTGCGTACACACTTCCAATTTTTGTCGTTGGAAAGGATCTTTCACGATCCTTTCCAACGACAAGGGAGTGCACGATGCATGAACGGTGCTGTACATACAGCACCGTTCATGCTCTATGGAGAGGGGAGAGCGACGGAGCGGCACCCTGCTGCGCGCTCTCCCCTCCCCTTTCATTAGGATCGGCTGTCGTCCATCGTCCGTGGATCCGGCAGGTCGGTCTTCCGGACGATGGACGACACCGACTGTACACACGGCAGATTTTCGCCCGATAATTGGCCGATGCCGATTATCGGGCGATAAAAATCTGACGTGTGTACGTAGCTTAACACACCAAACCTCAATAAATCTGTTAACTTGCTAAGTAAACATTATTGAAGAATCACAGGTTATAGTTGTAACCCTATGAGCTCATTCTGTGATGGGTATTGATCCTGAAAATACCTGAAAAAGAAATGGCCACCTAAATAAATTATTAAAAACTTGGGGAGCAATTCAAATATTGGAAAATTCATTATTGCATCTAAGTGACCGTTTGTTAGTTCCACAGGTAAAAATAGATTATGTGGTAAATAAACATTTAGTATACACATTTATATTTCTGGAGGAATTTAATCTATTAGTATTTCTGACTTTCACAAGTAAAGGTAAAGTAGAATTAAGCCAATGGGTTCAAAATTTTCATTTCAGATTTACCCACTTGGTTAAGCTCTCTGACCCCATGAGTTGGAGGAGATTGTTTAAATTGTTCTTGAGGAGAGAAGTCTCCTCAAGAAGTCGTGAGGAGAGAAGTGCACTCTTAAATCCACATAAAAGTATGACGCCGTCTTAGCTGATTTTTGCATGGAGTGATAGTTGGAAATCCCACTGCACATTAGCAAATCTCTCCATGTGACCCTGATTGTCCAGTACATTATGTATGGTATGTATTTACCCAGAGGACAATATTAAACCCCCCTAGCATTCTAATTCTGTCAGTTTTTTATGCAAAAAGTGATCCTATTTATTTTGCAAAGAAATTTTTGTTTATATTGTGGGCCTGTAATTCTTAGGATTAATCATAAATTATAATATAATAATTATAAAACATAAATATGAAAAATAGACCAAAACAATGTAATTTATCAAAAAAAAAAAACTTATCAAAATGTTCTCACTGAAATTTTCCAAACAAGGGTGAAATATTTATTAATATATATATTAAATGCAGATTTTAGAAAATTAAATATTACATTTTTAGTAGACATCCCGGGTGTGGTAGATTTTGAAGCAGGATGCTGCACAAAGTCCTACATCACAGTCAGGACAGTGGAACCTGGTTTCTTTGCGTCTCTTCCTTCCTCTGTCATCGGTCTTTGAGCAGCAAACCACGCACATCCTTGTAGGTGCCGCCTTTTTCTGGGTTCGTGGGATGTATTCAATGAAGTGATGACCAGTCAGGAGTTCTGGGTTGACAGCGGTGGAAGCACGAGGTCCAGGTTTATTCATATCTACTGATGCTATTTGGTGGTTCTTGACTATGGTTTTGGAAACTTGCAAAATGAAGCCTGAATGATTTACAGGCCTCTGACAATTTTTCTGTACAGAATGTAGGCATTCCATAGACACTGCTCAACAAGATGCCTGAAAATCTTTTTGTATTACTTCCTTTGCTGTTTCCTCATCGCTGGGTAGAATGTCATGGCTTGGCCAGCTCTGTTGACACCTCCCATGGTGTTGTTGTAGCCAATCACCACCTGTGGTTTCATCACTTCCTTCCCACGTTTTGTGTGTACCAGAACCGTGGAGGCATCATGGACAGTACTCATCAGACACACATCTTTCTTGTAACGCCATCTCGTGGCCATCATCTTGCCTTTCTGCCAGGCAACAATTTCTCCTGTCTTAAGCTTCCAAACATTGATGGCAGGTTGCACAGGTTAGCCCTAATGGTTCCATAGATATCTGTTTTGTCTTGCAGAAAGAACTCATAAAGCTCAGGAGATGTGTAGAAATTGTCAGTTGTGACACAATGAGGGAAAAGCGGTATTCTGGCATGACTGTGCCAAAGAATGGAGTGGCAATCATTTTGTTCTTGGACCAGTACCACTTCTGCACGGGTTTTCCCACAACTCCCTGCAGGAACACCAAGCCCAAAAACAGCCAAATGTCATCCTTGGTCACAGGTTCCTATTTTCTGCTTCTTGCAAACCTCAGGTGTGCAGCACCTTGTTGTTGTCAAGCGTACCTGCATAAAACAAAATAAAAAAGGTATTTTAGGATATGTTCTTTTACAGTGTGGTGAAGGTTGGAAAGAATATGATAGCAAACACAGAGCAGCATATATGTTTGCATAAAACCAAAAAAAAATTAGCAAAACATTTTTAAAAAGTTAGCAAACAGAGCAGCACACGTTTGCATGAAAAAGACATTTTTAAAAAGCTAGCAAAGAGCAGCATACATGTTTGCAGAAAAATAAAAAATTCGTAAAAAATTTTAAAAAGTTAGCAAACACAGAGCAGCATACGTTTGCATAAAAAAATTTAGCCAAAATTTTCAAAAAGTTAGCAGAGTGGCACACGTTTGCATGAACAAAAAAACGTAGCAAACCGCACACGTTTGCAAACTTTTTGAAATTTTTTGTGTTTTTTTTTTTTTCCTGCAAACGTGTGCTGCTCTGCTAACTTTTTAAAAATTTTGGCTAAATTTTTTTTTGCAAACAGAGCAGCATACATGTTTGCATAAAAAGAATTTAGCAAAAAATTCCACCACTCCACCACATCACCCGGAGGATGTCAAATCTTGCCGTGTGATGCGATGGGGATGTCCCCGCCCTGCTTACTTCCCTAGATCCACCAACAATGCTACTCGCGTCACCAGGAGGATGCGAGTGTCACATCTTACGGGTGATGTGAGCAGCTAGTAAATTCCGGGGGTGAAAAATAACAGCCTTGTGACCCCTGTAACAAAAGGATACTCCTGAAATCCCCATACATACTTTCTCAAGGCATTTCTCATTTTCATTGTCAAAGGCCTTCGTTCCAGGATGATGGGGAAGAGCCCATGTTGTTAACATAATCTAGTACCGACGTTTGCAATTATGCAAATGGTGGTAGCTGCCGATCTTTATTCACAATATGGAGATCAACTTTGGAGTGCCAAATTTAAGAAAAAAAAATACTGGTTCAATAGTAAATTAAGCCTATTTCACCAATAAGGAGCTGTGGATCTTCATTTTTTTTTTTTTAGGAGATCAGTTGTATGTAGACATTAAAGCCAGTGGGTGGGTACTCCCCTTTTTTTTTTTTTTGTTTTTCTCTGATCCAAAATATAAATAAAAAAGGTGTTATTGATTTATGCAACTCATTAACCAAAACTTTATTAAAGTCAGTGGTAAAACTATGTGGACCTGATAATTCACTTTAGTAGATTATGATATTACATGAAGTACTTTTTTTTTTTTTTTTTTTTTTTTTTTAAATGATCCTATCTGCAAACAAAAATTGCACTCCATTATTATTCATGGATGCAGAGTAGATTCGGCTGTAAAAACTCCAGGATATCCTTTTTCACTTGAAGGTCAGTTAGAATGGTACCATCAGCACCCTTAGCCAGATTAGCCAACACTCCTGATTGGTTTCCAAATCAAAAGAAATTGGCCTCTCGACATCCCCTAATGTGTTGATCATAGTGCAACTATCAATGGTCACAAATCTGTTCAGAATTAAGACATTCTAACCTATTTATTTCAGACAGGTCTCTTTCTTAAATTTACATGGCTTTATGTACCCTGCCACAAGCATCCATATATTTTGATGGAATGTCCCTCATTCGAGAGGTGGTATAATCAAGAAATTTTCCTCTCAAAACAGCCTTGGCTACTTTCCAGAACAGTAGTGGTCCTCCTATATATCAAACCACCAAGATTTATGTGTGCAATAAGACTTGTCTGAGGATAGCCCATATGGGTGTCCAATGCTACCCAGCTTCACCAAATTTCACCAGGTGACCAGTAAATAATAGAGATGACCATCTGTTGCAAAGAAGCTGACTGAAGCTCAAGAATCACAGAGGCTGTTAATAAAACATATCTAATCTTATAATATTAATTATTGACTTGCATTTATGTTGGAAAATGCACCACACAAATGCTTTGGTATTGTCATGTTTATTTCTTTTGTTAGTTCTGGAAGCAAAAAAATAATCTGAGACATTCCACGCAAAATGTCCAAATTGCCTGGACTAAATTATTGGCCCCCTCAACCTAATACTTGGATACTTGGTAGCACACACTTCTGGAAGAAATCGCTTTCTGTAACAATCAGTTAGTCTTTTAAATTTCCTTTTAGATCTTTTTTTTTTTTGGCCACTCTTGCTTTGCTTTATTGGATTTAGATCTGGACTCCTTGCTGGCCACTTTAGGACTCTCCAGCGCTTTGTCTTTCTCTCTTTGTTCTTTTCTAGGTGCTTTTTCCTGCTTTGAAACCCAGCTTTTGACTTACATTGCACCCCAGAATTTCTTGGTAGTCTTCAGATTTTATAATACCATGCAAACAGTAAATGAATTCCAGTGCCTAAAGCAGCAATGCAACCTTAAAACATCAGTAGACCTCCTCCATGTTTGACTGTAGGGAACGTGTTTTTATTTGAAGGCTTCTTGTAGTTTTCTGTAAACAATCCAGTGATGTGCATTACCAAAAAGCTGGTGTGTGTGTGTGTGTGTGTGTTTTTTTTTTTTTTTTTTTGCTTCCATTGTTGCTTTCATGGGTGAGTTTTATCAACCTCCTTTGTCAGTGAGGCTTGTTTCTGTGTCAGCAGTGGGTTCGTCCTTGATCTCTTGCCATAATGTCCCTTTTCATTCAGATGGTGACAAATAGTTTGAGCTGACACTGTTGTTCCCTGTGCCTGCAGGTCAGCTTGAATTTGTCTGGAAGTTGATTGAAGTTTTTATCCACCATTCGAACAGTTCTTCTTTGTAACATATCATCAATCTTTCTTTTTCGTCCCCGTAGAGAGATTAGCTGCAGTGCCGTGGGCTCTAAACTTCTTTACAACGTTATGCACAGTGGACACAGGAACATTAATATTTCTGGAGATGGTCTTGTAGCCTTAGGATTGCCCATGCATTTATATAATTTTAGTTCTTAAATCCTTAGACATGTCTTTGCTCTTGTTTTTTTCTCCATTCTCTCTGTGTTACACACTTCAAAACTGAGAGACCTGGAGCAGCTGGCAAAGCAAAAGTGAACCAAAATACCAATAGAGAGATGTAAAAGACTCAGTTGATTATTGCAGCAGACTACGATTCCCCCCCCCCCCCCCCCCCCGGTAAGGGTGTGCTACCAAGTATTAGGTTGAGGGTGCCAATATTTTTGTCCAGGCCATTTTTGTGTTCTTCAGTGTCAACAAAAGAAATATACATAACCATACTAAAGCATTTGTAATTGCAATCATTTTCTGGGAGAAATGGTGCATTTTTCTGACATAAATGCAAGGGTGGCAATATCTTTGTCCATTACTGTGTGTGTATGTATGTATGTGTAATTATATATCTCTTTCTGCAGCCTCATGTAACTCTTAATGACCAAGACAAACCCTGCAGTTTCCTTTTGCATATCAAAGCACAGCTTGCTACAGAAGTTAATAAATCTCTAGGCTCCATAAAGAGCATAACCTGCTAAAATCTATCAGTATTTAGAAAGCAGTCCTGCCCCCTATCAGTGCAAATTCCTATAATCTGGTTTAGTCCTAATTGATGCCAGATAAGACCAAAATTTTACTCTTTGGATGTCATTGAAGACATGTTTGGAGGAGAAACGGCACTACCAACAGTGAAGCTTGGAGGTGGGAGCTTCATGGTTTGGGGCTGTTTTTCAGCATATGCTACTGACAGACTTCATATAATTGAGGGAAGGATGAATGGAGAAATGTTTATCTACCAGGATGCTGAAGATGAAATGAATCCCAAACACGCCCAATGAAACTCTCCACTGCTTTCAGAGAATGAAAATAAAACTGGTAGAATAGCCCAGTCAAATGCTTGACTTGAATCCAGTCAAAAATCTATGGAAAGAACTGTAGATCAGAGTTCATAGAAGAGGCCCTCAGAACCTTTGAAGACAGTTTGTGTGGAAGAATTGACCAAAATCTCACCTGAGCAATGCATACGATTAGTTTCTTCACACAGGAGGCATCTTGAAGTATTAAAAAAAAAATATTACAGTAAGTGTGTTCAATACTTTTTATCTGTGTGATTCCACTTTATTACACGTAAAATTGATTTGTGGACTTATTTGTTTTGATTTCTTTGTATGTGTAGATTACTTGGGTTGTTACTGACATCTGGTGTAAATTTCATGTCAGTTACCCCATGAAATTTGTTTACTGAGAAAAATGTTGGCGTGTTCAGTACTTATTTTTCCATACCGTGTGTGTGTGTGTGTATTATATATACACATAGTCTTCAAAAGTTGAAATGGTGAGGGTGGGAGGAGTGTTAATTTGTTCTGTCTGAGAGTGTCATGGCAAGCTGACTGACCTTCCAGTTTAGTATAAAAGATGTGGCGTCGTGTTGAGAAGATTGATGAAATTTATAAGTTTTGCTGCAAAGAGAAACTCCTTTTGGTCTTTTGCCTATTGTCCGGATTTTCATTACCTTTTTGGATCCTTTAAAAAAGCTTTAAGGGGAAGATGATTTTCATGTGACTATATGAAAGCAGCAGTGCTTCAGTGGTTGCACTTTCTACCAAAAACATTTTTTGCTGATGGCATCAAAAAATAGGTGTGATGCTTGGGAAAATGCATTGGAAGGTGACTGTAGAAGAGGGATATAATTTATTTTTGAAATTCTTAATAAATAGTTAAACAAAAGTCCAGAAACTTTTGAAGTGTGTGTATTGGTGGATTAAAGTATCTCTTCATCAGGCATTGTAATATGCCGTGTTGCAGGATGAATTTTACCCTGAACTGTATCCTTTTTTTGGAGTTTATGCTGGCAAATCGAAATAAGGGTTTTGGTATCTATGTACTACTAATCTACAAACTGCAACAATTTGTGGCTACCTGCCACTAATTCGCGATGTGAACTGTATGCCTGTAAAATGTGGTGTCTATCTGAAAAGTCAAAATATCTTTCAAGCAGCAGGGAGCTCAGGGGCAATCTTCATGTAGGGAGCCCAAACATGGAATATGTTCAACTTTGCAATGAGACATTATTCTCAAGGATTGTGGAATAACCACCACACACATCAGGTGTACAACTTTTAGGTTTACAGATTCTGGTATTCCTACAGTTTGAAAGAAAAGGTGGTGCAAATGGTTCTCTACATCAGCTACCTTTTCTGCTAGTGCTATTACTAACTAAATTGTGTTAACCACAGTGTCCTTTGCTTTTGAGGCCCCTCCCTATATTGTCTATTCTCAGCTTTGGCTCCTGTAAACATTGCTTTGTGTATTCCTCCCAAGTCTGTCACAAATGTTGTTGGATTACAGTTATCATCTAGGTAATGTCTGCCATTTTAAAAGTGAAGCCACCATTTTTGCTAAATTGTAATCTATTACTGGGCCCTGCGGTCATTTTGTTGACTCATTGCTGCGCCACGCAGATTATATGATGTCCAAGTCCTCCTTTTTTAATGAGCAGCTTTGGCATCTTCACTAATGCATTTTGGTACATTTATTAGGCTGTGAGTTATATTGATTGATTTTTGTGTAATTGTAATTTTTCCACATAGATGTGAGGTAAGGAATTCATCAAATGTAGCCACTGATGCAGCAGTAGGTCAAGGATGAAACGGTGCTCAATGATGTGATATAATCAATCAGGCTCCAAAGACCCCTTGGAACAGTCTGGGGTCCTTATCTTTTATTTTATTTTTTTATTTAAATCTTTATATGTTCATTTGAAAGAATGATTACGCTATGGTGTAGAATATAGCTAACAACCCTTTTTTTTTATTTATTTTTTTTTACAGGTTATAGTTCATGTTGGAGTTTCTAGTATGGCAACAATGGTGACACTAGAAAAATGTGGTCACAACCAAGGTTACCATGGTCTGGATGTTCGCCAATTTTGCCCAGATACAGAATGTTGTGTGGTTGGAGGTCCAGAATGCCTACACTCAGTTATTGACATGGATACCATTTGCAAAAGAGCAGCAGGAATGGATGTTCAATTTACAGTATCTACAGATGCAGGCAGGTATGGGTCTATTTAACTCAAGTTTTAAAAACTTATTTTTTACCAGGATTTTCTAAGATTTACTGTATTCAATGCAATTTGCTAAATACACAGGTGAACCTAAAAATAGGGGATTTTATATGGGACCATTAACCAACCTAACCTTCCAGAAACATACAATGGGTGCCAATATTTTTATTGGAAATGCAAAAATATCTTGGAAATGCACGATGCTCCCTTGGTGGCACAGGACGCCCTCCCAAGAAGCTGCATTAAAATTTTAAAAGATTACTGGAATTCCTGCACCCAAGAGGTGATGGGAAGATGTTTCCAAAGTATTGCTTTCTAAAACCATGAATCCAAATAATGGGACCAGGCATCATTAATATTAGAATAATCTGCAATGCCCTTGACAAAGTTAATTATGAGTCATCACAGACAAAGGTGCTGTTTGCCAAAACACTATACATTTTCTCACAGCAGAGAGGCTTTTACAACATTTGGTACCAAAAGAACACACAAGTCCCTAAGTCCCTGATAAGAACATTACTTCCTGGCAGCCAGGGCTAATAGTAAGAAGGTTTCTAAATCAATGTGTTCTTCTAAGTCAATCGGGATAACTGACAGTGAGTGTCTTTTCTTTCTACTATATATTAAAGCTTAAACTTGAAATGGATCTGGTCCAGGATTGGAAACATTTGCTAACAAATAGGTTTGCTGGATAACTTGGGTTAACTGATGAGCTTTGGAGAGCTTTGATAAATCAAACCCTTTAAGTTTACAACTAAATAAACTAGTAAAAAAAATCCTTGGTCTAAATTATTTCTCATTGCCAGTGTTTGTTGTTTCTATTCATCTGCTTAAAAGTATATTCATATAAAGCCTAAAGCCAGTTTCTGAATTGTCCTTTCAGAAAGACTGACATATCACTACTCTTAGGTTAAAAAAATAAAGTATTTTAAGATATGGTGGTTGAACAAAAGCCAAGTTCGCCTAGGAGTTGAAAATTGAAAATAGTTTTGTAAAAGGTAGGTATAAATTTAGGTGGCTTTCCCTTTTATATTTAAACAAATGTTTGCTTTTTTTTGGGGGGGGGGGTCACTGTTTTTAATGCTAATGTGATGTAATCCTATCTTTTTACACTACATTAATTAAAATACAAGTGTTTACACTCAACACCAACAAAACATGGGACACTAGGAAGTTGGATCAAACTACATGGGGCGTTGGATTGTTGGGGCATAGGGTGAAAAAACTGGACAGGGGCAGGCATTAGAAAGAAAATAATAGAGGTTCCTGGATATCTATTGCATAAACAATTGAGAACACTAAGTATGTTGTCTTCCCCTATTTTTTTTTTTGACTATGTGGCTACAGCTTTCCCCCCACCTGGCTGAAAATTTTACTAAAGAGAGCTCTGTATGTAAACAGTTGGCACACTAGTAAAGTAAATTGCTTATTAGATTTAAATATGGTTGGTACAGATTTGGTCAGTTACCAACTAACTGGTTGTACCGTATTTGTAATTGGCTGTTTCTTTCTTTTAGATACCTATGTGACTTCACCTATTATACCTCTTTGTACAAGAGCCAGGGCAAATCTGTGTTCATTCATGTGCCTCCTCTAGGAAAGCCTTATACAGCTTCACAACTGGGCTTCGCTTTACAGACTATTATAAATAGTATTCTGGACATGCTGGAGCAATCAGAAGATCAAATCACTTGCCATCAAAATCCCTGACAACAGAGCTACTAAAGGGCGGGGGGGTGGTAATGATTTGGTTTTCCACTTAAAATGTGTTTGTTTTGACAAGGGTTGTTTAATCCTCTTTAAAAAAAAGTTATCTGCCACCACTGCCACAAGAACTAATTAATTGTATCGGCTTTAATGTAAAGGGACAAACGAAGAGCATTTTTTAATATAAATCTGATAAGCTAAAGTAATAAATCAGGTGTTTTAAGTTTTTCTACTTTTTAACATACAGCTTTTTTAATTGCCTAGATAGAAAAAAGATCAATCTGGAGAGTAGAGTGCTCTATTTATACAGTGTAACCTTTAAATAACTGATGCACACTTATACTATATGCCAGTTTTCAGTGCCTTGTGAATTCCAAAGTGAAGTATTCTAACTTAAGTAGTTCCTAAAATTCTTAAAGGCTTTTCGACAGTGTGTATGGCATTATTACAATCGTAAAATGGTTTTCTAAAGGAACTACTGATGGCAGTGTAGATTGTGATTTGATGAAGTGAGAACATTTTTTTTTTCTCTAAAAAATATCATTTATAATATATATCATTTACTGATAAATGATTTATAATAATATCATTTACTGCCGTCATTACCAGCCTCTGTCCTATCTGCAATTGCTTGAGGGACCGTGTTTAGACTGAATAGAATCTGACGCGTTTCGCCACGGATAGGCTTCTTCAGGGATAAGATGGTTAACAAGCTTAGCAGTCTGTATATGTATATAAAGACAGAGTTATTAGTAGAATATACAAAAGCAACATCTTAATACATAATAATTGTATGAGGTACATAATACACAAAAATGTCCATAGTATATGATAAAGGTAATTGTATAAGGTACATTCAAAAAAGTTGGTGAATAGTTCTCTAAAAAGATCTAATGATTGGCTTACAATAAAGAAGACCAAATTAAATGTGTTTTACTTATGTACTGAAGTTTTATTATAATAATTTATATACATATACTGACCGTTAAGCTTGATCACTATATTATCCCTGAAGAAGCCTATCTGTGCCGAAAAGCGTCGGATTTTTTTCAGCGTAAACATGGTCCCCCTCTTTCTTTCCCTCAATTGTTTTGTTGTTAGGAGCACGTATGTATAGTTCCCAATGAACCTATATTCTATGTATTGGTAAACAGGTATTGGGTATTTATTTGCATGTATTCACTTTGCATGTGTTTCACTTAATGTGCCTAAATGCATAAGCAATTCTGTAAATCAAGTTGTGAGCCGCAAACCTTTTCTTTCTTTCTAGTTGATTTACCTGCTATTAGAGGTTTTATTTGCTAATTTAATCAATATTTCAACTTAAAATGGTAAATATGGAAATTGGAAGAAGAAAACAAGGAAATGCCTTTTGTGGCAACACTTCAATCAACATGCTTTACTCAGTAATGGACTCTTAAGCTAGACATAGTCCATCTGTGCTCAAACACAGTGATTGCATTGGGTCCTAAGGGATTAGTCCCATTAGCCCGATGCGTTTCGCCTACTGGCTTCCTCAGGATTTTTTTTTTTTAGACTTACATTGTTCGTTGGTGTTTTAATTATACTAGTGAAGTGAAAGGTGAAAAATCGTACTCTGCTTTCATAGTGTTAGACTTCTTTAAACAGTCAAGTGTTCTAACCACTTTTAATACTCTGAACTCAGGTGAAATAGCACTATTAAGGAGCCTTTTACTCACAACTAAAGGTACATTTTATAATATATTATACAGGTAGTCTGAGTTGAGTTAAGGACATCCGACATATGGACAATTCCTAGATACGAACACTTCCCTGCTCGTTCGTGTGCAAGACAGAGGCTTGATGGGGGGAGGTAGCTGTGTTTTGCCAAAAATTTCTTCTGCAAGTCCTGCAAACCGCCAAGACGGAGCTCTTCTGTATTATCTTGTAACTCTTTAATGACCAAGACAATTTCTGCAGTTGTTTCTTTTTGCATATCAAAGCACAGCTTGCTTTAGAAGTTAATGAATGTCTAGGGCCCATAAACTTTTTTTTTTTGCTTTGTTTGTGATTAACTCAGTGAGGATTTTATACAGAAACTGACACCACGCTGCCTAATATGTTGAGGCAAACATCTGTCCTAACTGCGTTTAACAACAAGAACAAACCTACCGTCCCTATCTTGTATGTAACCCAGGGACTACCTGTAGTGAAAACTTTTAAAATGTAAGAACATTTAAAGGCAGTTGAACCTTTCCATGCACTTTAGGTTCTAGCTCTTTTTTTTTTTTTTTTTTTTTTTTATCATTACATTTTAGGTTGGATGCATGTTTGCAGCCCAATACTAAAAATATAGATTATTCCTTAATCTGGGGATTGAAATATAGTTGATGGCTGGAAATTTTTAGATACTGGACTGAAATCGTAGTAAGTAATTTAGTATTTATCAAAATAATGTTGCAGACCTAATTTTCCTTGTTATGTTTAAATTTTCTTTTTTGCTTAAAGTTTGAGTGGTTAAAAGCCAGGAGGTCAGACAAGGACTTTTAGCCACTGCCAAAATGTTAGTTTTCTGCTGCACATGGGCTATGAATAATTTCAGTAGAACATTACAAGTTATCTTGCTGTATAAAGGTAATTACATAAAATGCTTTAAAATTGTACTGTGCACTGTTTTATTGACATTCAAGGTCTTCAAAGATGAAAACTGGTAATCCAAACAGGAATAGTTTAAACTTCTTTAATTAAATCTAACACATTTTACTTTTGAATTTCAGGAGTACTAATAAATAATGTGTACCTGTGGGAAGAGATTATCCTTCAAATGTTTACCTGCTATAACTGATACCTTCATTTGCCTGCCTGCTCCACCTATATCTTATGTGATGCTCATGTAGCCTCCTGCACCTGTTTATTACTGTGATTTGTAATGAATGAAGTGATAGGCATCTACGGAGCAAAAGTGGAAGGGGGCACAGCTGCCAAATATAAAACTGGTTGGTATTTGTATCACAGATTTTTGGGGATGCAATCATGCTATAGAGGGGATAAATCTGAAGGCACCTGGAGTTGCCTGCTTTTCAAAGCAAAGAGGGGGTTTAAAATGTCACAGGTTTATGATAATTAAACTTTGGTATTGTGTGCAGAGTTAGCTATTGCTTTGTTTTGTGACAAGGACTAATCCTGTGCATATGCTCTTGCAATCCAACCTGCATTTCCTGTGCTAATGTTACCACTCCACTCACAGATCATCTGCTTAGCATGCTTCAGCATCACCTGCATCCCTGTAACCATGAATTTTACACCATTCTGGAGTAGATGCTGCAGCCAATCTACTGATTGTTCAGTCCTGTCCTGCCATTGGCTCTTGGGCTTTTTTTAAACCTCTCCAGTTGCTAGATCTTCAGTGCACTTCCTACCTCTCTGCCAGCTAGTCACTTTTGGATTCTCTGTGTTTGATCCTGGCCTGTTACCTGACCTTCACCTTGCCTGCTGCCTGCCCTAATATCGGCCTGTTACCTGACCTGACCTTGGCCAGTCCAGCCACTTTGCTGTTTTCCGGCCTCATCACCATTCCCAAGCAGAAGTCTTCTGATTCGCGTCACCCCCTGGTGGAGAGAGCCTGGGGACCACTAGGGTCACCGGCCCATCGGGGTTTGCAGGGTGCGCTGGTTTAGACCGGGGGTCACTTACATTCGGCGCCTCAGGTAATCACGTGTTACCTGCTGGACCTGTAACAGGGATCCAGCCACAATGCAGACTTCTGGGAATGGCTTACCATTGGATGAACATTGCAAACAAATCTCTGAACATACAATTTCTGTACAGGAAGTTCAGATTGGATTATATTCTCCAGTTGATTATACCCTGTCTCTGACTAGCACTTCAGCTTCTGTACCCCCATCATCATTTCCTGCACCTGAACTGAAGGTACCTTTACCTGCATACTTCTCTGGATCAAGGCCAGTTTTGGGCCACCACCGCCAGGGTCGTAGGCCGGTGGAAGAATGTTAGACTTTCAACGGTGGAGTTTTGACACTCCGTGGAACGCCATTGCCGTGCAACACCAATTTTGCATCGGCTTTTCTGAACAGCTGAAAGATAATTTAGCCTGAGTTGGAATACCAAATTCCTTAAATTAACTCATCTGACTAGCTACTCAAATTGACTGGCAGCGTCCGATGGAAAGGGTGGAATTACCTTGTCTGCCGTGGGCTTCCCCTCATGTGCTACCTCTGTACCTGTTCCCACTGAGTCCTGACAACCGATTGCACCTCCAGAATCTCCTGAACCAATGCAAGAACATTGGGCCAAGGTGCTTGGGTGTCTCCGTACTCGCAGATTCAATGCTAAACCGGAGAAATGTGAGTTTGAAAAAGACACTATTCAGTTCCTTCGCCTGAATGTCTCTACGGAAGGGATTTCCATGAATCCTGAATAGGTTTCGACTATCCTGAAAAGGCTGGCCCCAGTGGACAAGAAAGGAGTCCAAGGATTTTTAAGCTTCGCCAATTTCTACAGGAAATTCATCAATAACTTCTCTGCCATTGTCTCTCCTCTAACCAAGCTCTCAGGTTACTTTTTTTTTCTGGTCAGAAGACGTGTAGGAGGCTTTTAAGAAGCTGAAACAGCTCTTTATCTCAGCACCCATCCTTAGGCATTCTGTTGCCTTGGAAGTAGATGCCTCTAAGATCACAGTAGGCCCAGTTCTATCTCTGCGCTTTGGGCCAAAGTGTTTTCTGAGCCCCATCTCATTTTCACGGAAGCCAATTACTTGCTATTAATACTGCTTTCGAGGAATGGTGCTACCTGCTGGAAGGAGCACATCACCCAGGCCTGGTCTTTACAGACCATGAGAACCTTGAGTACCTGAGAACAGCCAAACGCCCTAAACTTATACAAGGATCACTGGGGAATTCGGTTAATATGTGAGATATATATTGACAATTGGGAGGGATAACAGTAAAAATACCTTTTTTAAATACAGACCGGAACTGTGATTTTAAATTTCTGGTATGCACCTACTTTAAAATAACTTAAAAAAAACTTTGATAATGCAAAATTGAAATTGGGAAAATAACTTGGACAAGTATTTGTGTAATTGAATGTATCATTTGTGTTCTCTAGATCTACTGAGGAAGGGGACTGGGGTTCAGCTAAAAGTGTAGAGATCATTGTGACCATTATACCGAATAGAGCTCCCAGTATATCGGTGTTATATACCTACATAATGACAAGGTTTTTATTTGTCAATAAATGATATTTTAATAGGATGCTTCTTTAATAGGATGCTGTGGGATAAGCAGTACATTGCAGCTCTCTTATTGCCCCTGTGGACCTGTTTATGAAGGAAAGTAGGCAAGTCAGAATATTATATAGTATAGAATGGTATGCAGTATGTATAGTATACAGCACAGAATGATATATTATTAGTATATATGTAATATAAAATAGCATACAATAAAGAGAGAAAGTATAGTAAAGGATGATATATACTAAGTATAAGACCTAGTATAGGATAGAATATATTAGAGGATGGTATGGAGGAAGAATAATATATAGTATATAGTGGACAATGGTATGTAGTAGGTATAAGGACATATGGTAGGGCTCATGCATGTTGTTATCCTGGGAAGAGATGGCCATAGAATGAATTATAGGAAGAAGGCACACTGGTTTACTTCTAATATATCAAGGTGTTTCACATGTTTTTGCAAATGTATGCAACAGGAATCTTCCTGTTTTACCCTTCATATATGTATCTTTCTCATCATATTACACTGTGCCATATTCAGAACAGAGCTAAGTTCATTCCAATTGAATGCTATGGTTGATGATGATGTTTAATTTTAGTCAGTATAAATGTATTGAAGGCAATAGTTTATATTCCAGCCTTTTTAAGGTTTTAAATATAGAATACATGTCCTAGAAAAGAAGTGGAACAGTATCCAGCCTTGGGTTAGAAAACTGTTTTATTAACTGATACATAACCTAGAATGGGAATAAAACTTCAGTTGGTCTCCCTAAATATTATTATGTAGATCCAATGTGTGCAGCGTTTTGTAGTGAAGGTTGCAGTGTAGAGCATCAACCCTCCGTTACAAACTGTGAAAACCTTTTCTAGTCATTTTAAATATTCCGAGAAATAAAAATAGGTACTGTTGCTAACATTTTGTCACCAATTTATTTTATTGCGTTTATATTAAGCCTAACTCTAGAAAAAAATTGAATGTGAAATGTGTCTAACTACCTCCTCAGTTTGTATATTTATGTTTTTATGCACCCTACTTTTGGCAGTGCCTTCAGATTTCCGCTTCAGATCTTTCTGTCAATGTATGGACTATATGTATAATTACTGCCAGTTCAGAAGTGAATATGCATGCAGGTATTGTAGAGACTCTACCTCTTTTGCTAAAAGGCATAAATTATCTAGATTGCAGTGGTTGGTAAATAACCTATTAAAATAGTGACAACTTACTACTTTTGTAGTAATTTGTGATGTATGTCACATAATTGTGTTGTTTTAAATTTATACATTATTGTCTTTTATTAAATGATAACATTAAATATGTGCGGGGGACCTGAATGTCTTTTCTGTCTTGTAGTTATCTGAATCTATGCATGTGTAAAAATGCAACACTTTAGAGAACTTCTTTATGGTGTACCTGCTTGGTTAAATTTGTTAAGCCTTCCATTGGAATTTGTGCAGTCTGCAGTGCAACAGGCCCCCTGAAAAGCCTTTTTGGAACTTTTTTGCAAAGCAGAGTAACTCGTATATTCAATGTATTTTGGTTAGAATATTATCGGCTTTGAACAGAATTTTGGTAATAACATTCTAGTGTTACAGTGTGCTACTTTTTGGCGCTGTTAAACAAATACATTGTAGTACCACTAATTCAAAATGAGGGCATTTGGACACTTTGGCGCTGATGGATTTTAAGTATTTTAAAATATGTCTATAGTAGAGGTTCCCCTACTGTAATAATTTTAGTTCAAACATAAGAAGGAAAATATGTGTTTCCCAAAAAACATCAGTAGTTTAGGAACAATTATGGTTTCATATTCAAAAGCCAGAACTACTAGACTAACCTCCTGGGCGGTTCATTTCTGTCTGGATATATGTATGTCTAAAAGCAGTACATTGTTTTTATGAAAATTAATTTTACAGTATAATATAATTGTATAATAAAGTTGGAAACACAAAATCATGTCAAATTTTTTTTTTTTTAGATAAACATTATACGTAAACTGTAAAATGTTCATGAAAGACCATTTACTGCTTTTACACATATAAATCCATGGTGTTGCATTCAATACAGTTATTTTGTATTTTGAATGCAATACAAATAGATTTGAGTTTCCCGCCACGCCCTGAATGGAATGTCTGCGTGCACCGACATCCCAGGGAAGTCCCAGTGACTCATCAGATGCGGAGGACGCCGGCCGGAGGAAGAAAAGATAAGGATCGTGTAGGAGGAGTGTATAAGGATCGTGTACTGAGTTTGCTATTGTTTCACATTGGTTTAGCTACCCCGAGTATGACTCAGGGTTACCGCTCTTAGCAACTTTTTTTTTTTTTTACCCAAAAAACCATTTGGGGGGGGGGGGGGTGTTAAGAAACATACAAAAAAATTTATTATTCCAAAAAACACCAATATATATTAAAACACTTTACAATCACACATATTAAAAATGTGTTTTTGGATTGTTTATATACATAGAGTACCTCTTCATCATATTTCAAATGGGTGACCTGCTTTGCACAAAGACCAGACCAATAGAAATACATACTCTAGATTTAAAAAAATAGAATATATAGTAATTAGCATTTATAGCACATGTTTTTTTATTTAACACATTTCCAAAACAAGGAAAAAAAAGCTTTTATATGTGTGTGTGTGTGTGTGTGTGTGTGTGTGTATATATAACACATTAAATGCCCAATTTCCTCACATTTCAATGCCCAAAATATTTTAAAAATTTATGAAGCAATTTGTTAGAGGTCTGAACAAGGAGGGAGATTGCTTCAAATACATCTGTGGATTCTTCCCTGGATTGAGTACTGAAAAATTAAAAGCAGGAATCTTTGATGGACCCCCCATTTGGAAACTGATAAATGATACTGAAGCTTCTGCCTGGCACAGCTATGTTAAGGTTGTCAAGAACTTTTTGGGTAACCATGAAGCACAACATTTTGAAGAACTGGTACTAAACTTGCTTTTAAACTTTGAAAATTGGGTTTTACTACATAAA
The DNA here is from genome assembly GCF_032062135.1 of Pyxicephalus adspersus. NCBI lineage: Eukaryota > Metazoa > Chordata > Amphibia > Anura > Pyxicephalidae > Pyxicephalus > Pyxicephalus adspersus. The sequence continues at coordinate 66,547,131 of NC_092860.1, forward strand.
GATACACTATCTCCATAGCCATTTGCAAATATTTCCAGAAAACCCTGGCGATTTCAGTGAGGATTAAGGGGAGATATACAAGATATAAAGGTGATGGAAGAAAGGTATCTGAGCAGATGGGATAGACACGTGATGGCAGAATACTGCTGGAGCCTTCAATGTGATTGTCCTGATCATCAGCATAAAAGGAAATAATACAAACTGAGTTTTTCAATGACTTCTTTGTGATTAGTTCTGGTATTATACTGAAGAGAGAATATATTGAAACTAGGTATTTAAAAAATTAAGTTTTGTATACGTAGGCATATCTAGTTTAATTTTGCTTAATTTTCATGTTTCATTTGTTTTCAATGAGGTTATTTTAATTTAAAAAACTAGAGCCAATTTCGCAAAATCAATACCATATTTGTAATATGTGCATCAAACATAACCTAAAATGACTTAAATCAGTTTGGCAAGAAAATATTTGTTGACCAGTGTAATGAATTCAGAAATTATTTTTTTTCTTTTTTAACCCATTTTAACCTTTATCCTATCATAAAAAAACAGACTGATCTCATTACCCTTTAAATTATATTTTGAATCAAGACTATCTTCATTAAACGCTTTTGTTAGACATTATTTAAAAAAAGAAAATCCGCAATATTCAAAAAACACATTACTACATTGGGACAAAGAAAAATGACATCTATGCTGTTTATTTATCAAGGGTGTTTAGGCTGTAAAGGTAGCAAAGTGAGTTTTAATTCTCCATGGGGTAAATGTTGTTCAAATTTAAATTGTTTTATGTTTTTATGTTTTCACATGATTAAAATGTTTGGAAATTAACACTGAGTGAAGTGAACTATACCCAGTTACTGCTCTCAGTTGCCTACTAAGCACAGCTAGGCATCCAGGATAGTTTTCAGGCAAAAATGCCTGTTTTTTTTCAGGCACTTGCAACTGCTAGTACAGGCTTATTGTTGGCTTTTTTTGTTTGTAACAGCCTCTCTACAGAGTGAGCATGCTTAAGTACTTTAGGAATCTGTAAAGAAAATTCTTAGACTATTTATCTAGGAGAATCTAATACAAATTTAAGAGGTACTTTTATTTAAGACATGGCACCCTTCTCCTGTGTTTTATTGTTTGTCGAGTTTACTGTCCAGTATCCAGGTTTTGTCATCTGCAACCCCTATTTATTTTACAGCTCTGATTGATAGGTTGGAGCTTTATAAATAAAGGTAAATGATGATGAAAATAAGGCTACTCCTAGTATTGATCAGATTGTCTTTTCCTGATTTCATACAAACTGAATGCAGCAGTATAACCTTTGGATTTAGAATATGTACAGTTGTGGTCAGAATAAAAGCAATCTGACTGCACTAACCTAATTAATCACTGTTTTTGATAGAAATGATATTTCTATATGGCAGATATTTTACTAGTCCGTGTAGTAGAGTAATAGAAATCCAACAGACCCAACAGTCATTACATGAATGCTGCTGATTCTGTGCAAATTAATCATTAATTTTAAAGGCCGTTTAAAATATTAGCTGTGGTAGTAGTGTGGAGCTCAATTAAGAGTGGTGCTGTGAAAATAACAGCTGTCAAATATGGCTCTTATTTAAGGAAGGAAGGCAGAAAATGTACTACTGGTTATATGCAAGTCTGTTGTTCCAGATATTGTTCAGAAGAACAGCGTACTTTGAATAAAAAGTTCATTGGAGAGGGGAAAGCGTATAAAAAAGTGCAGAAAATGATGGGCTGCTCATCTAAAATGATTTCAAATGCTTTAAAATTGCAACCAAAACCTTAAAGACATGGAAGAAAATGGAAAAAAAAAACAAATTTAAATGGATAGAAGAATAGCCAAAGTGGCAAAGACAATGATCAGGTCCAGTAAGATCAATCACACCAGTACATGAGCAACATTTTAGTTCTAGGCTAACAAGATTGACATTATGAAGTGTGCTAGCCCAATCCCCAGTCTTTGCCCCAATTGAAAACTTGTGGGGTGACATCAAAAATGTATTTTCTGGGGCAAAACAAAGAAATGCACAAGAATTGTGGAACATGTCCAATCATCCTGGGCTGGAATACCTGTTCACAGGTGCCAGAATTTGGTTGTGCAACACAGCTGTGCATCAGTTTTCATAAACCGTGGTTATTCAACTAAATATTGAGTGCTTCAATAGAAAGCAAAATCTTGATACCTTTGTTCAGTTTATACAGTGAATGTTTGAGTTAGTAAAAGAACAATGCAGAAACTGCATTTTTTTTAAAAGCCTAATATTCCCTTTTCATCACTTTCTGTTAAGGAATAACACATTTCATTCATTTTTCTTCATCTTTTGAATTGTAAAAGAATGGGCAGTGGTCCTAATTCATTTGTGTGTATGGAAATAAAAGTTATAAGGATTCTGAGCTTTATTCACGTTTATAGAACAAACTGTTGATATTCTTAACACAACTATACTTTGGGAAAAGAAAACAAAGTACTCCTCCAAGTATTACATTTGTTAGAAAACTAGCAAGTAGTAACCACCTAACACTGTTAATCAATCCAAGAACTACACATTTAGTTATTCAAAAGAAAAGTATTGATTTGATCATATTATATATTATGCTTTCTTGTTAAACCAATAAACTAGATATTTTTTTAAATATATATATCTCTCTGTATCTATCTATCTATATGTATACATGTGTGTACACACGCACGCGCGCTCAGACAGTATGATAACCAGGCATTTTAACTGATATTACGGTATACTGTGTTGATTGAGTGATTTATATAATTTACACAGTATATAGCCAACCACAATATATAATATTGTGCTTATAATGTAATGTATATAATTGTTAACCTTGGAATAAAAAATACATCTATTTTTTTCCCCAAAATTATTGTATTCCTGTACACATACTGTGAAATATAGTCAGAAAACATAATTCTATTATCAACGTTTCATCACCATTTGTAAACTTGTATATGTATAACTTAATGAACAAATGAAAAAAAAAAAAAAAATGTTTTTAGATTTTTTTCAGCCCAGGAGACCATGATCATCAGGGGAGGTAGAGAGTGTAAATCTCCCCATCAGGGAGTACAATGATAAAATCTTAAAAGGAGTTCTAATTCCTTCCTATTTTATATATTAATAAAAAAGGCACTTCAAATATAGTTTAAGATGCAGTGCTGGAGCTTTCGTTTTGTGAAGTGATATAAACTAATATAGATGCTTGTAAATCAAAGAAATGGTGGTAAATGGAACTGTATTATGTTTTTTTTCCACTTTGGAGGCCATTGTCACCCAAATATCCTATTACTATTATAACTATATAACTAGCTAGTAACCTGTTCACTGACTTCCCCATTAGTTGTCTAAACTGGATTCCTGTACCAAGGACTATTTATAAAGTGCTGTACCTCAATAACTCCATTGGCATACATTCATTACTACTTCCCATATTGAGATATCACTTGTGAACAAAATGGGGTATTGCCAGTTACATCAATAATCAAAACTATCCTACAATATGCTAACACTCCCTAATGTGACATCATTCCACTGGCACCTTTAAATGTGGCTCCTGTAATCAGTGCCAATACCTATATGACCAAGTGATATCTGAGCTTCCCAATGAGGTACCGTTTGTTACAAAACATGACGTCAATTGCTGATGAGGGAGTAGTCTATTTGGCCTTATGCACCTGTAGGGTTTATTATGTAGGCAAAACCAAACACCTGTTTTGTCAGAGCATTCAGCATATATATAATGTAAAAAATGCCATTCTTTCAAAACGCCTGGAAAGTACTTGGTGTACAAATATACGATACATTGGAACCTGAAGACATTATTAACCAGATCACAAAAAAAAAAATACAGAAAAATAAGTACCTAGATATTGTGCTCCGTACCTGATGGAGATGTTTTTTTTTTTCAATGTTATGTTCCCTCAGTTAAATGTTTTTAGATTTATCTTTCTTTTATATGTTCTGTAAAGTACAGTCTAATTTCTATATTTTTCACTCTTTTTTTTTTGTCAAATATATCTTTATTCTTTTTTTTACATAGAAAATAACAGACAGTAAATTATATAAAAAAAACACAGAATACAAAGTACAAAGAATACAAAAAAAAATATTAGAAAAACATTAATAAGGGTACAAAGGCCAATCTAAAAAAAACATAAAATGCATATTACTATTATAGTCCAAGAAATTCAACTTGTGCAGGGCCAGAGGGCCTGCAGTGCCTTAGTCCATTGCACAAGAAGACTGACAGATCAGCATATACAATCTTATAAAAATAAAATATAAGCTCAGTTCCGTACTCCGACGAATATAAACACAATAGTCAAAGGACAGTACAACATAAAAAGAACAAAACAGAAAAAGACAAAAAATTAGCCCAGGTAAGTAGGGACAGGAGAAAGAATAGATAGGGCGGAGGAGGGGGATGAATGACAATCAGGAATGCCACGGATGTATACGGTTATGTTATCTTAATCTACCACTATGTGGGATATATGTGGAATTGGGGAGAATCTTTTTTACCAATCCCATGCCAACCAAGTAAACTTGAACTGTTCCTGCCTATCATCATCTTCAGCCACTTATTGCTCCATATGGCTGATTTTCTCCACCTCTGTTAACCAATCCTTAATGGATGGAGTCACTGTTTCCAATACCTGGGGATGAGCATTCTGGCAGCAGTGAGAGAATGGCGAAGAACACCACGCTTAATAGACTTAATCAAACACAGAATCATGGATAGCAAAGTAACCTTAGGGCAATTAGAGACATCTGAACCCATACACTCATTGTAGATTTTGATAATTGTGTCCCAAAAGCAACAAATCACTGGGCATGCCCACCATATGTGTACCATAGTACTTCTCTGTGTGAGGCAATGCCAGCATCTGTCTGAGATGGCCGGAGAAATAAGATGGTGTTCTGCCGGAAATGGGTACCACCGTGATAAAATCTTATAATTGGTTTCTTGCACCTTACAAGTGAGAGTAAGCTTATGGGTAAGAACAAAGGAATTCTCCTATTCTTCTGCAAACACTACCATGTTCAAATTAGACTCCCAGGATTGTGTGTAAATTGGGATACCCGTAGAGGCGTCCCTATTGAGTAAATCATAAAGTAGGGAGTAAACGTGAGTGGGTGGGGAGGTCGACCTCAACAGAGCCTTAAATCACCTTAAACCTCTGGACAAAACAAATGTATCCAGGAACGATGATATATATGGTGATATTTGCCTGTGTGCAAACCAAATGGCCATCCTGCTATTTGTCTGAGCGTAGATGGAGGACATAGGTGGGACATGACCATAATGGAGTATGTTTCTGAGATAACAGACTTCTGGTAAAGACCAAATTAAAAAAACACATATTATGCATTGCTGGGGAGAAGGCAAGATTATCAAAAAGAGGTGCCATGGGTCCCGGACATGTAGAAACACTGCCACCTCGAATAAGGTTATCCCATAAATGCAGGAGATCAAGTGTGAGACCTGGGAGAGGGGGGTGAGTACCAAGGAGGTGACGATCTATTCACGGGAGGGATCTCAAGTCTACCAAAGAAAGACCTGCTTTCAACATAACCCAGCACTTCCTTTCCCTGTTATGAAACCAGTCTATCATTCTGACCAGAACCGAGGCTCTGTAATACAGCACGCTGTCAGGAATTCCTACACCTCCCATGCCTTTAGATTTCGCCAAAATGTGATATGAAAAGCCAACTGAACATAGAACATAGAAACCTTCGATGCCCTAGCGTATTGTGTAAGAAGGATAGTTTTAAGGGTATTATCCCTTGCCTCCCGGTCGTAAATAAGTCCTACCTGATCTTTATGTATGAGGAAAGGCATATGTTTGGAAAGCCTAACGGCTATCAGCTTGGAGAACAATTTGGCGTCTACATTAATGAGAGAGATAGGCCTATAGTTTGAGCACAATGTATGGTCTTTGCCAGGCTTTGGGAGAACAGTGATGTGAGCTTCCAGACTCTAGGGTGGAAAAGGGTTATCATCAGATATAAAGGAAAACACCTTAGTCAAAAAAGGAACCAGGTTAAGAGTGTGTATTTTAAGACCTAGGGCGTAAATCCGTCCAAGCCTGGGCTTTTCCCTGTTGGCGTGGATTTGATAGCATATGCTACCTCTTGCTCTGTAAAAGGTGATTCCAAAAAAGACACTACCTCAGGGTTCAGCATTGGAAGGGCTGTCTCCACCATTTAAGCTTGGAGGGCAGCTGGTGTGATGGGATTTGGGTGGAGCTGGTATAAATTTGCATAGAAATTATGAAATGCCTGCAATATATCATGAGAGATAGATTTTAAGTCACCATGTGTCGTACGTATGGATGGGATATATGTAACAGGTGCACAAAGATAAATTCCATTTGACAACAACCTACCACATTTGTCTCCATTTTGATATAGCATTTTACGAAAGCGATCCCTATAACGCTGTGTGCCAGATCATAAAGCTCTACTAAATGCATTTTTGCTGCAGTTAACTCTAGGAAAGTGTCAGATGACATGGTACGTTTATGAAGACCTTCTAGATCTCGAATTTCATGTAAAGTACGTTGAATTTCTTATGATCTGATCTTTTTCAAACGTGAGCCCTGCTGAATTAAAACCCCACAAATAACTGCCTTGATGGCTTCCCACTGCATGGGCAAGGAGGTAATGTCTGAGGAATGATCCTGTAGGAAATTACTGATAGTATCAACGACCGCCTAGGGTCTTTGAACAAAGTGTCATTACACTTCCAGGTCAACTTCTAGAGGATTCTTGAGGGAAATAAAAAGTGACAGAGACAGAAGCATGGTCTGACCATGAACAGGTATCGATAGCAGAATGGGGGAGCCAGTCTAGTGTAGGGTGGCTGACTAAAATATAGTCTATACGGGAGTGTACTCAATGTGGATTGAAATAAAATGTTCTTATCAGTGGGGGGTAAGGTATGCCACACATCAATAAATCTGAGTTCGTTCAATTTAGCCCTGAATGCGTTTAACTTAGCATATGTAATGGGGGTTTTCTCTGAAGATCTATCTGTACGGGGATCAAGAGCAAAGTTGAGGTCACCCCCCCCACAACAAGGGTGCCTTCAGCATTCCTCTTTAAAGTGTCTATATATTTTATTGATGACACCATTGGCTCATGATTTGGAGAATATAGAGAGGGTATAGTAAACATTTTCCCCCATATGGACACTTTAAGAAACAAATATCTTTCTTGGGGTTCCGTATGGGTGCTTATAACTTGAATTGGTAACGATTTGTGGAAAGCGACAGATACACCTCTAGATTGGGCGTCAGGGTTGGAGCTATGGTACTAGGTGGGGTAATACCTGTTGCAGGGCGATGGTATCCTATTGGCTTAAAAATGACTTTTTTGCAATAAAAAAATGTGGGCTTTCGCCTTATGTTGAGCGTATAAAAGCTGAAAACGTTTGACAGGGCTATTAAGCCCCTTGACATTAAGGGTTACGGACCTGTAAGGATTGAGCTTGTGAGCATTGTGAATACATTTGTGGCAGCAAGCTTGTTATAAAATTGTAATTAGAGGGAAGAAAAAAGGGGGGGGGGGGGGGGACTGGAAAAAGATGGAAGAGGGAGTAAACTAGGGAATAGGAGGAGAACACCAAGCAGATGAGGTGGGCTAACTCACGGCCGGGGGGTGAATACCTAACTCGGGTAGAAAAGCCGATGTAATCCCAATTTCAATCAACCAGGGATGGTAGGCCCATGTGGGGAAGTGTCAGCCAACAGCAGTATCTGTCCAATCCTGTCCGAGGGAGCCCACATAAAACCAAAAACACGGGGATAAATTGAACATAGCAAATCAGAATATCTAGGGAACCCAGAACAGCATAGAGACGGCAGAAATGAAAACATCAACTTAGCCCATAAGAGCTACTGGTAAGACTACTAGACAAAATAGAAGTGCAAAGAAATATCAGTAACCAACCAGTACCGGTTACCTCTCAAAATGGGGGAAACCGGTTCAGAGTGAGATGCCAATAATCATTCATGTGTGTCGGTGCCTCAAAAAAGGCAATACCAGAGTGTAACCGAGCATGCATTATATGGATCCGATGCGGGGGGGGGGTCCACCCAGAGGTATGTCGGGGTTCGTCAACCTTCCGTAAAAAAAATTTACAGGATGGTAAATAAGGGTATCTTTGCTAGGTTGCCCAACGGCCCCTAGGTGGCAGCCTCGCATCAATCAACAAAACATAAATTTATAGCAATTTCCTAAATAGAACATCAATTTCTGTATTAAACTAAATCTATAATGCTAGTAAAAAACATGTTTTAATTACCAGACCATCGATCAGTAATACAGAGACCAGGAGACCAGGGAGTCCAGAGATAGGGTGACCAGCCTTGTTGATCAGTACAGAAGCGGCATATGGCTGCGGAGTTGATCTTGAAACACAGTGAGCCAGGCATCCGCATTCAGCGATAATGACAAATCCTGACAACAGTAAAGATCTTCGTGGGAATCCAGGAAATATGTGAGATGAATAGACCCGCCAGACATAAGACCCGCCAGAATCAATAATTCATTTCTGTCAGATTAATTACAGTCGGGCAACCACAGTAAAAAAAAAAAAAAAAATAGCTGGCACAACTAAATAAAAAAACACGAACAGTCCCATTCAAAAAAATGGAGAATGAGCAGGCTCCTTTTCATATGGTATAATGGGGACAAGAAAAAAGGGGGAACCAAAAACAAGGAAGTGGGACCGTAGAAAAGCAGATGTAATCCAGACGAAAATATTAGAACAGAAGCTGTATCCACTTTAGCACGGGAAGGTTACAGGTGTCGAGGTGGAGTGCCAGCTAGCGTTGATATAGAACCTGAGGTTTGGTCATTCACAGATGGAGAGGGAGCCGAAGAAGAGCTTTGTCGTGGGAGTGTGGTCTCAGTGGCAAGGGGGTTGTGATACAGGGTAGGCATGGCAGTACGCCAGTCTGGTAGGGTGATAGGCGTAAGCTGTAGAAATTGAAGAAGTTGAGGAAGATCCGCTGATGAGCAGAAATTATGGTTTCTGTCGCCCCTTCGGATGGTCAGTTGGAACGAATAGCCTCAGCGATACAAGATGTTTCTTGTCTTAAGAAACGGTAACATTTTAAAAGCTCTGTGAAGGTCCAGGGTAGATTTGGATAAGTCTGGCAGAAGTTGAAAGTGCGTGCCAGCAAATACAATAGATTCGGCTTCTCTAGCTTTCCTCATGATATCTTCCTTTGTCCTGAAAAAATGCACTCAGCATATGACGTCTCTTGGTCATTGCTGATCCTTACGGACCGAGAGTTCTGTGCACTTAATCTATTTCAAGGATCGATGTCAAGAGGCATCCCCAAAAGTGACAAGCTCTGAATTTGGTACTGACTCTAGGAGACACCGCATGTGAATATTGTTTCGTCGGTTACGATTCTCTGCGTCTTCATGAACCAGAAAAAGCGTCTTAGGTTGAGCCTTGTGGCATTCCAAAATTGCACTGTAAGACGACACCTGAGTAGATAATTCAGCACCAGTAGCCTGAAGAGAGAGGGTGGTATTGGTAATTTGATGTAGGGAACGCTGCGCAGCTTGAAACCCAGATTTGCAACTTGTCTTTAGTTTACTGATACTGGTTTCCAGATCCTGCCTAGTAGGTAGTTTTCTGAGGTGCGCCTTCCAGTCCCAAGTATCTTCCCTATCTGATTGGGAGGTTCTGGAAAAGGGTGAGTTAGTCATGCTGCCTGGGATATATGGGCTCCTAATAGGAGAGCCTTGTGTATCCTGCTCCATCTGAGGTTGTATGGTCACAGGGGTTGGGGAAGTGTGGACTGACCCCAGGTTCTGGTCCCCTTGATGTGCTGCCTGTGTATCTGCCGCCCGAACCAGAAGTCACGGCTATGGCTGCAACTAGAGGCCGCAGCTTGTGGCCTGTTTCTAGTATGCGTCCTCCGCCACCATCAGCCGACCACAAACCCCCCTTTCACTCTTTTTTTAATAAAAAAAATATTCTAAAACAAATTTATACAATAATATATTTTTATAGATTTTAGAAAGAAATACCTTGTATCAAGAAAGCTTTGCTGTATTTTACCACAAGGTGGCAATACCTGGCTGAAGTTCTAGTTTCAGCTATAGATGATACTGATGTGTATTTTTTTTAGAATGATCTACCCTAATGATCTAAAGAAGAAATCTACACAATGCAAAAGGGATAATACTCCTAATCCACACAGCAAAGAAGAAACAAACACCAGCCTTTCTTTTAAGCCTAAACATTAAAAAAGCAATTGAATTGGTGCTGTGGTCCTATCTTACCTCCCTCCTGGAGCGCTGGGGCTTTGGTCCCTTTTTCACAAATGGACTCAAACATTATACACCTCGCCCAAAGTGAATATACAATATATAGGATTCCGTTCTCAATACTTTCCTATAGAAAGAGGCAACCGGCAGCGATGTCCCCTTTCACCATTACTGTTTCTCTTTGCCAATAGCAAGTGGGCCATCGGCAATAGCTATACAGGAACATAATGAGATAAATGGATTAAATGTAGCTGGACATCACCACAAAATCTGCCTATTTTCAGATGATGTTCTTCTGTTTTTAACTCAACTTCATGTCTCCCTCCCTAATTTGCTTGCAATGCTACATCAGTTTAATGGTCTTTCAGGACTTCAATTACAAAAAATGTAAAACGTTAAATGTTTCAATCTCTACAGCAACATTGGCTTCTATACAAGCCTCCTTCCTTTTCAAGTGGAAGCCGCTAAAAAACCTGGGTGTTCATATAATGTAAAATTGTGATACCCTCTATTTGGGCAATGTCTCTAGGATGGTTTAACTCTTAGATACATGGCAAACACACTATATATCTTGGCTAGGTCAGATCATGTCTCTCAAAATGGATTCCAAAACTACTTTAGTTGATGAGAGTTCTGCCAGTTGCTATACCTTCCCATATTTTTACACATTTTGCAGAGACAAATTCTGGCACTCATTTGGGGGGACAAACGGCCAAGCATAGCAAAGAAGGTACTGCTTCAGCCTAGGCACAGGGGAGGGTGTTCCCCATATTGCCAATTATTATGTTGCAGCACAACTTGCCCTTCTGACATTCTATCATATAAAGTATAAACCTCCACTGTGGGTATGCCCTAAGGCTTTCAAAATAGAACCAGTGTCTACAGAGGTTTTACTGTGGATACCGACTAGGTCTAGACTGCAAGTTTCTAACTCTTACATTCCCTTTGCGTTTGTGAGCCGAAATACTCCTGGGGTTTAGTATCTCCGCATGCACCACCCACAACTATAATGGGAATCCCACGTTTGCACTGGTTATGGAGAAGAAGTTTGCTTTTCATTGGTGGGTCACTCATGACCTCTATAATATATATAATTTGATATCAGCCAGTGCTATTAGAACTTTTGACCCCTTTAACCTCCCTGGCGGTATGCATACTAAGTATTTTTTTTTTATGTAAAAGTGGTACATTTAAAAATACTTAGTATTTTAAATTTCCCGCCTGGTCCCGCCTCCCAGCCACACACTCGCAAGCAGATGCCCGTCTGGCATCTGATTCCCTTGGCCTCGTGTCCCCAACGTTCACACGCCGGGGACGCAGATGCTGGCCGGGCATCACCAGGTTACACAGATGCCCGGCTGGCATCACCAGGAAAAGAAGATTCCGGGCATTGCTGGAGGATGCCTCAGGCACTGCTTACCAGGTAAGCTGTTTAAACTCCCTGGCAATTCCATTCCAAGTGTGGCTCGAGGTTACCGATTTTGGTGTGGATAATTCACCCCAAACCACACTCAGGATTACTGCTAAGAAGGTTAAGAAAGAATACAAAGTTTCTACTTATTTAGATATCTTCAGATTGAACATTATGTATCCTCCATCTGACTTCCATTTCATAGATCCCAGATCCAAATTCCCTTATAAGTTTTGAACGTATATGTTGACAGGAACAGGACTAATCGATACTCTATATGATTTGTAACTACTGAAACAAAACCCATCGCCACCAAGGATGGGAAAAAGACCTAGGTATAACGTTCAATTAGAAGGACTGGTTGCAAATTTGGTATACAGCAGCTTATTGCAGTGGTAATGCGTCGGCTATTGAAGCCAATTATAAACTGCATGGTGCCATACCGCCTAAAAAGAATATCTCCTCATCTCCCAGGGAGATGCTTCCGTGGATGTTACACGAACAGAACATTAATGCATATATGGCGGGAGTGCCCGAAGATTAGGAGATATTGGATAAGTGTATACAAATTGGCATATACAGTGCTTGGCAGATCATTCCCTCAAAAAAACTTAATCACTTAATCTTAAACTTAAACTTAAACTTAATTACTTAATCTTCGTCCGCCTCAATGTACTACTCTGCATCTTTAATTGTTAACATTTCTTTTTATGGCAGCCAAAATGGTACTGGCATGGTGGCCTGCTCCTCTCTTACATTTTTTTACTATGTCTTAAGTTTAATTGTATTTGGTCTCCATGGGTCGAGTACTATTTTCAGCCTTCTTGTATAATATTACCTGATTGTATAATATTGACAATTTATTGTACCACCTTGAAATATTACTTTGACTATGGTGTACTGCACGCGGGTGTGGACCCACTGTGCCACTGACTGGGTATGCTCCGGGGGGGCGTAACTAAGCCGCTACCTGGTTTTTTGTAGAGCCTCTGATGGTGAGGATAGGCTTGGGCCGCAGGGTAGCTGCCAGGTGCCACTCCAGAGCGACCCCCAGGTCAGTGGCGGCTGACCAGAGGGGCCAGGTTATTCGGTGCAAGCCCCAAGGGGGCTTGCGTGGCCAAGAGGAGTTTAGACAGGCTAAAACCTTGAGATTGCTCATGCAACTTCCTGTAGTAGGAAGTGCCTTTAAATACTAGCAGAGATCCAGCCAAAGGCTTTAGAAACAGAGGGCGTGTATGTGATGCCTCATAGATGAAGAGAGACACACCCACGCCAGCTCAAACACCAGTGCAAGTCTCCAGCAGGAAGGAAACTCTGGCATGGAACACAGGTAGTGGGGTTACTCTTCCTGAAAGATAGGACCCGGCGCCCGTGCCTGCAATTAGGAGCAGCGGCGCAGGCACGACCCGCAGGGCTAACAAATGGTATTATCCAAAATACAGAGGGTTGTGCAACTGTTTTTTTTTTTTTTCCTGTGACCTCCTCTCTATCCCATGTATCTCAATTTCTTTTTTCATTTCACTGCTTTCACCCCAACATACTATATTAACATATATTTATTAGATTAACATATTAATGTCAAATGGCCTGTGAGATTTTGATTACGGAGACCTTACAAGCGCAAATAATATAGCTAATTGTTCATATTATTTTTATTCATGATGTCCTGCCATTTATGTTGTTTGCATATATGTAGAAACTGACCATTGAAGTTATCTAAGTTTATTTAAATGTACCGAAAAAGAAAAAGATTTATTCCCTCTGAAATCTAAACCCATTGGGAAAATGTAGCAATAAGTAATGTGATTGGATTTGTGCTGAACACCTATTACTTATTTATATCTTTCAGTTTGCTTTTAAACATAAAGTAATAAAACAAAAAAGACACCCTCTAGTTTAACAATGAAATTAAACTGCATTTGTTTAAGTAGATCTTCTATTAAATTTATCTAAACATATGTTTATTCCAGGCAGAAATCATATCTGATTTTTGATTAATTTTTTTGGTCTAACAGCTGTTGGATAGGATGGCAGCATTAAAGAGCAAAGGCATTCTAATTCCTACATTGATGGATTTGATTTTCACTGTGCTTTTTTTTTTGTGGTGAGGAACTCAAACTCTGTAGTGTTAATTGTACTGGAGGGTTTGTACTCTCCAAACATAGCTTAAAGCTGAAAAATAATGGCTGTTAAGTATTGTAATACTTCATTGCATAGAACTGTACATTTATTCCTCATTGCTATGGAATCATAATGAATGTGCAAACATCCATCCATTCTATATATGTATTAACTGTATGTAAAGAATTTGAAAGTCTTAAAAATTGTCATAGTACCACAGTGCTAATAAAATCTCTAAGATCATATACTTTTCTGTGAGTCACTAGTGGGAAGTGGTTTTCCTGGTAATAGGTGGAATCTAGTAGTTTTACCAAGAAATTGGGTAATGTGGGGGGGGGGGGGGGGCATAATATTTGAATCTTAGTTTAGAAGCTCACTTTCCTTTTCTTGTGACACCTTACTTAATTTAGTTTTTCCCAATACTGGTACAGCATGGTAGAATCAATCTACCACTGTAGAAGGTTTGAAAGCTGTAGTAAAATTTACTTTCTAATTAGAATATAACAAGTCTTACTTTAAAAGAAAAAAAAAGTGATGGTAACTGAGTTTTGGACATCTTTCTTTTTTGATAGAATAACAACCCCTTTTTATAACACAAAAAATAAATGCTGTACAATACTTTCTAACCCATTTATTTGTTAGATTCTTAACTTGGTCACCCATTACTCTTTTATCCTTTTGGTATTCTTTAAAACCTGCCAGTGACATTTGTTGTTTTAAGAAGACATTTATGGATTGTATTGCTGTTTCCAGAATGAAAACTTGCATAATATCCAGGTTACATTCTTCCAGTGAGACCTCAGTTTGTTGTTTAAGCTGGTTTAGATAATAGAATGTACTAACCTGAAAACTAGTTTTTATGGTGTAACCCATACTGATAATCAATATTATATTAAAGCCTAGGGTGTAATAATTTTAGATAAACAAAAAGTCATTTTAGTTTGTAGTTGGCTCGAAATGGAACTGCAGTGAAAAAAATAATGATTTTGTACCTTCAAGTGTCTTCATTCTTTAAGATGTAATAATAGCTGGTGCCATTCAACTTAAATGCTCTGTGCTGTCAGGTTGTCAGTTTTCGGATGGACCCACCTTCTGTAAGGAAGTCATTACAATTGTCTGGGCTTAGAATAGGATGTGAATGGAAATCACATTTGCAAGCCAGCCAACCTACATCCAGCAGAGTAGACTGGATTAGCCAGATGGCAGAAATGCAGGAGGCATGTTTACTGAATTCTACTTGAAATACACTAATGATACTAGAAATAAAAATTGAATAGTCTGTATAGAGGTTTCCTTGTTTATTTGTAAAGATATTGGCAATATCTACTATTGCTCTTCCTTTATTTCCCTTATATTATAATATTATACAGGCCATTTTGAAAAACTATTAAGTACTAAGTATTTTTTAATGTGAGGAACTAAAGCCTTTTTTTTAACACAATCACTTCATTTCAGGGGCTCACAAGTAATTGGACTAATTAAAAAGCTGAAAATAAAATGTTCATTTCTAATACTTAATTGAAACCCCTTTGCTGACAATGACAGCCTGTAGTCTTGAACTCATGGATATCACCAGCTGCTGGATTTCCTTTTTTAATGCTCTGCCAGGCCTTTACTGCAGCGCCTTTCAGTTGCTGTTTGTTTGTGGGCCTTTCTGTCCGAAGTTTAGTCTTCAACAAGTGAAATGCATGCTTAATTGGGTTCATGCTCAATCGGACCATTCAAGTATATCTTTGCTTTAATAACTCCTTGGTTGCTTTGACTGTATGTTTTAGCTCATTGTCCATCTGTATTATGAAACGCCTCCCTATCAATTTGACTGCATTTAACTGGATTTGAGCAGACAGTATGTCTCTGAACACCTCAGAATTCATTTGGCTGCTTCTGTCCTTTGTCACATCATCAATAAACTCTAGTGTCCCAGTGCCCCTGGCAGCCATGCACGCCCAAGCCATCACACTGCTCCTGTCATGTTTTACAGATGATGTGGTATGCTTTGGATCATGAGCTGTTCCACGCCTTCTCCATACTTTTTTCTTGCCATCATTCTGGTAAAGGTTGATCTTGGTTTAATCTGTCCAAATAATGTTTTTCCAGAACTGTGCTGGCTTTTTTAGATGTTTTTGGGCAAAGTCCAATCTCGCCTTTCTTTTCTTGAGGCCTATGAGTATCTTGCACCTTGCAGTGCACCCTCTGTATTTACTTTCATTCAGTCTTCTCTTTCTGGTAGACTTGGATATCGATACACCTACTTCCTGGCCAGTGTTGTTCACTTAGTTGGCGATTGTGAAGGGGTTTCTCTTCACCATGGAAATGATTCTGAGATCATCCACCACTGTTGTCTTCTGTGGAAGTCCAGGTCTTTTGGCATTGCTGAGTCACCAGTGGTTTGTTTCTTTCTCATGATGTACCAAACTGTAGATTTTGCCACTCCTAATATTGTAGCAATTTCTTGGATGGGTTTTTTTTGTTTTTGCAGCTTAAGGATGGCTTGTTTCACCTACCTGGAGAGCTTCTTTGACCGCATGTTGTCTGTTCACAGGAAAATCTTCCACATACAAGCACCCCCCCTCAAATCAACTCCAGGCCTTTTATCTGCTTAATTGATAATGACATAATGAAGGAATTGCCCACACCAGCCTATGAAATAGCCTTTGAGTCAATTGTCTAGTTACTTTTGAGCCCTGAAATAAAGTGATTGTGTAAATAAAAGCTTTAGTTCCTCATATTTTTATGCAATCTTTTTATTCAACTCAACTTCATCAAATTAATTGTGATAATGTACAGAACCAAAATTAGAAAAAAGTTGTCTCTGTACAAATTATTATGGACCTAACTGTATCTGACAAGCAGAGTCAGGGCAGATATAAGACAGGCACATGGGCTTAAGGGAAACTGGGAATGCAGCAAAATGCTGATCAGAGGACAGACAGCTGATCTTCTTTTCTGCTCCAAGCAACACCAGACAGAACAAACAGGGCACACTAGAATAGGGTGACTTAAGGTGCGTACACACTTCCAATTTTTATCGTTCCAATCGAACGACGAACGATCGATTGGGCAAAAAATCGTTCGTAAAAAAGTAACCAACGACGCCGACGAACGAGGAAAGTCGCTGGAAACGAACGACCGGACCGACGGATCGGATTGGACGACGATCGTTGAACATCGTTCGTGTGTATGGTCGTTCGTTGATCGTCCATGGGCTGAGCATGCGTGATGAACGAACGTCCGTTCACTTTCCTGCCGTGCACATAGTTCCTCTATCGCTTAAACGATCGTATCTATTGTGTGTACAATATCTACGAACGATCGTGTCGTTACCTCTATGTGCAGGATCGGTGCTATACGATCGTTCGTGTATATCGTGCAGGAACGTTCGTCGTTCGTTTTCCGACGATAATAATTGGAAGTGTGTACGTAGCTTTACAGTGCATGATTGCTGGCAAGATAGGCTTCTCTTAACAATAGCCATATACTTCCATAACTATCGTAATTGTAGGTGTACTATGCTCAGGGCAATGGTGGATGGAGTTTTTGATTTATAAATGTTGCATGTTCTTGCCAAACATTTTAACCTTTCTAGAAGCCAGCAAGAGTTGTTCTTTACCACCTGATGATTGCTTACTACAATATAAATAAAAGTTCTACCCATGTTATGTGTTATGGATGTGTAAATCTCAAGACTCGGTAATTAGAAATACAAATCTATTGATAGTTAAAAATCTCCCATATATGAGGGCGTGCTGAGAAGTTTGTGGCTTTGCCCCCTTCCAGATGAAATAGAAAAATGAGTGTGGGGGCATATGACAGCCTAATATCTTAGTATGTAACTGTGCAAATATCAGGTCTTTGCGATTCCTACAACTTTTTTTTCTTTTAGTGAGAAGCTGTGATGGCAGAGGCACAAGCAAGTTTCACTTTGTTGGAGTTACGGGTCGTAATGAAGTGTTTGTTTCTCCAGGGAAAGTCAGCAAAGGACATTCACACTGATATTATTATTATTATTAATAAACAGGATTTTTATAGCGCCAACATATTACGCAGTGCTGTACATTAAATAGGGATTGCAAATGACAGACTAATACAAACAGTGATACAGGAGGAGAGAACCCTGCCCCGAAGAGCTTACAATCTAGTAGGTGGGGGAATTTCACACACAATAGGATGGGAGATAGGATGATATGTCACAAACACTGGGGGAGAAGTGTCCTTCCTACAGTACTGTCAAAACCTGGATATCTCGTTTCAACACTGGGCAATTCACCATAGAAGATGAGCCCCTGTTGGGTTTGTTATCACCAATATCTTGGACATGCGCAAGCTTTAAGAGAAGTGGGTGCCAAAATGTTTCAACAGTGATCAGAAGAAGGAACGAGTATCCAAAGCGGTTTTGGCCCATTTTAAAGCTGCACGGGACTTTTTGGCTAGGTTAGTGACTGAGTTAGTGACATCGCAGAAGAAGATTTTTCTTCAATGGGGAAAAAAAATGCGTAGTTACATTTTTAGCACACTTTGTTCCCCATTTACAGCAGGCTATGTCACTTTTTTTCACACCTGCACAGTGCAAGATCGGGTGATCAGTAGGTGCCGGAAGAAGAAGGGAAAACCACTTTTCTTCATTCTTACTTATACCTAATTTTCTGCAATGCTTAAATACTTGGAATGGGTTTATAGGCTTGATTTAGGAGTTTAAGTCGTTTACTTTCAGAAGTGGATTTTCACTGCTAGAAATAATTAACTTAGTTTATTAATCGAGGTGAAGTTCTGGTAATTTAAGCCATCTAGCTGTGTAAACAAAAATCATGTTTTTGTTTTAAATTTTCTTGCTAAAGATTAGGTATTGTTTGCAAACAGAAGGTGCTAAGTGAATATCATAAACTTGGTCTTGAGAATAAAATATTTTTCACATTTAACAAATTGAGTTTTTAAAGTTTAAGTACACTTTCTGAAGTTTGCCAATAGTATATGCCTATGAAATAAAATGTAATACAATTTCCCTTTTAACCTAATGTACAATTTTTATAATATAATATAATCCTATATATGCATCTTTTATATTATTTTATTGTCATATATTTTCATATTAGGATTTCATGAGTATCTAAATTTGACTGATTAAAATAGAAATTTAGGATACACAGTCATGAATATTTCAAGCTCTGACTAGTACTAGGAAACATTCAGGTTATTGTAAAATCTACTGATAGGTTCAGAACAGTTTGCTTTGGATAATGACGCATGATAAAGGAATCCCTAATGTATTTTTGCTTCTTTTAAATCAACAAGGAGTTACTTGCACCTGGAACAGACAATGTAAATATTTAAAACAAATATGTCTTTTACAACATTTTAGTGGTTTGGCCAAAGATTTACTGTCAGTCATGTTCTGGTGATTGCTGAATGTGCAAAACAGTAGTTTTCTCTGGCATTTCACGTAATATCCGCTACAAATCCTGTGCTTTGGGCACTAGAGTTGCAGTATTGGTACAATGTATATTTGAGGGGACTTTTATTATTAGCCAGTATTTTTTTAGCACCAACATATTGTGTAGCATTTTACAAAGTCTATTGTCATATATTGACAATATAATGTAATATATCCATAATCCTTTTAATACAGGGAACCATGTTCTTAATCAGGAAATATATGTAGCACTGTTGCCTGTTATTGGTATTAATGCAAATTATGAAATTTGTAAATTTGCACATCAGAGTAATGTATACCTCTCCCATCCACAATATTGCAGCACTTTTTACCCAAAATGTGACACTTACCTCATCCTCACTAAAATGCAGACGCCTCTCTCCTGCGCATGCCGGCAGTTCTGACGCTGGGCGTGCCTCTGTTTCCAAGCTTTATCAATTCCGTCCAATCCGATGGCCAATCAGAAAATAGCCTCTTGAAAAGCCCTGGCTAATTAGCTAGCTCACACACAGCACTCAGTGTTCGTGCAACGTGTCTCCATTGTGTCGAGCCCCTAGTTCTGTTGAGCTAGTTCCTGTTCACCTGGTGCCTAATTCAGTGTTTCCTCTGTCCAGCTTCTGTTTTAATCCCTTGTTGTCCAGTCTGTTAGTTTCCGGCAAACACCACCTCCGTGCAAGCTGTAGCGCCCCCCCCCCAGTGCACCTGTCTCTCCGTGCGTGACACAAAGTAGGTACAAATTTATCTCGACAAGTAGGCCTCTACTTAGTGGAATACATTAGTAAAGGTGAAGTTAGCAGAGTGGTATGTACACCTTGTGAAACTAATTTACCCATAGTTGGAATGTGTAATCTGGTTCTCAGATTTACTGACATACACACCACATGCCCTATGGAAATCCAAATTTACTCAGACCCTTTTTTCCTATTTTTTAAAAATTTCCATTTGATGAAGAGAATAGAACAAGTAAGATTAGATAATAGGGAACTAGCCTGACATTGCTGTGGAGAGTAAATTATATGACACTAAGTGGAAGAGAAGGGGTAAAACCATAAACCTAAATTATAGAGGGAGGGTATATGAGGCAAGACCATATTTTTAAATGGGTAAAAAGGTACAACTGGATAGTAGACCAGGGTGGCAGAATGAGGTGTAAGTGTAGAAGCTGGTTTGATAAAAAAAACAAAACAAACATCCAGATTAAATTATTAGAATGGGCGTTAGGAAAAAGCAGCAAGCTCTGACTGGGTGGGGAGGTGAGATGAGGCAGTGGTGAGAGGGGACAAAAGAGCCAGGTCACCCCATGAATTGCAACAAATCACTAGTGACAAAATTGCTGGACACTCACCAACCTTAGCCTACCATTTTTCTCCTTTGCTGGGAAGACCAGTAAGATGGTAGCCTTTAGGAAGTCCATCTTTAACAGTGAAGAGTCTGCAGCCCTTTGGCCATTACTGAAGTGACTTTCATTAACCTCCCTAGTGGTATACCTGAGTGAGGCTTGAAGTTATTTTCAGTGCCAAAAGCGCTTTAAAAGGTATTGGAAAGCTTACCTGGTCCCCACATGCCCGCGGCATCCTTCAGCGATGCCCGCGGCGTCCTTTAGTGGTGCCCAGCATCTTCGTCGTCTGGCAATGCCCGCCCGCCATCTGCGTCCCCGACTTGTGAATGTTGGGGACACAGATGCCTGGCAGGCATGGGATGTGCGAGTGTGTGGCTGGGAGTGGGACCAGGTAGTTAATTTAAAATAAGTATTTTTTAAATGTAGCGCTTTGACATTTAAAAATACTTATATATTCAGACCATCAGGGAGGTAAATTAAAATTAAGTTATAATTTGGAAATTCTGGTGAGGTGGCTGCCTTAAAATTTTTGTCACTTCCTGTCACTTCATTAATTTTTACATTTTTGTGCATTAAATAAGCAGGATATTTTTTCTATTAAATACAACAATACACATTTTGCAAAGTTTGGCAATGCATGCATTATACACTCACAAATATTCTATCCGTTTCAATATAAATATATCAAAATAATGTCTGGATACTCCCACAAGCAGCCACTAGTTGGAACAAAATATATCACACAAAGTGATTCATGATGCCACATTGGGGGGTACAGAAACGGTTGGATTTACAAAAGGTTATGGTTTATTGTGACACACCTTTTCACATCCATTCCATCACAAAGGTAGTTGGGGCTGGAAGGCTGTTGCCAGACACTCTGATTACAGGTCTGAAGGAGAAGACAGCATTATTGTGCCCATCATGACTGACCTGTCAGTGACACAGAATTCATTTTTGGGAGTGTTGTTAGAACCACTCTATGTTCCTAATGTGAAAGGTGGATATTCATAAAAGCACAGAGGCATAAAACCCTTTCACTCTTTCTTAGCCTTTAAATAGATTTTGTCCTGATAATTAAATTTATATTCTAAGCAAATACAGTGACAAAATCCCTGTTGACATTTTGCTATATGCAGGAAGCTATAAACTCTGTGATTCAGGTGTCTGCAAGCTATCAATTTCACAAAACACTTCTAGTTGGTCTGTGTCTCATCTTAAAAACATATTCAGCTCAAAAATAGTTGGTACGTCAGGATAACTGACTGACGTTTTCTAAACCAACAAAGGAG
The DNA here is from genome assembly GCF_032062135.1 of Pyxicephalus adspersus. Taxonomy (NCBI): domain Eukaryota; kingdom Metazoa; phylum Chordata; class Amphibia; order Anura; family Pyxicephalidae; genus Pyxicephalus; species Pyxicephalus adspersus. Next base: position 66,569,035 of record NC_092860.1, read on the forward strand.
TGGAGAAAATCTTTACACTATGGTATGCTCTTCGCACATGCCATTGCCTAAACGTGTCTTTACTACACCCACATATTCGGATTTTTTTTCTTTGAGACAAGGATATTCAAAGTGTGTATGGATTTGTGTGTTTGAAAACCCAAAGTGAAGCTGTATTTAAAAGGAAAAAAGGAACAATTTTGATACTAAGTTTGGAATTGTACAGTATATATGCACATCTTTGTCATGCAGTTGTGTTCATCATCGGTATGTTGAAAGATTAATCTACTGTCCCTCTGATTTGCATTATAGATGCAGACAGATTTTTTTTTATATTATAATGTGAACTAATGAGACATTTATTGTATGCCTTACTGGTTAACTTCTACAGTTGGAAAGCCCACTTAGCACCCTGCACTCAAACAAAATGTATACTGGTGTTTGGTGACATCACATTTATGTCTATACAGAGCCTAATTGCAGTATTGCAGTTCTTTTGTTAAACACCTTGGCCCTTTACCTTTAAAATTAAGTTAAAAACAGATAATTCAACTGTATTACAGAGGCTCAGAATAAAACTGTGTTAAGGCTACTGATGCTACTGGGAGACTGCATTTAATGTTTTAGTAATAAAGCTGTTGGTTTTAATAAAATCCCACATTATGTTTTGGTAAAATCAATCTAAATGTTATCGTCAAAGTTCAGACTTTGTTTCATCAACATAGAATAGAAAAAATACAATTTAGAAAGCATGACTTATCAAAATGTTTGGTTCTTTAAAACACCATGCCTCTCTGTACCTAGTGCTTATTTGGTAATCAGCCAAGTTTTGTAATAAAAATATTAGCATTTTTGGCTGTAAAGCCCAATTAAAAACTCAGGCTTCACTGCTAAAGAATGCCCAGGGCAGTCTAATTAAATAACTCTGGCACCATTCCTCACCATTAAAGCTATGTTTCTTCACAGACCTGGTGCCCTGATGCTTGGTATGCTAAAACTGAAGATACAAGTTGGAACATTTTTCTACATAATTTCCAAATTTGACTCTCAAAGTTTAAAACAGATGCTCACTTTCAAATTCCAACAATGCAAAAATACTTAAGCTATGACATAAGTGTCATTAGGAAATATATAATAAAAATAATGCAATAAGCAAAGCAAATCATTAAAGTGTTTTAACCTATTACATGCAAGTGGTATGGGAAAAATGTAGAGCTGTAGTCATAGTCAGTAATCTATTAGTCAGACTGTGCAACTTCCTGCCAACAACACACTTAACCAGCATTCTGTTTTTTTTTCGTTACCTTTAAGGAGAAACACTGTGTATATTCCACAGTCATTGTACCCTCAAAATAGAAGGCCACATAAAACTCAGTGTAATATTTTTTTGAAATTTGTTTTATATATGCTTTTCTACACACATGATATTCACCTATAGCTAACATTTTGTCTGAGCCTATCCTAAAGAAAATTAAAATAATTCATGTCTACTTAGAACCAACTACTAATAAGACAATTGACATTTTGGTCAAAGTATAATATATAAAATTTAGCATATAGATTGAAAGGGGCACATTATATGCAGTTTGACAACAGATTGTCTTTTCTTTGTTTTACATTTTTTTATTACCACTTTTTTGGTTACACTTTATAACCCCAGATTTATAAAAAGTGGTAACAATTTTTTTTGCAGTGCCAGTGGCACGATCACTGGGCCTAAATTGGCAATCAGAAGCAATCCATTCATTTAAAAGTACTAACCGATCACTGTATTTGGAAGGGGTGTATGTGTCCCTTTACTTTTATTTTAACCTTACTCTCTAACCTCCCCAGCGGTAACCCAGAGTGTGACTCGGGGTAGAAAAAAAGTTGCTGAATGCGGTAACCCCGAGTCACACTCGGGGTGGGTAAACCTATGGGAAGTAATAGTAAATACAGCCTTACCTGATCCACCAGCGTCCAGCGTCGTCCATCGCTGCAATCTCTGTCCTCTTCCTTCTTCCTCCAGCCGGCTTATGCACACGATGAGTCCCCGGGGAGTTCCCGGTGACGTTGGTGCGTGTGTACGTTGCCGGCGGGTCGGGAAATTCAAAATACATTTGTATTGCATTCAATACAAAATAACTGTATTGAATGCAATACATTGGATTTATATGTGTAAAAGAAGTACATTTTATTTTACAGTATATATATTAGTATGAGTATAATATGTATTTAAAAAAAAAAATTAAAATATTATTTTTTTTTTAAATATATAGATTTTTTAATTTATTCAATTTATTATTTTTACATGATTTTGTGTCTCAAATTTTATTGTACTCATACTAATATTTTATACTGTAAAATAAATTTGCATGAAAAACAATGTAGCGCTTTTAGACATATAAAAACGGAAACAATTGAACCCGCTAGGGAGGTTAAAAAAGTGTGGATCTTGCCAAAAGTGGCCATCATGGTGATTGAAACACATTTGCCACTCTCAAAGCCACTTTTATAAATGGAGTAAGCACTGTTATTTTACTAAAAGTAAACTAGTACTAAAAATACCCTTTAATTACTTCAAAAACATCACCTCCTAATAAATTGGCCTCCATGCAATGCTGGAATCACAATTACTGAACAAACAGCACAAAGTATATTCAAGAATATACTTCTAGGAAACATTATTTAACCTTGCAAAAAATGTATCTTTCCCCAGACTACTTTTTTCCCCTCAAAAAAGAATGTCCTTCCTTTTTCTAGTCCCAAGCAAAAACTCCCTATCCCTTCCCAAACCACACAACTTTTCAATCCTTAAAGCAAGCTTTGGACTTCATGTCCCATTGCCCCAGCCTTTTGACATGTTGTCATTAAAATCTTTGGAATGCATTGTTGGCACAGTGTGGAAGTGGAAGGTTATTTAAACAACAGTGTGGCACATACTAGGAATCTTTATTAAAGGTATGAATATTACAAAACATCTGCAAGTAGATTGGATGTTCTCTCAATGTTCACGTAGGTTTCCACTAGGCACTCCGGTGTCCCCCACATCCCAAACATTAGGTTAATTAGACATAGCAAGCATACTTATGGTCAGTTATGGCATCATTACAGTCCTAACCAACTTACTTTGGGCCAGATGAAACTACTTACTTGTAACTAGGGATTTAATGTCCACCATCCATCAGATTGTATGACAGCTTCATTCAGATTGAGCTGGCTTTTCAACGAAGGACCACACATCCTGGGACGATCTTAAACAGGCAGAAGGGAGGATGTAAGTAGTGGGATATATAGTACAGTAATATATATATGGGACATTTGGAGTATACACTTACAAATATGGCAGAAAAGATATTGAGATATCACATTTTACATTTAAGATGGATTTCTGAAATATGTGCTATTGGTCAATATGGCAGTATGAAGATATGGGATGACTGGGAAAACAATGAAGGTCTGTTATAAGCAAATACCCAATAAGATATTCCTTGGTTTAAGGGCTTTTGAAGCAACAAGATAATATGAGGTATGTTGTTGAATGTTATTCATTTTGTGTATTCAATAGACACACACACACCTTTTGTTAAACACTATTTAGGTTGTGATAATGGGAGAGGTACCAAACAAGAAAATCATTACAGACAGATAGATTTGAAATTTGTCTGATGGGATTCAGAATAGCAGTAAGAATAAGATGGTATTATAATTATAAAAATTTGGACAAGTCATGTTTTTGGGAAGGATGTGTGCATGTTTTTGACAGGGGTGTTCTCGTGCTTTATTTTAACACGGGTTATTGCTCCCACTTCTCTTGAAAAAACAGCTTTCATTGCTGTGAAACGCATAAAGTAAAACTAATGAGCTTCTTTAGGCGACAGAAGATTCATACAAATAATAGGCATGAAGCAACACTGGAACTAAGTTTTCAGAAGCTCTGGGGCTCGAAAAACTCACATAAGTATTTTATACAATTGTTGATTTTTTGATTTTGTGAATTCCATTAAAGTCAATGGCCCGGATTTAAACAATATTAGCAAAAGCCCTGTACACGTTAGAACCACCAAATTTGCTAGGTATGTGTAGGAGAACAGTGGCAACCAGGGAAAAATACAAAAGTTCCAAAAGACCTTGTGGTTTTCCAGAAAATGGCAAGTGACAGCAGGCAAATAGGATTTTTGTGTGATGGACAGCGTACAGAAGGCAGCATAAACATTAGGACATTGAGAAAGGGTGGCACTACTTGTGAACTCAACCCACTAGCAGCAGTCTCTGCCGTCAAAACAGCAGGAGACCGCATTCCTAGCTGGCATCATGACCTGGATGACGTGTTAGGAATGCCACCCATAAAGTTGTGGACAAGCAGTGTGGTGACATTAGGCAAAAGGATAGAGGACCAGAGACAGAGCGTGGGTCAGTGGGAGCAGTAACAGTGTGTGGCCTGGTCAGCTATCACCAGGGAGACCGCATTGGTAAGTGTCATGGAGAGCTGGGTATAGTGCATTGTCAATGCCACTCAGAAGTGTGTAATACAATTTTAGTGAATGGAGTAATTTAACTGTACCAAATGGTCTTCTTTGGTAAATAAGAAGAGGTATCAAACACTAAAATATCTGTATTTATTTTTTAGTCGGACAGAAATTTCACTGTACCAAACGGTCTTTGGTAAATAGAAACAGGTATCAAACACTAAAATATCTGTATTGGGGCTCCCAGGTGTTTGCAATTCCGCCTAACTCACACAGCAGAAGCTGCAGAAGGCTGACATTTATTTGCATTCATTTCATTACCATTTCTATATGGAGTCCACTTCTGGTGAACGTTTTCTGAGCTGTATTTCTTGGGAAGACGATCAAAATTCAAACCAATAATGGAAGATTTCAAGGAGTTGGTGTTTCAAGGAGTACTTGGTGTTCATGCAGATCACAGTGTTCTCCTAATTAAAGTCAAGGATTTGATGACTGGTGAAGCTGTGCGAGGAGCAAGGCTTTTTCTTTTCGCAAAATGTTCTAAATGTTGAACCAGTTGAAGACTCAAGAGGCCAAGGGGTTTGAAAGAGAGACAATAGAAGAACGATTCTGCATCTCCAGCACCAAAAGGTCTTTAGCTTGGGAGAATATGATGTTACCAGCCGTGGATTCCTTGTGAGAGAAAACAAAGCCATGATCTCTAAATGGGCCATTCCTAAAATAAGATTTGTGCTAGGAGACGCTTTAGCACATACTAACTACAAATCTTGGATAGAGTTTATTTGTTGTTTTTTATTAGTACATTTATATGTGGGGAAAATTAGGCACAGAACAACTCAATGTGCCTCTACTTTATTTTTGGATTTTAGCATAGTCTGTTAAAATGTATCATTGTAAAAATTATAGCTACTTTGGTTTGTTTAATAATACAGTTTCAAATATTGGGCATTTTGTACAATACTGTACATTGCTATTTATTTTAAAGTAGGCAGGAAATTTCACTGTACCAAACAGTCTTCTTTGGTAAATAATAAATGTGTATTTTTTTACCAAACAGTCTTCTATGGTGAATAGCAAGAGGTATCACACACTGAAATATCTGTATTTTTTTTAAAGTAGGACACAAATTTTTCTGTACCAAACTTCTTTGGTAAATAGCAAGACGTATCAGAGACAGATATATATGCATTTCTTGATAGTAGGACAGAAGTTTTTCTGTAGCAACTGTGTTCTTTGGTAAATAGCAAGAGGTATCAAAGACTGAAATATCTTTTTTTTATAGTAGGACAGACATTTTTCTGTAGCAAACTGGCTTTTTTGGTAAATAGCAAGAGGTATCAAAGACTGAAATATCTTTGTTTTTTTTATAGTAGGACAGAAATTTTTCTGAAGCAAACTGGCTTCTTTGGTAAGTAGCAAGAGGTATCAAAGACTGAAATATCTGTATTTTTTCTTTTAGAGTAGAACAGAATTTTTTCTGTAGCAAACTGGCTTCTTTGGTAAATAGCAAGAGGTATGAAAGACTGAAATATCTGTATTTTTTTGAGTAGGACAGAACATTTTCTGTACTAAACTGGTAGCATCAAAAACTGCAATTTCTGTATATATATATATATATATATATATATATATATATATATATATATATACAGAAGGCTCCTAACTTGTCCCTGTCACAATCCATGTCTGTCCCTGCATCTATCCTTCACCCAGAACACAAGATGGAGTGACTAACCCCTGCCTCCTTCCCTGTATATATGCCTGTGCTCAAATCTCCCCTGATTGGGCTGCTGGGCCTTGCTGTGCATCCTGGGAGCAAATTATTTGCTCCCAGACGTGATTCCTGACGGAAATAGTTGCCGTTACCGCCCTCTGCTTTTTCCCTTGTTTGTTCAGCGAGAACACGACCTTATGGCGAATCACAAGGCCGTTCTTACCTAAATGTTCGGTAAGCAAATCTCGCTTGCTCATCCCTATCAGGCGACTGCCTCCTATAGAAGAGAACAGATTGTATGCAGGATACTATGATTTGCAAACTACCTTTGTTCTAGGGAACAGGGCAACCACCAAACTGCTCTTTTTCTCTTCATTCTAATAATGTTGCCAAATAAAAAGAAAAGAGAGAAAGAATATTTTTCTTGAGGATATAGGTACCGTGTATACTTGAGAATAAACCAAGAGTTTTGTTTTTATCCTGCATGTTCTGAAACTCTGGTTTGACTGTCAAAGGCAAGCTGTTTGTAATATTATACATTGCTGCAAAGCAAGTAGCTCATTGCAGTGGATTTTCACCGGTAGGACCCGCACTGGGTAGGTAAATTTGGGAAGCCATGTCATTTTTATCGAGGCGATTCTTCCCAGCCACGATATATGATATCTTTTCCACAAATCTAGTAGCATCATCAAGTGTCTCTATACTTCTGGCATGTTGGCAGCGTACAACGTCTTGTAGGAAGGCCATATATAGACCCCTAGGTAGCGCAAGCGTCATTCCTTCCGTTTAGATGGAAACGTTGCCAGCAGTTGGATTACCATATCAGTAAGCTTTGCTTTTAGTACTATTCAGTTGTACACCAGAGAATTTCTGGAAATGCATTAATAAGGACATCAGGTTAGGCAGGGATACCAGAGGGTTAGACACACATAGCAAAACATTGTCTGCGAAGAGACTAAGTTTATGGTAATAGTCACCTACCTTCACTCCGCTAATATCTTGGTAATTTCATATGGCTATCGCCATCGGCTCCATCACTTATAATCACAAATAATAGTGGTGAAAGCGGGCAACCCTGTCTGGTGCCCCTGCCTATAGGGAAGTAAGGGGATTGAAAGCCCATGTATTGGATATAGGTCTTGGGGGCTGCATAGAACAAAGAGACCCAAGCACAAAAATGGGGCTGATTCCCCAGCTCCCCAGTAGATGCATCAGGTATGGCCAAAGTACTGAGTTGAAGGCTTTCTTTATATCAAGGCTCAGGAACATTTCCAGCCTCTTTGTTTAGCAAGCAAAGTGCGTTAGGTGCATCATTGTACGAATATTGTCACCTGCCTGTCTCCTAGGAATGAACCCTGTTTGGTTTGATGAAATTAGAAGATCTATTCCCTGATTCAATCGCAATGCCAGGACAGCCGCCAGTAACTTGGAATCAAGATTCAGCAGAGAGATAGATAGCTGTAATTGGACCAGGTGGTGGTATCGGTGTCAGGTTTCGGTATCATGCAAACTGCTGCTTCCAGCATACTAGTTTCCAAACTCTCTCCCCTAAATACATCATTAAAGACTTGGGTTACATAGGGAACCAGTTCCTTGGAGAGGAACTGATCAATAGCCTTCTCGTCAAAAGCTTGTGGTGACTGGTATAGGGACCGCAACCTACTGTGAAACTCTTTTAGGATATGCTCTGGGTTACTAGTAAGACCCGCTTTGCTAACCTTCAGACGATATGGGTTAAAGTGTCAGTCAGGGTACTTAGGTCTGTTGCTAAAGAAGTGTGAGATTTGTTACCATATGTATAATCTTTATTCTTTGTCCATCCCAACTTCTTCTCAGCAATGGTAGCTGTATATAAATTCAATTGCGTCCTTACCAAGTCTAGGCACTGTCATAGCTGTTTAAGCTGTGCAGAGCATTGTTTCTTAACAGGAGGCTGTTTGATTAGGGAACCTCTGATAACTGTCTTGTGCGCCACCCATAACACTGCTGCAGAGACCCCAGACTCCCTATTTAGCCTAAATTATTCAGTCAGGGTCTCTTGTGTTTGTTGATTCACTTTCGGGTTACTGAGTAGGTAGTTGTTTAGAGTCCATTTGAATTAATTTGACTTGGGGTAGAGTGAGGAATGTTCCACTTGGACAGCGTCGTGGTCAGACCGAGGGGTTGCCAAGATGGAGCTGGAAGACAAAAGTAGGAGGCTAGCGCTTGGAACCAGTAATTGGTCTATGCGTGAGAATCTAGTTATTACTATTATGAATGTTAACAATGATGGCTGCATTTTTGCCCTAGGTTTATAATTGAGACAAAAGTTTTTTTCCTTTTTTACCCCTGAGTAGACACCTCAGTTTTTTTCAATCACTGTATATTCAAGTAATTATGAATTTATTTCCAATGAACAGTTTAGCAATTTAATGATATACACTTTTTCCTGTATAATTATGTCTTTAGTTTGAGTAGTGCTCATTTATTAATTTAAATATATTCTTTCTGCATCAATTGAACTACATTTTTTCACCTAGTATATAGGATAAGCCATCTGGTGCCCTGAAAAATTAGCAACCCTGTCTCTCAAGTTGCTAGGAGATGAAATTATGCACATGCATACTATCACTTTCTCTAGTGTTGTATTGGGAGTCAGCCCCTTTAGCTTACCAGCTGTTGCTAGGTGGCTGTCCTATTCTTTAAAACATATGTCTTGGGGGGTGTGGCTAAGCTGATGCGTGGGTAGGCAGCACAGAGACACTGCTCCTGCACCGGCTACCTTATAACTCAGCCTGCACCGGCTTGTTCTGCTGCAAATCTGCGTCAATAGGCAGGAAACACCAGCGGGTCCCGAGCACAGAAGATTGACCAGTATTTTTTGGCCACGCAGCTGGAGGAACATAGGGGGAAGGGGGGCAAGATGGCACCTGACCCTGCACGGGTTCACTCCCTCTCCCCTTCACATGGAGACACAGTGCAGAGGGAGCTGGAACATAACGCAGAGGAAGAGTTCCCTGGGTTGCCCAAAGCCTTTGGAGGAGAGGTGGCTGGTTTTTCAAGACTCATGACAGTATCTCCTGCTCATCAGGCTCATAGCCCAGGGAGGATCCAGAACATGATCGCAGCTCCTGGACCATGAGGTGAGCTCCCTGCACTCTGCCCTTTCCCCTGCTAGCTCTGGCAGGCCTCCCCAGCTCTCTCAATGCCCCTCTTAAGCTCAACAAGGCCCAGGGTGGGATAGTGGCCTCTACCTGCACACTATACCCACTATTGATTACTTTGAGAACTTTAAGAAAAGTCTGGGGGACACTCTCCGCTCAGAAATTGCCACTCTTAAACATGATATGGCACAGCGTATTGAGGAAGCAGAAAAGGCCACGGATGACCTTAGGTCCCATGTATCCAACCATGCCTCTATCTTAAAGGACCACTCCGCTCTATTGGAACAGCATTTTGTTCACCAGGATGATCTGGAAAATAGAAGTAGTTGTAATAATGTACAGATCAGGGGCCTGCCAGAGTCGATTGAAACTAAGGATCTTTATGGAGCTTCTTTGGCCATATTTACCACTATACTGGATAAGCCTAAGGACTCGCTTCTGGAAATAAACCACATACACAGAGCCATTGGCCCAAAATCGCCAGACCTAAGACGCCTGAGAGATGTGATCTGCCACCTTCATGCCTACAAAGTCAAAGACGAGATCATGAGACATGCCCGGGACCAGGATGACATCCTCTTCAACTACACCCAGGTGATGCTACTGCAGAATTTATCACGCCGCACTTTAGCTCAGCGCAGATCCCTGAGGCCTCTACTCGAAATACTGCAAGCTTAAAATATTTGCTTTAGGGTTCCCCTTCCAACTGGTTGCGTTTAAGGATGGTCGCTCAGCTACGTTAAGATCTTTGGATGACCTTCCTGATATTTTGGATACTTTTAATCTCACAGAGATTGATATTCCGGATTGGCCATTCCTGCTTAAAGTGCCTAATCCGCCAGCAAACCCATGGCAACTCTCATCTCAGAAAAGAACTTGCTCTCGAGGGGGCTCCCCTAGTAAGCATGCTCACCGTTGACTGCAACAGGATGGGTGGGACCTTACCAACTGTTACTGTTTGCTACCTCTGCAAATATTTTTGGAATTTTTACTTCTTGGGTGTTTTTTTCTTTTCTGACCCAATGGCCTACTGTATGTTTTTTGTCCATATGCAGATGGGTCTGTGGACCCAGTTTTCTACACTTTAATGCCTTGTTGCTTTGTATGATATGTCTCTTAATGATATGTTTATCTTGGAAGGTTCCTAATGTTTATGCCCATGCCTACTGTTTATATATGCCTCCTTGATATTTCAATGCTGTGAGTGAGGGGATCTAGCCGATCCCCCACCCCCAGGGACACAAGCTGTATATTTGCCGATGCCCCTGTGTTCATATTGGTTTCAATGGATGTAAATCTAGCTAGTAAGGGAGCCCCGCCATTGGTTGTCCACGTTACCCAAATTAGGACTACCAGTGCAGTTCCTGCAACTGAATACAATCTTAATATTCCCTCTCCAAAATCCCCATATTTCCCTGATACACTCTCCCACCCCTCCCTGTAATTTATTGTATTTTGTTTTAGTTTGTCGGTTTTGGTCATTTTGGTGTTAATTTGTTGACCACTTAATGTCAAATTCCACACCTCCGGATATGAAGATAACTAAGGTACTATCGTTTAATGTACGGGGCTTGAATATTCCAGAGAAGCATACAGCAATTTTAGCGAGATTATACAGTCTAAAGGCTCAGATAGCTTTCTTACAGGAAACATATTTTAAAGAGTGAAATATGCCCTCCTTACGCAACCGACACTACCCTACTGGGTATCATTCATTTGCACCAGATGTTAAAAAAAGGTGAGTGTCTATTTTGCTCTTCCTCCTGTTCGTGGAAACTGAGTGCTATGTACAAAGATGGAGAGGGGCGGTATCTTTGTGTGAATGGTCTATTTGGAAAGCAAATGGTCACTATGGCTACTGTAGAACAGGTCTGTAGAAGGTCTACTCTAGAACATCTAGAGGAATTCAGAGAGGGTGTTAAGCAGGGACTTTAATTTTACTCCAGACCCGGCAGTGGACTCCACCAGGGCTGGTTCAGGGGGTACTCCCAGAGTGGGTAAACAGCTTAAGAAATGCCTACTTCAACACCAATTGCTAGATGCCTGGCGTATTATTAACCCCAGTGAAAGGGACTATACATTCTTTTCACACCCTCACCTTACTTATTCCAGAATTTATCATTTCTGGGTTAGACAAGCTGACCTGCATAGAATTAAAGGTTGTAAACTTAGGGAAATTAACTTTTCTGACCACTCCCCCGTGCTCCTAGATATCCATCTCACGAAAACCTGGCCTAGGTTTTGGAACTGGAAACTTAATGAAAACCTCCTAAAGGATTTGGTGGTGACAAAAGAGACTGAAAGAGAGTTAATTAATTACTTCGCCAAAAACATCACGCAGGACAGTAATCCTGCAGTAGTCTGGGAAGCCCACAAGGCCTTCATAAGGGGCCATTTCATTAAACACGGAGCTAGACTTAAGAAAGCAAGGCAGCAAGAAATTTTGAACTTACTAGTTTTAGGGAGCTAGAAAAAGTGCATAAACGAGACCCCACAACGGAACTGACCCATAAGTTGATCTCTCTGAGGTCTCAATTATCAACTCTGTGCCTTGAAAAAGCCAAAGCGATGCTAGCACGCTGCTGACGATCGTACCATAATTATGGGAAAAAATGCAGTCGCACCTTAGCTAAAGCCCTTAGGGGTCAAAGAGAATGCACTTTTATCCCATTTATAGTTAACCGTAATAGAGATAAGAGATATCAGGTTCGGGATATTGCAAATGAGTTTCAGAATTTCTATACATCCCTATACAATATCAATGCCACGGCCCCTGCTTCTCAGTCGCCTTCTATGGTGAAGGCAGTGCAAAAGTACTTGACCAGAGTTAAGATACCCAAGCTCTCTGCTAGCGAAATTTAAGATCTGGAAACCAGAATTAGTGATGAGGAAGTCCTGCGAGCAACTGCATGTACTCCTTCAGGTAAACTCTAGGACCAGATGGTTTCTCTTTACCCTACTACAAGCGGTTTGGGGAGATACTGGTACCACATATGGTGAATACTTTTAATGCTATCTCAAGAGGGACGGCCATGTTTCCAGATTTTTTTGAGGGCACACAACACAGTCATTCCATCAGTCAAGAGGGTAAGGACCCAGCTAAGTGTGCCAGTTACAGACCTATTTCTCTTCTTAACCAGGACCTGAAACTGTTCAAAATTCTAGCTATAAGGGTGCAAAAGGTCATCAAAAAACTGATCCACACTGATCAAGTGAGCTTTGTTCCGCTGAGAGAAGCTAGGGACAATACAGTTAAGACCCTTAACTAGATCCATCTGGCCTCCACATACTCTTTACCTGTTTTCCTGCTATCAACAGATGCAGAGAAAGCTTTTGACAGAGTTTATGGATCAAACCCTATTACATATTGGACTGGGACTGAAAATGTTGGCCTGGATTAGATCTATCTACTCCTGTCCCTTGGCAGCAGTTAGGGTTAATGGTGCCCTCTCAGAATACTTTCCAATATCCAATGGTACTCGTCAAGGTTGCCTCCTCTCCCCACTCATATTTATTCTGACTTTAGAACCTCTGCTTCGGTCTGTAAGGGCAAATCCTGATATCACAGGACTGCTCCTGGGGAGAAAAATGCACAAAATTGCAGCGTTTGCAGATGATTTACTGTTTGTACTCACCAACCCAGTTGTCAAGCTCCTGAATCTTATGAGGGAACTAGCTACCTATGGTACCCTCTCAAAATGTAAAATAATTATAAATATTACCATTTCACTAACCCAAGGACAGAGGGACCTGATTAAGAGGAACTACTCGTTTAAATGGGCCTCTGGAAGCCTCCGATATTTGGGAGTCTTTCTAGCCAGAAATTTATCAGAAATTTTTAACTTGAATTTCTTCCCCCTCCTTCAGCGGTTGATGTCAGACTTGGTGAAATGGAGAAGGCTAACTATATCTTGGTTTGGAAGAATACAAGTGCTCAAAATGAATGTACTGCCTGGGTTTCTTTACCTTTTCCAGACCTCACTGATTTGGATACCCAGGTCCTTTTTCAACAAGATAAATACAGCATTTTTTCAATATATCTGGGGCAATTGTAGACCCAGATTGAATCGCAACCTAACACTCCAACCCAAAACAGTGGGTGGTTTGGGGGTCCCTAATATGCATGGTTATTACATGGCTGACCATTTGGTGAGGGCAGTAGATTGGGCTAGAAACGGCTTCTCTAAGCAATGGGTGGGACTAGAGCAGTTGGCTGGAGGTCAAAGCTTATCCTCGGCTCCATGGTTGGCAAGCAACTTCACTGGGAAGCATAGACAACATCCCTTGATAGCCCCCACCTGGAAGGTGTGTTCCAAATGGTTCCCCCATGTAGGTCTGTCCCCCTCTCCACTATATCTGGTGCTGGAAAATCCATCATTCGAGCCAGGCATTGCCGACACTGTTTTTGCTAATCTTAAGGATTTGGGATAATATAGGGCAGTGAAGTTTCTTCAGGGCGACTCATGGATGCGGTAGTCAGATCTGGCTTGCTTGGGAGAGTCGAGGCCCATTGGATTTTGAAGAGCTAGACAAGTGGCTCATTTTCTGCACTCCTTACCATGGAGCAATGAGTTTGCTAGCCCGCTCACTCCATTTGTTTTTTTTTTAAATGAAATTTTTATTAGTTTTTCCAGAAAAAAAGGGAAAGGAAAAAAGTAACAAAACAGACAATGTGAAGCATATACCATTAGGTACACCACATTATCATATGAACTATATCCTTTAATGTTTACAAACCAATTAATACCACTAGGAGTATTTAAAAAAATTATTCAAAAATAACAAAGTGTCATAGAAATCAGGTAACAGGTGCACAACCTACTCCCTTAACAAACAGAAGAACCAAGTTCATTTACCAATACGCATAGCCTCTTCCAACCAATATATTGTGAGCTCCGGATCGCCTTTGCTGGGGTCAAAGGACACTTGTCTGATTCATCCAACTCAGATCACACACTGAAGTTTAAGTGTTAAGCTGACTTGTAGTCAGGTTTATTTAAAGGTTGCGGATAAAATAACAACAAATAGCAAAAGAAAACCTGGCCTGTCCGGCACTTACTATACATCCAAGGTTCCTGTCTATCAGCTGGAGGGCTTCTCCCTGTCAGCTCCAAACAAAGCTATCAGCAACCTTTTACTCAGGTTTCCTTTCATTCACCCAGACCAACTTTCTGTGTCCCCAGGCAGAGAGCTCCTCACAGACCGACTGTCTTCGCCTCCAAACCAAGCTCTTCCACACAGTCCACAGTCTCTCCAAGTTACACTAAGCCTGCACAGACCCCTGTCTGTGTCTCTCCAAATTAGGCTCCTGACTGAGCTGCTGGCTCCCACCCTCAGTGCTTCTTAATTATCTCACAGGTGAGAGTCTTCCACCTGCTACTTTACACAGAAGAGGAATCCTGGGCAAATATATCTCCCTTCCACCTCCAATCCTGTATTGGTGTCACAATACATAAAAGATATTTTAGGCTGAGGCAGGACGCTTGTTGCATAAAACGATAGTTCAAACCATACAAATAAAAACAGTCAGAGAGAGAGAAAAAAGAAAGGAAGAAAATAGAAAAAAAGAAATTGAGAAAAAAGAGATGGGTCAGGAGTATATTTCAATGAGATGGTGACTTTGTACTTACTACTTTTACACAGGGTTGGGTGTATTCTGTTCCCATGGAGCCCAGATAGTGTCAAACTTATCCAGCCGATCATATAGCCTAACCGTAAGCCGATCCATGAGTTGAATATCCCTAATACTATTAAAAAGAGCAGGCAGTGTAGGGGAGGAATCAGACATCCAACATCTGGAAATAAGACATCTGGCTGTTGTTAAAATATTAGCCAATATACGTTTCTGGGGTTTCGCTAATTCACGAATAGGGAGCCCCAGTAAATGGGTTAGTATATTTAAACTTATTATATTTTCAGACATCTCCGCCAGCAAATCATTAACCATTCTCCAATGGGAGCAAATACGTGGGCAAAACCCAAAAATATGGTGTAGGGTACCAATATCAGAGCTACACCTCAAGCAAAGATAGCTTGCGTCTGGAAACATCCTGTGAAGGACCTCCAGAGTGAAGTACCAGTGCATTAATATTTTATAAGCATTTTCCTTATATATGGTGCACAATGAGCTTTTATGAGCTTGCTGCCAGAGTATTCTCCAAATGTCTTCCGGCAGGGTTCTCTCCAGGATCTGTTCCCATTTACGCAAATAGGTATGTGTGCCTACTGGAGAGTTGGAGTCTAAATGAAGGACCTGGTAGATTCCCAAAATTAAATCTTTCTGAGAAGGTCCACCTATACACCACTTCTTAAAAGAAGTAGTTTGGGGAAACACAAGGGCCTTTGTTGGAGACTGGGCATATTGCCGAATTGGTAGGTAACTATAAAAAGGGAAGCCCGAAACTTTAAATTTCTGAAGAATCTCCTGATATGATAGGAGCCTCCTCGTACATGGGTGCACTATTTGACCATAGTGAAACAGCAAGCCCTCATGCCAAGGACGAGCCATGGAGCGTGTTGTACTATCCGGAATTTCCGGGGTGTAAAGAAAGGATGTAAGGAGAGAAGACTCAGATGAATTTGAATCAAGATTTACAGTAAGACCATATCTGCTTCGTGAACTGGAGCTAACAGTAAATTTTCTGGAGCCTTATAAGAAGTACTCCAGAGCATGGAGTTTGGGTGAATGGGAGCAATCCACAGTTTCTCTAGTTCCGTCCAGCTATAAGGTTGTAAGACTGTAAGGTTGTCCAGGAGGCTAGAAGTCTAAGGTGTGTAGTGAAATAGTACTTGGTAAAGTCTGGCACTCCCAAGCCTCCCACCTTACGAAGGGAGCACATCACTGTTTTAGGGATTCTGTGTTTTTTATATCCCCACATAAAATCCAGTACTGATGCCTGCAGTCTTTTAAGCATATTCAGAAGGAATGGTACTGAAAGAGTTGAGAACAAATATAAAAAGTTTGGTAAAATAGACTTTTTAACCAGAGCAATTCGACCAAAAAATGGTAATGTTTTCTATTTCCTAAAAAGGGAAGAGACTTCCTGGAGCAAAGGGATATATTTACTCTTATACAGCATGCGGTACGCAGGAGTTAAATAAATTCCCAGATATTTAATTGAGTGTACCTTCCAATTATAAGGGTAAAGACCTTTAAGTTGCTGTAACATGGGTTCTAATCGGTTGATTGGCAAGGCCTCTGTTTTGGTCGAATTTATTTTATACCCTGAGAGGGTGCAATACTCATCCAATATGTTATGTAAATTGGGTAGTGTTATTAAAAGATTGGTCAGTGTCAGGAGTACATCATCAGCATACAGTGCTATCGTGAAATGCTTTGTTTTAATAGGGACCCCCACAATATCAGGGTGCTTCAGTTGTGGGATTAAAATAAAGAGCTGAAATCGCATTTAGAAAGGGTCCAGTTAAACCTACCCATCTTAGTACTTTCATCATATAGAGCCAGCTAAGGAGGTCAAAGGCTTTCTCCGCATCAAGGCTAAGGACCACCGCACCAGTGTCTATTTGGTTAAGTGCATCAATTACATCAATCGTTCTCCTAGTATTGTCGCCCGCTTGGCAAGCTGTGATAAAACCCACCTGATCCTTATCTACAATAGTTGGTAAATAGTATCCTAGGGGGGTAGCAAGTATGCGGGTAAAAATTTTTAAGTCAGTATTAGACAGTGCTATTAGGCAATAATTGGCAGGGTTCTGGGGGTCCTTATCCGGCTTGGGAAACACGGATATGAAGGAGTGGAGAATTGAGTTAGGAATCAGGGACCACTGTAGAAAACTTTTATATAGGTCAGTCATATGCGGTGTCAGAATAGCGCCATATGCTTTATAATAACTATATGAAAAACCGTCGGGGCCCGGTGCCTTATGATGGGGGAGGCCAGAAATTGTCGCCAATATTTTCTTCCCCGCTTAAGCCTAATTACAAAAGCTTAATTACAAAATCCTGTCTAGATGGTACCGCACTCCTGTTTAGCTACATAGGTTCTATACTGCAGTATCGGACCACTGTTGGCGGTGTGAAGTAGGAGAAGGTACGCATTTTTTGGTCATGCCCGATCCTGCAACCCTTCTGGAGCAAGGTCAAAGATATTGTACGGAAATTCACCGACTATCCCTTGCCTGAGGATTCCTAATTTTTCCTGCTCCAAGAAAGCCCCCTCTCCCTCCATTTTCATAAAACATCAGTGGTGAGCCACTTGCTTAATGCAGCAAAACTTTGCATTCCAACAAATTGGAGATTGAATACCTGCCCCTCAGTGACCCAGTGATTGAAAATTATTAATGAGATTATGTTTATGAAGGATTTAACAGCCAGAATCCATCATACCCCTGAGAAATTTGAGCAGACCTGGTTTTATTGGAAGGATTTCCTGTCTTCCTCAGATTTCATAAGCTGTGTGTCTTCATAAGTATGTTTGTGTACTGTTTACTGTTATATTTGATGCGTTTTGTTTGATTTGTTTGTTAAAATACAAAAATAAAAAAAGAATGTTATAAAAAAAAAAACATATGTCATAAGAAATAGAAAACTCTGCTTGTTGGCTGGCAAGTTGGCACACTGGTGAAAAGTGTTCTCTTCAATCCTTAATGCCCAACTTCTGTTTAATTTTACAAAAGGGGCATTTTAGGTTTTTATTGCTTTTTTTTCTTTCTTAGAGAGGTTTCCTATAATTGTGAAATATGTCGCCAGAACATGAACTGAGGTTTAGAGAGACAGGTTCTTACTATTCAGTACTCTGTTCAAAATTGATAATGTTTTCCTGGTGTTGGACTTTTTTTTTTTTTAGAGACATTTTTAAAGTTTATTTTGTAAATTATGCATGGAAAACTTTTAGCTCTCTTTTTCCTGTACAGTCTTGGTGCCACGCAGACATCCTAGTAGTTGAAGGTAGTTACCAATAGTTGAAGGTTTACCAATGTACTGATGGTTGCCACCACCGAAGGGATGTTCAACAGGATTCATAGCCACACCACAGACATGTGGCAAGCAGTTTCTCTTAGCCTTGTATTTGTGGTAAGCACGACCTGCCTTCAAGACAGGCTTGTCAATGCGTCCACCACCAGCAACAACTCCAAAAATTGCTCTGTTTGCAGAAGAGATCTTTTTCTTGGAGCCGGAAGGCAGCTTTACCCTGGTCTTCTTTGATTCAGGGTTGTGGGAGATGACTGTAACATAATTGCCAGATGTACGGGCCAACATGCATGGTGTCAACAAGGAGGTCATTGCCAATGTTCAGATGAGCTTTCTTGCCACAGTACACAAATTGACCAGTATGGATACCCTCAGCTGCAATGAAAAGTTCAGTCCTCTTTTTGAATCTGTAAGGGACGCGGAAGGCTACTTTAGCAAGTGGAGCACCACGGCCAAGATCGTGGATAATGTCTTTTACAATGCTTTTAGTGTAGCCATGATCTTCTGCAAAATCGACGGCCCTTAGCTTAGCAGGTCCTTTCCTGTGCTTTACATAGGCTTTGAAAACAGATCCCGCACCTTTTCGCTGTCCCTTGATCACAGGTCCAATGGTGCACTAGGCCCGGGCTGTTTGATTTGCTGATTAGGGCATTCTAGTGTTGGACTTTAACCCTGTCAGACAAGTTCAGCCTCAAAATCACAGTCCCCTCATCGGCCATTCTTCCTTACCCTCACATATGGCTGAATGTTGTCATCTCCAAAATGCATTGTCTAACCACCTTGCAGTCTCATTCTTGTGCACAGATACATTTTATATTTTGTCTTTTTTTTACATCATATTTTTCTTTGTTAATGTGCTTGTTTACAGCAGTATGGAAGCATAGTTACATAGTTACATAGTAGGTTAGGTTGAAAAAAGACATAAGTCCATCAAGTTCAACCACTAGGGAAATAAACAGATATAAAACCCTATAACACATAGTTAATGCAGAGGAAGGCAAAAAAACCCTGGTACAATTTGCTTCAACAGAGGAAAAAAAAACCTTCCTGATTCCATGAGGCAATCGGATGTCCCCTGGATCAACAGTCACTGTTATTTTTACTTTAAAGCCTTAATACTCAGGTATATTCTGTGCTTCTAGAAAAACATCCAGCTTTTTCTTAAAGCAATCTAGAGTAGTTGCTGAAACTACTTCCTAAGAGAGCCGATTTTCACAGACCTTACAGTGGAGAATCCCTTCCTTATCCAGAGCTTAAACTTCTTTTCCTCCAGACGCAAAGAGTGCCCTCTTGTTCTTTGTAATGATCTCAAAGTAATTAATGGGGAAGAGAGTTTTCATTATGGACCATTTAAATATTTATGCAGGGTGATAATTTCCCCCCACTTAAATGTCTCTTCTCAAGGGAGAATAGATTCACTTCAGCTAATCTCTCCTGATAGCTGAGCTCCTCCATTCCTTTTATTAATTTAGTTGCCCTTCTCTGCACTCTCTCCAATTCCACAATGTTCTTTTTGTGAACTGGTGCCCAAAACTGGAGTGCATATTCCAGATGTGGTCTGACCAATGCTTTGTACAGGGGCAGGATTATAAAACTAATTTACTAAAGCTCTCCAAGGCTGGAAAGAATACACTTTCTTCAGTGAAGCTGGGTAATCTAAAAAACCTGTAATAGATTTCCTAAAATCATTTGCTATTTGCTAGCAAATGTTTTGAATCCTGGACCAGATCCATTCCGGGTTTGCTGGATCACCCAGCTTCACTGATCAAAGTGTATTCTCCCTAGCCTTAGAGAACTTTAATAAATCAGGGCCTATGTCTCAATCTCTGCAGTGTATTCCTCTTTTAATACAAGAAAGTACTTTACTAGCTTTAGATATTGCAGCTTGGCATTGCATGCTGTTATTAAGTCTATGATCTACCAGAACCCCCAGATCCTTTTCCATTTCTAACTCCCCCAAATGTTTGCTCACTTTTTGCTCAATTTTTGCTTACTGTTTGGCTTGTGAAACAAGTGGACTTTTAATCAAGTGGTTAGAAAAAACAGGAGTTTGAAAACAAAAAGATTTAAAAACGTATAGTAACCACAAACTGTAAGTAACCATTTTTTAACTCCTTGTAAACAAAAATTGTAACTGGGAAAATGAGTGGTAGCAAGGTGGAAAGCTTGGTTAAGTGCACAGTCTGTCAATGTATGTACAAATGGAGCAACAGCTCCTAGGTGAATACCGCTGTGACAGATGTGAGCAAGTCGCCTTTCTGGTATCTCGCATAGGAGAGCTGGAGAAAAGCATTGCAACACTGAAATCACTGGATCTCCTTGAGAGAGGTCTCCTGCTCACTGAGCAGGCAGTTAAAGGCTTAGATGTGGAGGGTGGAGAGGGTAATCAGGATGAGCATGTAGGGAGTTGGGTTAATGTAACTAGAGGGAGTGGTAGGGAAGGCCAGCCCTGTTTGAGCACCCCAATATGTTTGCAAAGTTATGTGAAGATGTGCAGGTGGGAGACCCAGTGGTGGCAACTCTAGATGTTACTGCTACCCCCCAGCTGGCAGAGCAGCACATCTAATAGTGGTGAGGATATGCAGGAAGGAAAAGACAATTGGTAGTCATAGGGGATTCTATTATCAGGAGGACTGATAGAATAGTTTGTCGCCTGGATCCCTTCAACCGAATGGTTTGCTGTCTCCCTGGTGCCAGAGTTCGGCATGTGATGGACCGAGTGGACAAACTACTGGGAGGGGCTGGACAGGACCCAGCTGTCTTTGTCCATGTTGGAACCAATGACAATATAAATGGAAAATGAGGGATCCTTAAAAATCAGTTTAGGGAACTAGGTTTCAAGCTGAAGAAAAGGACCTCCAAGGCTATATTCTCTGGAATATTGCCTGTGCCATGCGCAACACAGGAAAGGTAGAGGGAGCTTAGGAACCTAAATGCATGGCTTAAGTCCTGGTGTAGAAGGGAAGGGTTTGGGTTCATAGAACACTGGGCTGGCTTTTCATTGGGGTACAACCTGTATGCCAGAGATGGTTTGCACCTAAATGAAAAGGGGGTCTGCTGTGCTAGGGGATAGATTAGGGGAATGGTGGAGGGATATTTAAACTAGGACAGAGGGGGGTGGGACAGTCAAATAAGGTGGCAGAAAGGTTAGTCGGGGTCAGACACTAGTAGAGGGTGGATTGGGGATAGTTGGGGGGAGGATTATGGATAATTGTAAGGAGCTTCCCATGTTACAAACAAACAATGGATTTTGCAGTACTAGTTGTACTGAAAAACAAAATGATTTGGCAAACAATGATGGTAAAAGCAATAATGGTTTAAAGAGCCTGTTCACCAATGCTAAAAGTATAGCAAACAAGATAGGGGAGTTGGAAGCCTTAATGAGTGAGGACAATTATGATTTAGTTGGTATTGCTGAATCCTGGCTTTGTTTTTCTCATGACTGGGCTGTCAATATTCCTGGGTATACTCTCTTTCGTAAAGACAGAGTCAAACGAAAGGGTGGTGGTGTCTGTCTGTATGTGAGAAGTGATCTAAAAGTGAATGTGAAAGAAGAAATTGCGGAAGGAACAAGCGATGAGGTATTGGTGGAGTTGAATGTGGGGTTGAATAACACACAATTAATCATTGTTAGGCTATAGGCCCCCCAGTGCCAAGGAAGAAATGGAAAATCAACTACTAGCACAGATAGAAAAAGCAGCAAAAAGTGAAAGCGTTTTAATCATGGGGGATTTCAACTACCCCGACATTGACTGGAGTAATGGCACTACAGGAACAGCAAAAGGGAGGAGATTTGTGAATTTAATACAAGACCATTTTATGGTATAGTTTATAGAAGCCCCAAGTAGAAATGATACTTTGCCGGACCTAGTTCTTACAATGCAGAGCTTATAACTATAACTAACTATAAGGATCTGGGGGTTCTGGTAGATCATAGACTTAATAACAGCATGCAATGCCAAGCTGCAATATCTAAAGCTAGTAAAGTACTTTCTTGTATTAAAAGAGGTATAGACTGCAGAGATGGAGACATTATCCTGCCCCTGTACAAAGCATTGGTCAGACCACATCTGGAATATGCAGTCCAGTTTTGGGCACCAGTTCACAAAAAGGACATTGTCGAATTGGAAAGAATGCAGAGAAGGGTAACT
Organism: Pyxicephalus adspersus; assembly: GCF_032062135.1. Taxonomy (NCBI): domain Eukaryota; kingdom Metazoa; phylum Chordata; class Amphibia; order Anura; family Pyxicephalidae; genus Pyxicephalus; species Pyxicephalus adspersus. The sequence goes on from NC_092860.1 coordinate 66,591,402, forward strand.
AAATAATAAAAGGAATGGAGGAGCTCAGCTATCACGAGAGATTAGCTGAACTGAATCTATTCCTTCTTGAGAAGAGACGTTTAAGGGGGGATATGATCACCCTGTATAAATATATAAACAGTCCATATAGAGAACTCTCTTCCCTATTTTTCACTTTGAGATCATTACAAAGTACAAGAGGGCACTCTTTGCGTCTGGAGGAAAAGAAGTTTAAGCTCCAGATAAGGAAGGGATTCTTCACTGTAAAGGTGCGTACACACTTCCAATTTTTATCGTTCCAATCGAACGACGAACGATCGATTGGGCAAAAAATCGTTCGTAAAAAAGTAACCAACGACGCCGACGAACGAGGAAACTCGTTGGAAACGAACGACCGGACCGGCGGATCGGATTGGATGACGATCGTTGAACATCGTTCGTGTGTACGGTCGTTCGTTGATCGTCCATGGTCTGAGCATGCGTAATGAACGAACGTTCGTTCACTTTCCTGTCGTGCACATAGTTCCTCTATCGCTTAAACGATCGGATCTATTGTGTGCACAATATCTACGAACGATCGTGTCGTTATCTCTATGTGCAGGATCGGTGCTATACGATCGTTCCTATATATCGTGCACGATCGTTCGACGTTCGTTTTCCAACGATAATAATTGGAAGTGTGTATGTAGCTTAAGGTCTGTGAAAATGTGGAATCGGCTCTCTTAGGAAGTAGTTTCAGCAACTACTCTAGATTGCTTTAAGAAAAAGCTGGATGTTTTTCTAGAAGCACAGAATATACCTGAGTATTAAGGCTTTAAAGTAAAAATAACAGTGACTGTTGATCCAGGGGACATCCGATTGCCTCATGGAATCAGGAAGGTTTTTTGTTCCCCGATTGAAGCAAATTGTACCAGGGTTTTTTTGCCTTCCTCTGGACCAACTATGTGTTATAGGGTTTTATATCTAGGATATGTTGATGTCCATAGTGGTTGAACTTGATGGACTTATGTCTTTTTTCAACCTAACCTACTATGTAACTATGTATTCCCCCCTAGACAGTATGAAGCAGTAATGTGAAAATCTATTGTCACTATCTTATGCCAATACATTATGGACCTCCTAATTTTTAACATTGGAAATAAAGAGCAGCAAGTTCATATTAGCTTGGAAATGCTTGCACTATCAGAGCTGGCTGGCTTGAAGCAAAAATTAAGTAGCAGGGGTGTTTTAATAAAAAAGGGGCTATAAACTGTGGGTGGCATGAAAGATTTGTTTTAAGTAGTGGAGTTAACAGAACTATTTTTAAACTATTATAAGCACCCACACAAAGCATAACGTTTCCAGAAATCTACATTGTTACATACTTTAGCATTTGGTTTGTTTATGTAGGTCAATTATGAATAAAGGGGTCCCTCAGGCTGGTTGTAGAGCAATTTGAATGGTGAGAGCACATCACACGATACAATGTATGCGCCCTACCATAGACCTTAAGTGCACCTAACAAACTACACATTGCTATACTTTTACCACGTTATACAGTCTAAATTCCTAGCAGACATCATCATTCACAATTATATGCTCCACACTCAGCCCAGGACAATAGGCACCTCTTTGCTTTTTATTTGCATAATGCTGAACATTTTTTCAGCACTACACAACATCCACTTCACAATGCAGTATGTACCCCAATATGCTTGTGACCAAAATGGACTCTGCAGGAAGCTTTTAGTTTTTCAGAACACAGTATAATGCACCTAATCACATTTAGCATTGGGAAAAAAAAGTGAAAACTTTTGTTCTGTTGGGCAAAACAAAAATCAGTAGGAAGCAGCAACAGTGCTCAACCCAGAAAATTTTTTAAGGCGGGTGGGAAGAAATTTTAGGTGGGTGGCAGCCCTTGTGTGAACAAACTTTTTGGTAACCACCCAAAAACAGCCGGGTGGGTGCTGAAAAGTGCCGGGTGGTGAGCCCAGCTAAAAGTGCCTGGGGAGAACCCTGAGCAATATTCATTTTGCAATGTATGTATATTATGTATATTAGAATACAAGAACATAAGAGAAAGAGATTTGAGTGGTTGCTCACTGGTGTATGAAAGTTGAGAATTAATTGCTGCCATTGACCTGGAAGATTCCCACGAGGGAGTGTCTGATTCCCTGTTTAATAAAAAAAGCCCAAAGTCTTGCTTGTACATGCTTTTCAATTTTTTGTAATGACATCGCCAAGATAGAAAATGAAAAAAAAACTCAATAAAATTTAAAAAATACAATATAAATAGATGGATCCAGCTGTAGAATTTTTAAAAATAAAACTCTTCTCTTCTGTAAAAGAAATATTAGAAACCTTTATTCAGTTTTGTTTTACTGGCTACCAAGACTAAACACTAAAAACTAGTATATAGTTAAATGGAGTGTGCCATCACATATTTGCAAAAATATTTAGGGGTCTATTTTTTATGGTGAATCTAGCATTCACAAATATATTGGTGGAGAATTCCATATGAATAGAAAGCTTTGAGTAGGTTTAAATTAGTATTTTCCCACTCTCTCTCTCTCATTTACTACTCATTAGTTAACTGTAAAAGATGGCCCTAGATTTTTGCTTTCACTCTGGCATAACTGGCAATACCTAATATGTGTGGCGCAATCATCATTTACACAAATGTGCACAGATGTTTGTTTATGGTTGTATGTTTGGGTGAGGGGTGAGATTACAGATTTTTCTTAATTATTTTTTTTTTTGACTTTATATAGCAGCAGGTTCCTAAAGGGAGATATCTGGGTTCTGTTTTTGCAGCTCTGACCCCAGAAGTGCTGACCTGAGTTCATACTATTTGGGGAGTAGTGAACCTGCTGCTATGTATCCTATTCCCCTACCATGGTGGTTCCAAGCACTCACTAGGGGCAGGTAAATCCAAGACATATGCCAGGGAGTGGTTGACGCTCAGGATGGTGGGGTTGGCATGTTCCAAACACTGTGCAAGTGACTGGGCAGCTTTAAAACCACTCAAATCACTTCTACAACAAAACTTGCATCATGCAGAGAAAAGTTAAATCAACCCCCAAGTGTTATAACAGTTTGTTTACTTGCCAGTTCTGCCAGTGATGTATGATATCGGTTCCTGACAGTAAAAAGGGTTAATGTGATAGCATGTGTTCACTGTAACATGAATGGTGTGTTCAACATGCATAGTGTAGTTTCCTTGTGTTGTCTCATTATTGCTGTTTGATGTCCACAGACATTTCATTTAGTATTGTGCCTTTTGAAGCTTTCAGAAGTATGCATTTGAAACCATTCATTGTGCACTATGGCTTGGTGTCAAGCATTTTCCACATCCCTGATACCAAACCTGTGATATCAGGTTCAAGTGATTTCTGACTGGGTTTATTTAGTTAAATGGTTTTGCTTAATTGTTTTGCACTACCTTATTTATATCAGATGTGACACAGGGGGTCTGTAGGTAGCACAAATCCTGTGTTAACAGTGATCTCTAGCCATGTAATGTAATGTGTCTTCAGTCTGTGACTGTCTTTTGAAGTATGTCCCCATTTTCCAGCAACACCTATAGTATGCTGACAGTCCAAAAAGTCTTAAATCTCATTTAGAATGTCTGCAATTTAACCATCCCCTACAGCATTTATAAAGCCCTAAAGCATTTCATGTCTACAACCTTTTGAAACATTACTGAATAGCCCTTTGTTAAAGTCAGCGGATGAGTCCCTCCATATCAATTGAGTTACCCACTACTGTTCCAAGAGATTTCCACCTAAGCTTGAATGTACCATAGGCCTGTGATTTGTTTAGTAGAATATTTTGCTCTAATATAAATATTTATATATAACAATTATATATATAATATATTTGTTTGCAACTTGTTTTAAATGTAATGCCATAGATTACTTTTGCCTGAAGGCAAGGAAGACTCTGGAAGCAGTGGTGAAGTCACATTTTCCCTAATTGCTGGCTCAGAGTAACATCTATTATTATGACGACTTTATACAAGTGCATTTGGTACTGTAGTGTATATTTTATTACACCTTTTTATTTGAGGGAGAAAATAAACACATTTTCTTTCAAGGAATTCAAGGCCAAGGCAGCTTTCAGATACTAGAATTTTTTTTCTGTCTTGTAGTACTAATTATTCTCTTATCCTGTTTACCAGGGAGTTATTTCTACTATTATTTTCTAAAAAATAGTTCTTGAATCATTATTACGACCAGCATTAGCCTATATCTGCAGTATCTATCTCTGATAGTGGTTGGGAACCAGATACCACCGAAGTAGTACTTTGTAGTTGGCCTCCACTAGTTGTTCAATATAGTTGATCAATATTTTGGAAAGAGCGTAGGCTGTATCACTCCACTCCTCCAGGTCCCATGAAAAACCTAAATCCTCCTCCCATAAATACATATATTTTAGCTTTATGGTTGAAGTAGCTAAAGTTGCATATGTTATGGATATTTGTCCTTTGGTATCTGTTAATGAATGACAGGAACTTTCAGAAGGAGTAGGGAGCATTTGTTTCGCAGCTTGTCGTATGTTGGCACTAATAAAAGATTTATTTTTTATACAATTACCTTTTGCTGGTAGGTACCTTTACCTGAGCACTGATCGGACATCTAATAAATCTCCAATGCACCTATAACCATTATCCAACCAGCATTGGAACCTCCCTCGATTACATCCTGGGGAGAACTCTGGGTTGCCCAACAACGGTGTAAGAGGAACTTCAGAGGAGCTCAATCTAGGGTTAGAGCGTTGCTTATCCCAGAATTGGAGAAAAATGAAGTGAATGTAGGACATCGTGTGATGTTTCTGGATTTTTATCTATCCATATCATGGATTCAATAGCTCTAGGGGAACAAGCTTGCTCTTCTAAAGCTACCCATTGGGGATGGGTAGCTGGAAGTGTACTTAGGGAGATTTGGGCTATTTGGGGCCACTATATAATAGTGTCTGAGGTACAGAAACTAGGTAACACAATAATTTTGATTGCAGCAATGCGGCCTAACCAGGAAAGTGAAGCAAGACCAACAATTGAAGTCAGCTTGGTTTAAAAACAAAACACTGCAAATTTAGTGCTCCCAGTTATTTATGCCACAGGTATCCAGTAACTCCTAATATTGAGTCAGTGTTCTACCTACCCCCTATACTTTGTTCCAACTTTCTAATGCCTGGCTTGTTCAATTTTTCCATGTTTTCGCATTATGCCTAAACTGTTAGTGATGTGTAATTTAATCCAACTGCCTAGTGTTCCATGTTTAAATAGTGTAATCCTTTGTAGTAGTGTAATATTGTGATCAATGTGGTGTAACAAGTTAGGCCTAGTTGACATTAGCATTAAAAACTGGGCCTCCTGAGTGACTACTTGGCAACTGCTTGGGATTGGTAACGGGCAGTAAGTGCTGGGATTTTTTAGGCCAAGCACTTTTTCAAGCAGCAGTGATTCCTGTTCAATCCTTCAGGTCTCCTAAATTGTTGGTTGTAATGACTTGAAAATCTTTGAGTACACAAGGGACTCTCAGCTTCTAATAGCCAACATTTTTTTAAAGAATTTCAAGATATAGGGATCACGAGTTTAAACATTTAGGTTGCTGTTTCATAAGAAAGAGCACCTAGAAGGTCAAAATTTAAAATTCAAATTAGGGACCCTAAGGGGCCACTTACATAGCAGGGAGCTTTGGGGTGGAGCCCCTAATTTTTTTATCCTACTGTTCACAAAACTATAATTGTAATATCATGCTACACTTTCTGCTTCTGTTCTTTGAACCCCAATTTATCTGGATTGGAGAGGTGCAGGAAACTGAAAATGTAGGTGCAAGTAGGGAACAGATGTAAAAACCCCTCTAAAATTTTTTAAGCATGGCAACATTAGAACATAAAAAAACCTCTGCCCATCAAACTGTCTGCTTCCCTAACTTGAACCCTAATTTCTCTAGAACAGAGAGGTGCAAGTGGGGGGCACTTGTGGCTAACACCCACCAAATTTTCATCTCCATGGCATCATTACAACATAAACTCTGCCCATCAAAGCACACTGCCCTGTTACACATGACTGCACCCTACCAGTCAGTACCTGAACCCCAATTTCGTTTAGATGGGCAGAGTTTTTTTTATGTTCTAATGATACTAGAGTGATACTACCTGTTAGCCACAGATGTTCCCTACACATTTTCAGTTTTCTACTCCTCCCTATTCCAGAGAAATCGGGGTTCAAGGGTTAGAAGTAAGCAGTAATGTTTAACAGGGCAGTGAATTTTAATAGTGACATTTTTCATGTTCTAATGATACCATAGTAATGACATTTTAGGGGTGGTGGTGGAGTGGGTGTTAGCCAAAAGTGTCCCCCAATGCACCTACATTTTTGGTTTTGTACACCCCACCATTCTAGGGAAATTGGGGTTTAAGAGAGGAGAAGCAAACAGGGGAACATAATGTGACAGTGATAGATTTGTGACAGGTAGGTATCAATTTAGAGGCCCCATCCCAATGCTCCTTTCTATGTAAGTAGCCCCAGGGTTTGCCAATTTTAATTTTTAATTAAGGACTCCTAGGTGCACTTTAAAACAGCGACCCCAATGTTATTTACACAAGTTTTTACAATTTTGATCCCCATGTCCTAACATTTTTAAAAGCTATGGTGCTAAAATTGTGGTTACTACTAACTATGAGGGTTCCTTGTGCACCCTGAAAATTTCAAGTCATTATGACATAGTTGTTTGGCTGCAGAATATGACATGCAGTTATACACACACAGCTATTTTGCTGCCAATGACGTCATTACAAATGCAATGTTTTTTTTTTTTTTCAAAAGATGGCTCAGCTGATTACCGAAAGCATTGTAGTAACTATTTGAGAAACCATCCGTACCAGGTGCGCTACTTTTCTTAAGCAATTTAATAACTTTAAATGCTTCTTCAATGGAAAAGAGATTCTCTAATTATTTATTATTATCATTATTATTATTATTATTTTTAATATTAATAATAATATAAATAATAATAATAATAAACAGGATTTATATAGCGCCAACATATTACACAGCACTGTACATTAAATAGGTGTTGAAAATGACAGACAGATACAGACAGTGACACAGGAGGAGGAGGGGACCCTGCCCCGAAGAGATTACAATCTAGGAGGTGGGGGAAGTAACACACAATAGGAGGGGAGATATGTAGTGGTGGGAAGTAGTGAGGATTTCAAAAGACAGAAGAAGACAAGTAGGCCAGTATAAAAAAATGGGTTTTGAGTGCTCTATAAATGAGCAGAAGGTAGGAGCGAGCTGAATAGGATGAGAAAGACCATTCCAGAGAGTCAGGGGAGCTCTAGAAAAGTCTTAGAGCCGTGCGTGTGATGAGGTTATAAGTGAGGAAGTCAGTAGTTGGTCATTGGAGGAGCGAAAAGAGTAGCTGAGGGAGTATTTTTGTACCAGGGGAGAAAGGTAAGTGGGACAAGAACTGTGGAGGGATTTGAAGGCAAAGCACAGGAGCTTAAATTTAATTCTAAGGTGAAATAGAAGCCAGTGAGGAGAACTACAAAGAGATGCAGCAGAAGATGAGGGGTGGGAAGGATGGATGAATCTGGCTGCACCATTCATAATAGATTGCAGAGGGTAGAGTCGGGTTAGTGAAATACCAGAAAGGAGGATATACAGATAGATTTGACTGTCATCAGCATACAGATGGTACTGTAAACCAAAGGAGGAAAAGAGACTACCAAGAGAGGAGGTGTACAGAGAAAAGAGAATTTCTTTTGGTGGTCTTCACTTTATGCCAAATCAGGTAATAGTGTGAAGGGCACTTCTTCCATGGACTACGTTGCTGCAGAACTCTGGAGAAGTAAGCTCAGCTCTTGGAGTAACTATTCTCCACCTGCAAACAATGAAAATGAGAAGCTTTTGCCTTGCAATTAGAAAATTAAACTTATGGAAAACCCCATCTGTATTTATTTTTGTGTGATATGAGTTCCTGCAAAAGCAGCTTTAGGGCCCTCCGACGTTGAATCGTGAATGGGGTTAGGTCTGAAAAGATTAAGACTGGAAAACCTTCAATCATCAGGTTGTCTTGTTGCCTCCATCAGGGCCTCTTTGGTGGAGTAGTAGTATGTGGCTTAACAATTATGTCCTTTGGTTTACCATCTGGTTCTAGGGGCTGCAAGAGCCATGTGTGCTCTATTAATTTCCAGGTGAGAATCTGGGAGATCCAGCAACATGGCCTTTAGAAATTGCTGAGCCACTGGAGTTGTTGTGGCAAGAACGGTTTTCCAGATTATTAATTTTTTCATTTCAATATCCAGATTGAGGAATTTTTTCAATTCCTCAATCTGGACATCCATAACTGACATCTGCTTTGTATTCTGTGCGACCCCTGCAATGGTTTCATCCATTTTCTGCTCTATTGAGTCCAATTTTGGACCAAGGCCTTGTAGATCTTGTTTAAGCTCACATGTGATTGCTACTGAGGTTTTAACCAGCTCATTTTGGAAAAGCACAGTGAGGTGTTTAAGTAATCGTCCCTCCCCTTCAGGCAGAATATTGCTGGGTGTGGTATGGAACCCTCCTGTTGCAGGGGAGAATAAGAGAGGTTTTTAACCTTGCTGATAAGGGAAGCATGGCTGTTGGGATGGCCCCCTCCCTTCTGATGTTGGGGAGTCAGGGCTGCTCGGGGCTATAGAAGCCTGGGGGCCTGGAGGCTGAGATATGAGATCTGGAGTGCTGGGATTAGAGGCATTAAAGAACTGGCTGGAGATGCTGGGATGCTTGGTCCCCACTCCCTGCTTTTGTTCCCTTGCTCCTAACTAGATCCTTGATCTGGGTAGTAGGAAATTCCACTGGTGCCTCATGAGAAGCTCCTCGTGCTGCCGCCATTTTAGGTGGAGGGTGCGATGTCTGGGATCCAGGTTTCCGATACCTAAATTTGCCTCCTGCTTTGCCTACCATAACTGCTGGTTTCCTGAATGGATAAAGTCCCTTCCCGCTCTGAATACAGCTGTCGCTGCCCAGTCCCTGCTTGGTGAGAGCTGTATTTGAAATCGAAGGGGTGCTGCGCGACTAAAACGGCCTCCATCAGCATCGCCAGTGGATGCGCACTCTGAATCTCCACTTCAAGTTATATTTGGATTTTTATGTCTGAAACTCCGCACAGCATATTCACAGTGTAAGCAAAAGCTGTCTGCCCCTACTAGTCTGAGTCTAGGAGAAGCCGTTGGAGTGTGTCATATGAGTAGGTGTAGTAATATATCAGGCCTATAAATTAGATATCATACATGTTTTCACTATGGCAATCCAATGTAAAAATAATAATCTGGCAGACACTACAACCTGACCCCTTTTCAATTAGAAGTTCTTGTAATTTAATTTTTTTAACATTGAATACACAGATGAAGGGATAGACATATAAGGGAAACAATATGTAAACATAACAACAAAAAAATCCAACATATAAACCAACACTATAATTGCAGAACTCCTGTTAGACCTTGGACGAAAGCCTCCCCCCAGCCAAGCCACTTTGGCCCGGGTTAGGATATGCCCCCCCCCCCCCCCAAGCTTTTGCTACATTTGGAGCTATCAAGTGCTCCAAGACTATAGGGAGATCTAAAACCCAGAGCACTATTCCCTATAAAGGAGGGCAGTGTGTCCCCTCCAGCTCTCTTGACTCCCACCTTCTAATACGGGAAGTACGACAAAGTAAAATAATAATAATTTTCACTATTTTGTAAATCACATCCATTTAGACTGAAAACCACTTGTGGACTTGGGAGCCACTATGAAAAAAAAAACCCTCAATAAGAATAACAGCTTATAAATAAAATGGTTATAAATAAAAGGTTAAAAAATTTGCATATCACAAAAGTGTTAATAATAATAAACATTGTAAAAGGATACCACGACTATAAACTTCTGGCTTTAGCCACCATTGTCCCAGTAAAACATCTGGTGCGCAGCCTCACCGCTTGTGAGATGATCAAAAGAGGGAACTATAATAAATCGCTCCTACACCTCAATGAATCAGTCAATTTGAACAAACACTTTAGATGAAAACCTCCATCATATACTGCAAATACTCAAGCGCAAAGTGAGTAATTAGCAGGGACCACCATATATGCAACAAATTGCCAGAACATCACCATCACCACAATGACAGCATGAGGGAGAAGCAATGGGGAATATCCTATGAAGGTCATAAGGATATCTATAATATTAGGTGAGAATTTTATAGATCTTTTCCTGTGCTGAAGTAGTAATACTTGGGTAAGAGTGAATGCCTTACATACCATATCTGTCCATCAGCTTACCTTCAGGGAAACTATACTAAAAATTAAAGGACTACAATTCAAACAACAATTTGAAACTTCTCATGGGTTTGCACTCATACCTCAAATAAAACACATTACAAATATATCACACCAAAAAGTGACATGAAAGTAACAAAATACTTTGCAATTTACAGTTGGAAAGGTTTACACTTAATAGTAATACCATAGGGAGAAACAATGATGCCACTCTCTAAGCCCTGCTGACTCCTGCGGGAGAGTTGGTTAAACTGGTTCTGACCTCTACATGCAATATTCACAGAGGAGGGAGCTGCACTTCAATCAATCTAAGTAAAAGATTTATTCAGTAAACAGTGTACATAAAAAACACCCCACCTCAATCCCACCCTCTTTATGATTAAACTCATCATGGGCAAAACATGTCAAAGAGGATAGAGTTATGGTAGCGTACAAGGGCTGTTTGACAAGTAGTGAGTTGAACATATAAATAATAAAAATATTTGTAAAAACTCTTTTTAGATTTTATCCCAGAGCCTTGGATAAAATTTGACCAAAAAGTATAAGTATATCTTTATATATTTTTTTAAAAACAAATTTAAAAATTGTATGTTGGTGATTTTTTTGGATGGATGGAGAAAATCGAGCACAGATTGGTCATCAAATTCCTTCACTTAAAGGGCCCAAACACTAAGGAGATGCAAGAAGGGTTAAAAGATGATTCTCCTTCTTATTTCACTGTCAAAAAACAGGTTGTCGACATCAAACAAGGTCGAAGAAGCCTTTGTGATAAAGAAAGGCATGGAGCACCTAGAGTTGTTACAACCCATGAAATGATTGATAGAATTCACAATATTGTCCTCCATGACAGAAAACTGACCACCAGAGGCATTGCTAAGAGTGTGGGGATTTCAAATGAAAGAATTTACCACATTCTTACTGAAGAACTTGGAATTTCTTCACAATGGATTCCGAAACTTCTGACTCCTGACTAAAAGAGAGAACTCCAAAGTTTTTCTAGAGCATTTCAACAGAAATGACCAGCGATTTCATGAAAAATTCATAACAATGGATGAGACTTGGATCCATCACTTTGATCCTAGGACAAAACAACAGTCTCAACAATGGAAACACAAAGGTTCTCCTACCCAAAGAAGGCAAGGTTTACAAAGTCCTCAATGAAGGTCATGGCCTCTGTCTTCTGGTATATTCATGGTGTAGTGATGATTGGCTTTCCTGAAAAGGCTTAAACAATCACAGGGACTTATTATTCCACATTATTAGGAAAGGTAAAAGAGGAATTAAAGGTGAAAAGACGGGGAAAGTTGACAAAAGGCGTTTTGTTTCATCACGACAATGCATCAGCACACAAGTCAGCTGTTGCAATGGCCTCAATTCATGAATGCGGCTTTGAATTGTTAGAACACCCACATTATTTGCCACAAATGGCCCCATCGGACTAATATCTATTTGGAATTTAAAAAAAATACCCAAAAGGGAAGAAATTTTACTCTCATGATGATGTCATCAAGGCTGTTGAGGACTTCCTTAAGGGGCCAAGATGTTGAGTTCTATAAAAAGGGTATAAAGCCCTTAAAAGAAAGATCTGAAAGGTGCATTCTGCTTCATGGAGATTATATTGAAAATGTATAGAAAAAAGAGGTGACTCATCAGATGCAGAGGACGCCAGCTGGAGTCCTGTTTCACTGTTTTAGCTACCCCGACTGTGACTCGGGTTTACCGCTTTCAGCATCTATTTTTTTACAAGTCACACTTGGGGTTACCGCTGGGGTGGTTAAAGTCCAAATTAACTTTCTCTGTAAATCATTTAAATACTTTCAATGTGCTTCCATACAAAAGATGCACAAAGTCTTAAATTATATTTTCTTTTTAGAAAAAAGTCACAGTAGAAAAGCTTGTCCCCGACAATCATGGTATAGAGAAGGTAGTCAGATGTCCAACATGCCTCTTCTTTAGTCTGATCTAAAGTTATTTAAGGAATGTAATGCATTTATCATGTACTAAAAAAATGACTTTATTTCCAGTGTTAATTTTGTTAATTCGCACTTTGTATTGTGTCATAAAACATACATTTTTTTAAATTGCATATTCATTGCACATCCTGCATCCTCGCTATAGCATCTCTTTCCTGTGCATGCTGGCAGTTGTGATCCTGGGTGCGCATGCTCTTCCAAGTTTTATCAATAATGTGTCTCCAATAGTGCTGTGCCTCCTAGCTCTGCTAGCTTTTCTTTGCACCTGTCTGGTAATTGAGTGCTTTCCCAGTCCAGCTTCTGTGCTAACCTAGTCTACTCACCTGGATCAGCTTCTGGTCTCCTCCAGTCAAACCTGCTGAACCTTGATCCTGCTATCCCAGTGGTTTCTGTGCTTCATCTTCCACCCCCACAGCAATTCTCTGGGAATCCCAAGACCTGTCGTGTCTTCATCAACTAGTGGAATATCCACTTTAAGCTTCAGCCACAATGTTACCACCGATTGGGCTAAAGTAGCGTATTTAATTTCCCTGCCTTCTTGAGAAGCCTTGGCATGGGCGTCCCCACTCTGGGAAAGAAAGGGTCCAGTCACCAGTAGTATTGGAGCCTTTCTGAGCCTGTGGTTTTTGACAAACCAGTTCGGTCCTCCACGGCAGCCTGTGTGTTCCTGCGTCTCTCCCAAGCGCCACTTACCTTCAGACAGTTTGCAGTCCAGTTCTGGAACAATGAGGCTCTACATGCTCTACATGCTACATCAAGGATGAGTTGCCTGGTAGAGATATTCCCTTCTGTCTGGATGACCTGATTTCCCTGTCCATCTAGATTAATATTAGTTTCCAAGAGCATTTCCAGAAAGAATGTGCTTGGCCTTTAGAGCCTTTATCCTTACCTCTTCATATCTCTGCGTTATATGGTACACTTCTGTCAGGTTGACTCATCCTCTTCCCGACTAGAATGTCTGTTGGTGTGCAACACCCCCTGCAGTCATCCTGGGCCTCCTATGGCTTCAACAGCACTCCTCTGCTGGGCTGGTCTACTCCAGGTATTGGCTTTGGGTCCCTCGTGTCACTTCAAATGCCTGACCAAGTTCACACTTCTCAGGCCTCTTACGCTCTCCACTCCTGAGGTTGCTCCATCCATCCCTGATCAGAAGGTACCTCCAGGCCCAGAAGATACCTCACCACCAGTTTTATGTGCATTCCTAATTCCACACTTCCCAGATGTAAGGTATACCCCCTCAGCTTCCCCGAGACCCAGGCTATGAGCGAATATATCAAGAAAAATCTTCAGCGGGTGTTTATACGTAATTCTTTGTCTAATAAAAAATGGGGACTTTTCGGCCATGTTTTGACTACCACAGTCTGGACGCCATCACTAAAAAGAACCACTACCCACTACCGCTCATTCTGGAGCTCTTGGACCATCTACATGGTGCACAGGCCTTCACTAAACTAGACCTCCAAGGTACATATAATCTAATTAGGATCAAAGAGGTGGATGAATGGAAAACTTCATTTAATAGCAGGGATGGGCACTATGAGTATCTGGTGATGCCCTTCAGTCTCTGTAATGCCCCAACTGTTTTCAACACTCTGTTAAAGATGTGTTTCGTGAACTTTTATACATCTGCGTTGGCATTTATTTGGATGACGACATGCCCATTTGGTCTTACAATGGCTCCCGATTTTGTAACCCACAGATGACATGTCTGCTTGGTCTTACAACGGATCAGAGACAATGGACTCTACTCAAAAGCAGAGAAGTGCCTGTTTGAACTCCCACAGGTGACCTTCTTGGGTTACATTGTTTCTAAGGAAGGTTTCTTTGGATCCCGAAAAGGTAAGAGCTATTTCCAACTGGCGACAGCCCTGCGCTCTTAAGGCTACTCAGCGCTTCCTTGGATTTATCAACTATTGTCGCAAGTTTATTAGGAATTACTGCACACTGGTAGCTCCCATCATTGCATGGATGCTGACCCTAAGAACTGGTCCACTGAGGCTATTGAGCCTTTTTACTCCCTGAAACAAGCTTTTCTTTCCGCTTATTCTGGCTCAGCTCTGGTTAGGCTGGATGTCACCAAGCCTTTCTTTATTGAGGTTGTTTCCTCCTCTGTTGGAGTGTGAGCTATCCTCTTCCAGACACCCACCAGAGGCAGACCCCCATGTGCATTCTATTCTAAGAAGATTTCCCCTGTAGAAATTAACTAATCCATTGGAGACAGGGAACTCCATAGAACTTATGTCTCAAGAAATCAAGTATATTTTATGTACCGAGGCGTAGAAGGTGTAGTCTCTAGGTCCCGGGTGGTGTATTTTCAAAGTTACATAGTAGGTTAGGTTGAAAAAGACATAAGTCCATCAAGTTCAACCACTAGGGAAATAAACATATCCCAGATATAAAACCCTATAAGACATAGTTGGTCCAGGGGAAGGCAGAAAAACTCCTGGGTACAATTTGCTTCAACAGGGGAAAAAAATTCCTTCCCGATTCCATGAGGCAATCGGATGTTCCCTGCATCAACAGTCACTGTTATTTTTACTTTAAAGCCTTAATACCCAGTTATTTTCTGTGCTTCTAGAAAAACAAGCAGCTTTTTCCTAAAGCAATCTTTAGTAGTTGCTGACACTGCTTCCTGAGGGAGCCGATTCCACATTTTCACAGGCCTTACAGTGAAGAATCCCTTTCTTATCCGGAACTTAAACTCCTTTTCCTCCAGACGCAAAGAGTGCCCTCTTGTTCTTTGTAATGATCTCAAAGTGAATAATGGGAAAGAGAGTTCTCTATATGGTACGTTTATATATTTATACAGGGTGATCAAATCCCCTCTTAAACATCTCTTCTCAAGGGAGAATATATTCAGTTCAGCTAATCTCTCCTCAAAGCTGAGCTCCATTCTTTTTATTAGTTTAAATGACCTTCTCTGCATTCTCTCTAATTCCATAATGTCCTTTTTTTGAACTTGTGCCCAAAACTGGACTGCATATTCCATATGTGCTCTGACCAATGCTTTTAACAGGGGCAGGATTATGTCTCGATCTCTGAAGTCTATTCCCCTTTTAATACAAGAAAGTACTTTGATAGCTTTAGATATTGCAGCTTGGCATTGCATGCTGTTATTAAGTCTATGATCTACCAAAGCCCCCAGATCCTTTTCCATTTCTGACTCCCCCAAATGTATTCCCCTAGGACAGTATGAAGCATGCATTTTGTTAGTCACCAAGTGCATAACTTTACATTTATATATATTAAATGTCATTTGCCGCTTAGCTGCCCAATCAAACAGTACATCCAGGTCTGCTTGTAGATTATAGACATCCTGTATGGACTTAATTCCATTACATAGTTTGGTGTCATCTGCAAACACAGAAATTGTACTTTTAATCTCAAACTCTATATCATTTATAAAGATGTTAAACAGTAAAGGTCCCAACACTGAACTCTGGGATACACCACCAATAACCTTGGACCTTAGGGTATGAATCATTATTACAACTCTCTGGACGTGGTCATTAAGCTATTTCTCTATCCATTTACAGATTGACTTTTCTAAACCTATTGACCCTAACTTGCATATTAACCGTCTGTGTGGTACAGTGTCAAATGCTTTAGCAATGTCCAAGTACACTATATCAACTGCTACTTCACTGTCTACCTGTTTACTTACTTCCTCTTAAAAAGAGAGTAAATTTGTTTGATAACTTCGGTCTTTCTTGAAGCCATGGTGACTATCACTTATAATATTATTTTCTAGCAGAAACTCCTCTATGTGGTTCTTTATCGAATTCTCCAGGACCTTTCCAACTATGGACGCTAAACTAACCGGTCTGTAGTTATCTGGTAATGGCTATGGAGTCTCCAAAAATTTGAAATAATGGCTTTGCAATAACCAAGCTCAGCTCTTTGAGGACACGTGGGTGTAATCCATCAGATCCAGGTGCCTTGTCAACCTTAATCTTTCCCAGCTGTTTCTCAATCATATCAATACTGAGCCATTGTGACTCATTTAAGGCAGTGACATTGCTATTATGAATTTGGACTTGAGCTCTGCCATTTTCCTTTGCGTACACAGAGCTAAAAAAAGTGTTTAGTAAATCTGCCTTTTCTTTATACCCAGTTATCAACCCAGCGACATCCTTTAAGGGGCCTAGATGCTCAGATCTGATCTTTTTGCTAATAATATAATTAAACATGTTTTGGGGGTTTTCCTTACTTCCCTTTGCAATCTGTCTTTCATTTGGAATTTTTGCACATTTTATCTCCTTTTTACATCTTTTGGTATATTCTTTATAGTTTTCAAACGATGAAAGTGCTATATCAACTAACTGATTTTCATGTATATGGGTTTTTACCACTTGTGGATGGAAAAAGGCAAATGCGAACGTCCCTTGGAAACATCTAAAGAGGGGTTGGGAGTCAGATTAAAGTGGCCAACCTATAGTATTGTACTTGGGACAAGGTCATTTAGTACTGCCAATACATGTTCTAGGAAGGACAACTGATTAGAGTTAGGGAGGTACATGTTCACAAAAGTGTACAGTTGTCCATCAATCTTGCCCTGAACAATAAGAAACCCACCATCAGGGTCAGTATGTAATAAAGAGAGGGACCACAGTAGTGATCGATCAATGAAGATGCTAACCCCTGGATTTGGAGTCAGGAGATGTGCTATGGTAGCTGTACTGGAATTTTTTATATTGGGAACTTTTCATTGCAGAAGTGTGTTTCTTCCAGGTAGGCGACCTAACTGTGGGATTTCCGGAGAACATTTAAATAGAGGGATAGGGTCAGTAAAAGGGGACCAGATTCGCAAATTACCCTTTCCGGATTAAGGAGGAAGAGAAGGGAGAAGACAATTAAAAGGGAAGAAATGGGGAAAAGAGCACAAGGCTTCACAAACTAAGCAGTTTTATTATGATTCCGCAACTCTAGCCCTTAATGAGGCTGAGTACCCTATGCGGGGGGAAGTGCAAGTAATGGGCAGCCGAGCCGCTGGCACACTACACTGTAAATGTCTACAAAAATATCAATAGTAAAACTAGGTAACGCAACATTTATGTGGAATGGGATTATCTTATTCCATGGGCCAACAGAGCATGTGGGGCCGCCTCTGGTGAGAATACCATATGGCAGGGTAACAATCACCACCAAACAATTAGAAGAAATCATTTCCTGAGAATTGCTTAACATTAGTATAATACTAGCAACGACAAGACATAAACCAGATACATTGGAGCTTCGTTCCCCATGGATGGCAGTCCACCAACCACAAGTCAAAGCAGAAAAACACTATGCAGGAGCAATAGGAATAAATTTAAACTTTTAGGCATTGCATACAGAATAATAACAAGCATTAACCATCAAAGATCCATAATGTTGCAGCAGCAAGAAGAATATCTGTTGTGGTTTATTGTTCCAGACTGGCATTCTGCAAGTAAAAGGGATTACAGGATCCTCGGTCAAAGGGAGGAGATCCAAAAACATCTTCTGCATCTTTGCATCTTGCTTAGCCAGCAATACTAATCGGCCGGAGTCTAGAGACGAGAATCATACAAAAACCCAGTAAGTCAATTAAGTAAAGAAAAAACCCCTGGAACCATAGTGAGGGTAATGATGGTCACTTGTGGACTGATTGCAACCTTCAAACTTGTACAGATCAGCAAATGTAAACATCAGCGGTCACACATTGTGAAAGAAACAGCAACTATAATTGAGGTTGCTCAGAGAAAGTAGCAAGCCACCACCTTGTGGAAACATAATCCCAGATATCATAAACTTACATTATGTCCAGTCAAAGATTGTGAGAGGTAGGGGTGCTTTGCCGGTGGGAGCTTGATGGTGTTGGGGAGTGTACTCTACGTCTGCCAGTCAAAGGTGCACGAGCCCTGGGGAGCCCACTTAGGGGGTTTAACATCATATCCTGTGTTTCCTGTGACTCTAATGTAGATACCTTGGTTTCAACAGTAAGTGCTTGTAGTGCTGTTGTAGTGAATTCAGCTCTCGCTGCATAGAGCTCTGTATGCGGGTTGCTAGTAATTCTATGTCCTCCTTCATGGGGAGAAACTTCAGGAGCATCTTCAAAGCCTCAGGCAGGCGGCGTTCTAGGGCAGCAGTTGACAACCGGTGGTCTGCGTGAAAATTTTTGGGGTTTGCTGCTCTGGTCGGTGCACCCCCGAGCGGAGTCAGGAGAAGGACCCCGCTGTAGGGACGCACAGGCCAGAGCTGCGGACCACGTCCCCCGTACAGTTCCCAGGCTCAGGGAACTGAGCGGGCTGTGTCCCTTGACACAACCCGCCCACTCTCCCATCCCATGCTCAGATCTTAGATGGGAGAGTGGGTGGGCTTATGTATTCATGACGTCACTAAAAGACACCCGGCTCCCCGTGCATGCGCGGTTAGGAGAAGGTAATTTTAGTGGTCCGAAAGGTTGGCGATCACTGTTCTAGGAAAATTGAGCCCGGCTATGGAGCTGAAGTACTAGAGGACGCTGGAGACAAGACTGTAAAAGACACCGGATCATCAGCATGAGGAGATGTCCCTGCTTCTCCTGTGATGGTCTTGGGCTCCTCGTAGTGTGCTGCTGAGGCGCTTGCCGGCGCCATATTGGTTTCTCTCTGCCCTGGTGAGTCAGCTGAATTCACAGGGAAAGACTTCATCAGACCCGCTCGTCCGGGAGTCCTTGTTCTTCTTTTGCTTGGAAATCAGAATGTTGCTGAAACAGGGTGTGAAAACCCGGTGGTAAATGCTGCTAAAGCCTCAGTGTGCACAGAGCTCCAAAAATTACTAGCTCACGCTGCCATTATGTAGCCACGCCATTATGTAGCCAGGAATTACCTTCTTAATTGCCCTTGGCTATTTAGCTGGCTCAGACACAGCACTCAGTGATCATGCTACGTTTCTCCACTAGTGTCGAACCCTTTAGCTCTGCTGAGCATTTGCTATACACCTGTTTGTTAATAGGGTGTTTCCCAGTCCAGCTTCTGTGCTAACCTCTTGTGGCCCAGTCTGTTTTCCTGTGTGTTCCCTTGTGCTTTTCCAGTTTTCACCTGTGTCTGTGGTGACCCCCGTGCCTCCTGTGTTTCCTACGTTCCCCTGTGTCTCTGGTGACCCCCATCACTTCCTGTGTCCCCAGTGTTTCCCTGTGTCTTTGGTTACCCCCATGTCACCGTTGTCTATTTGCTGAATCTGTAGCTCATGACTCCTGGCTTTGTTCTTGACCTCTCTTGCTTGTGGTCTACTTAGACCCTAGTCTTCTTTCACTATTCTCCTGGCTAGTGATTCGGTACCTCACTTTGTCTACCCCCCTGGTGTGTCCAAAGACCACAACCTGACAGCAGCCCACACCACTAGAGCTGTGAAGAAGACCAGGCTGCTGCTTAGATTCTGCACCATAGTCCTTCTCAGGGCTTATGGCACCTTTGTGCATTCCTCCAAGTGGGACAATGTCATTTGTCCAAAACTAAAATAGCAGTTCATGTTGTATAACCTTTAATTCTGGATAAACAAAGATAATTTTATTAATTTTAACAACTGTTTGATGCAATAATTTATTTGATAGAAATCAATAGTCCAATGCAACACCAATGGTAACTTTGCATTGGAATAGTTGCATTTAATGACAAAGCTGTTGACTGCCACAGTGAAAATTATGTTTTTCTACTCTGATAAATTGTTTAGTTTACATAATAATTGATCAAAACATTGTTTAGATCATTTGTCAGAATAAAAGAAAATTCCCACCCCTTCCTATATTCACGGCTTCAGCTGTGAAATTACTAATAAAAAGAAAAATTACTATAAACTATAAAAAAAATTTAAGGTGATGAAATGTGACCTACATTTGCTAGAATAACTTAAAAAAATGAATTAGTTCACTGGGTGATCTGAATGAAACATGTATGGATGCTTTGGCAGACCTCCAAGCAAGTAGGTACATTAGGTTGACTTATATTTGTGGAATATTTGTGGGACTTTGTGAAGAGAAGGGGGGTCTCAAAGAAACTTATAATTGAGTGGTACATCATATATATTTTAATAGAAGGGAATAGATCGTCTATAGACTGTTCACATTGTGTTACAATTGTAAATGTAAAATTAAAAAAAGTTTAAAAGAGATGTTCTATTTATAGATGAAGGGTTCCATTTTGATTATGAAATGTATGCTAAATTAACTTTTCCAATAAACAAGAACAAAATAGAATTTTTTTATTTTTGCTCATCAGCCAAGTGCAAAACATTCAGTTTTAATTACAATATGTGGCTGAAGTTAAGATTGGACTTTTGGTCCAGATACTGTGATGAAATAGATAGGTTAGGTAATTTAAATGTAGATATTTGTAATAAAAGAACGAGTAATTGCCTATACCTAGAACCTCGAACTCGAAATAATCAATATGTATACATACAGAACACATGTTGTAGTAAATACCTGACTTATCATAAATGTTTGACGTAATGTTTAAAGGGTTAGAGGTAAAAGGATTTCCTGGACATTTTATCAGTATTCTTTAGGCAAGCCCAGACAACACAACTTAAGCCAAGAACACTATTAGGAGCTATAAGAGTAGCAATTATTTGCAAGTGAAACCAATCAGTGGATGTTATCTAAAGATAAGAGGTCAAAAAGGCCTCTCAAATTACATTGTAGGAGGAAATTCAGGTGAAATTTGGGATCCTTAGCTTTCCCCAGAACTTAGTTATGTCAGTGGTCCCTAGGCAAAATGGTCAGAAGCTGGAGTCTAAGGTAAACATTTTTTTTACTGCTGGCTTAGCAGGACTTCTTGTCTGACTCTTCTTTCTCACACAGTCCAATCTTTAATTTATGCACAGTGGGGTGCTAAGCACTATGCCCTGTGGCCCTTCCTAACTAATGGTAAACTTTTTTTGTAGTGGTTGCTATGGTCTACACTTTGAATTTGTTGATATTTAATGTGAATACAATGATTCTGATTTGTACAGATTAAAGATAACATGAATTTTGCTTGTATTGCTCATGTCTAATTGTCATTCTTAATTATTTAATAACAGTAGGCTACCACCATGTAGTGAAAAATCCACAGAGTGTTCCAGTCTCAGGTTTATAATATTCTGTAGGTTGCTACAGGATGTTTGCCATTATCAGAGGACTATCAGGCTTTGGTGTCCAATTCAACAGTAATTACCAACCTTTACCTATGGGCTGTTTTAATACCAAAATGTCATGGGCTGTTTTATTACCAAAATGTCAGTTGAACCTCAATGTCCTATACCATTTTCAGATCAGGCTGAATATGGATATGATAGCAAGCAAGCAAGACTGAAAAAACAGAACATCCACGGAACAGGTCAATGAGAGTTTCTACCTGACTGCATTAGCTGGGTATTTGATAAAGTGCTATGATGATAAATTTGTAAAAAAGCAGTAGTCTTTGAATGACTAGTACTAGGACTAGTACTGTATACGTGTGTTAAATTAAGAAATTTAAAATAGCATTGCTATCTTTTTCATATGAAATTTTGTTAGGATTGCTCGAAAACATGTTCTACTAATCATCACTAAGGATATCTAAATTTATGTCTTTTTACTCGGTTTTTGCAAATTATTTGTTCAACAGGATTTGTACACAGGTTAGGGGTAATAAAGAACACTTTTTCTTTCTAACAATACGAAGATCATTTTCCCTTTTTCAGATTGTCCATCTCTACATCCACTATAGATGTGCCGGGTTCCTGGTAATCTGATAGGGGATTCATTAGACATATATGTTGTTATCTTTGTTACCTTTGTTACCTCATTATGTTTCAAAAATTGCTAAAACTCCCAGTTCATCTGATAAAAAAAAGATTGTGTGGAGGAGTATAACAAAGAAGATGAATAAGATTAAAAGAGCAGTTTTCCGTGTGGATTTTAACTGTTGAGCAAGGACCTGTTTGTTATCTATCATGCAGGTGAGCTTGTCATTTGTCATTATCCAGTTGAACTGGAAATGGCTTTATTTACATTTATGCTTTTACTGTTCTGGCAGCTAGTAATATAATGTCACATTATATTTTCTCTGTATACATCTGTTCTGGCAGCTAGTAATACTTTAGAACAGCGGTTGCCGAGAAAATTTTGGTGGTCCGCTGCTCTGGCCAGTGCACACAGCAGGGTCAGGAGAAGAACCCCGCTTGGGGGGGCTCACCGGCCAGAGCAGTGGACCATGTCCCCCGTATGGATCGGAGGCTTGGACAGTGGGTGGGTTGTATCTCTTGACACAACCCGCCCACTCTCCCATTGCAGGCGAGAAACATACATACAAACATACATACATGCTCTATGCAGCAGACCCAACACTGCAAAGGAAGAGTGCTAGCCACTGAACCTCAGTGCCACACACACATGAGAAAAATAATATACATCCTATTTCTGTTCTATGGTTTTGCATATCGAATATCCATAGGAATTAAGATGATAAGTAATACCCAGGTACTCCTAAAAAATGTGCTTCATTAATCAACAAGTGTTTCCACCACTATAATAGCAGATGTTTTGGCAGTTTGCTGGTCTGAAGCATTTAGGTGTGTGTTAACACATAAAGACATTAGCAAAGATCTTAGAGAAGCAATATTGTTGCTGCCCACCAATCTGGGAAAGATTGAAAGGCCATTTAGAAATAACTTAAAATCTATCAGTCTATGGCAGGAAGGATTATTTGCAATGATGTTAGGGACTGATAAATTCATAGAAAAAATGGCTACTTCAAATTTTGGCTGTTAAAGGTCATTCTATATATGTCCATAATTCTACAGTTAGAAATTATATTCACAGGTGGAAAACATTCAGGATAATTGCTAAAGGACATTCCAATAAAATTACCCAAGGTCAGACTGTGAAATGCTTAGGGAAATTGCAGAAAACCCAAGAGTTACATCTCTGAAATATGGACACATTCCTCAGTATCTGACTTTAGATTGTTTAGAAATGGCCTTATAACCCTTTCTAGATTATTGAGCTGCAGCAATTGCTTTTGTGAGATCATTGCTGATGTTTTTCATCCTTAGAATTGTGTTAACTCACACCTAAATGCTCCAAACCCGCAAACTGATAAAACTTCTGCTTTTACAGAGGTGGTCACACATGTTGATGATCAATATTTAAGTGCATTTATTTATCAATATCTGGCTGATACTTATCCTTTTAATTCTTATGAAAGTGGTGACGGTGAACATTTTTCAAACACTACCTTTGCATTTTGACTTTGGTAAATACATAGTGGTACAGGTTAATATATCATCATGTGGTCATCTGAGGTTGTATATACCGAATGGTAAGACCTGATAAGGACCAGACATGTCCTAATAAGAAAAACCTTGAAATTAAGAATCTGGGAATCTGCAAGAGTAGGGTGTGATGGATTCCTTATTCCGGGTTACACTTTTTTGCAAGACCCATAAGCCTATTAAGCACACCTGGTGCTATGCAGCGTTGGCTGTGAATGTGTGAGGCAGACTCTCAGTTGTGTCTGTGAAAAGAGAAATGCTGATATAGAAGCCAGATTCAACAATTTGTTTTTCTACCCAGGAGGCTATTCCTTTTACTTGAAGAACACTTATGTTGTTGACACCACCCCTGTAAGGGCAGTCTGTTTTTGTTTGTTTGCCATTTTTGTTTAATAAATACAGACTGAAGGCCAAAAGAGAAGCAGTTGCCTCATTGCCAGTCTGCCATTTGAAGTTAATCCTTCATACTTTGTTGAATATAAGATATTTTAATAATTAGAATGAAACATTCGAATTAGGTGTAATAATTATTTCTTTTTTCAAAATACAATTTTTTATTTAATTAAATACATAATAAATATATACAAATTAGAGTACATTGTACAATCACTCATTATATTAAAACATAATTGTGCTAATTATCAAATGAATGTGTACATTTCAGTCCTTTTCGTGTTTCGCTGTCAGGCTTCACGAAAAGGACATTCCATCATGGAGGTTGCACAGTAATTTATTAACATACCCTATTTTCAGGCGTATAAGACGACTTTTTAACCCCGAAAAATATGTGCCAAAGTCGGGGGTCATCTTATACGCCGGGTACTTACCTGCAGCTTGCTTCACGTCCGGCGCGGTCGAGTCCCCGCGAGTCCTCCTGTGCAAGCTGCACAGGAGAATGCGAGCCTGGACAGGAGGACGTGAGCCTGGATTGGCTCCCCAGTAGAGAGCCTGGATTGGCTCTCCACTAGAACACGCCCATTCATTAGGAAGGAACGCGCAAATTCATTCCTTAGAGGAGTGTGGGGCAGTGTAGGCTCCTCCTGTATCTCTCCTCCAATTACTAGTACTGTACTGTTTCTTCTGCCTCTCAGTTCTCGCACAATAGCGAGATCTGACAGGCAGAAGGAACAGTACAATACTGGGCGTATAACACGACCCCCAATTGATTGGTTAGAGTGGTCCGCCATTTAATTGGCAGACCACTCTAACCAATCAGTTGGGGGTCGTCTTATATGCCCAGTCTTCCTATACACCGGAAAATACGGTATATTATTTCATTATGTAGTATTACTTTTACAGACTCATATACAGAAAACAAACGGAATGTGTTTATCAGCAAAAAAAAAATGCTGTGATAATTTATAGTTCTCCTATCTGTCCTTTCTTGCGCTGTTCTCATGACTTGGGAAGGATATTGATAAGTTTATAAGGTCATAAGTGTAAAGAGTTTCTATTTTACTGATTACCCTGCAGATGTGATATGCAAACAACAGGGGGAAATATGGCTAAAACAATGTTAAATTGAGTACGTCAGAGTAATATATATTCCACCAGAACATATTGTAGGGGCAATGCAGAATGTATCAATGAATACTGAATATTTTTTCCTGATTGCATGTGTTAAATTTTAAAGAACAGCTCTGTTTGAATTAGGACTATGGTCACCACAACAAAGACAAGAACCTCTATCTGAATTGATAACATAGTATCATGGAGATTAACCGGGTTATCCTTTTAGAATTGCTAATGTAACTCTGATGTTGCATTTCCAAGCTAGGCAGGTCAAATGGTTTGTCAAGGCATTTGCAAATTTGTGTTATTAGATTTAATTTCTATACTAGCTGTACTTTGTTCCTATATTTGCATTATAACAGATTTTAGTACCTCACAAACTGACCAATGTATAAGTTAAAATGCATAGGTAGGGAAAGACACAACATATATATGTGCCCTACTTCACAGATTTGCTTTTACTTCTGGTCTCAAATGTGTATCAAGAGGTGGTGGGAAATCTCCTATTTCACCTAGAAGGTTTTAAGGAAAAATGGGCTGTCTCCAGGTGAGCCTGCTGTCTGTTTAGGCATTGCTATATACAGTACATGCCAACGTTGAGAACTCAGATAGTAATGACACTAACTCTCCTTTTTTTATAGATTTCTTTTTACTTTCTGTTGCATCTCAGGGGCAGGAAGCAATGGGAAATCTGCTCAACTGGACAGACAGCAAAAATTGAATTGACTGGAGTACTTTACCATCCTCTGTTTGGTCTATGTTTTAACATACCTTATTTTAGATGCTAGACATTTTCCTTAAGTGTATTAAGTACTTTAAGGTAAAGTTATCTTTGTTTAATAAAACTTTTCTACAATGAAGAAGTGTAATTATTTTAGAATGAGTTTGACATTCAACATTCCCCTAGAAAACCTGCCAAATGGCTACAGAAAAGGGGAGCACACAGCAAAACCCCATATATGTGGGGAAAAATGAGGTTGGGTTCTACGCCAGGACTTATTGTTCAACCTATGTGTAAATCCAATAAGCATCCAATTAGAGACACAGGTGTTTTAGTATACCTATTACTCATTTTTAAAAATCTCCAAAATGTCTCATCACAAACAACTCACCTTCATTTGCCACCTGATATGAATAGATCAGCCCATAATTTCATAATAGTGCCGTGTGCTCCCTCCGCTGCTGCTCAGCATATGAAGCCAGGCCACATGGGAACTAGATGGCTTCACCATCCTAGGGGAAATGACAAACGGAGTTTCCCTATAAACATCCTGCAGACGCCGCCTCCAGGAGGAGCACGGGGCGTCATGTTAGGTGGGGCTCCCATCCATCACAAAGCATTGGACCCCATACCCGGCTCCTAATCTGATGTGGAACTATGAAGGTCCCTGGAGAGCAGAATCATCATTACATAAAAAGATATATTTTACCCATTCATGAATCCATCATGAATCAATATACCTACTTTTCTTTTATTATAATTGTTTGATATACCTTACTAAAATAATATATATTGTACTTAAATTTAAAATCCATGTATAATCATATACAACTTAAGATATATCCTTCTAATCATGTATCTCACAATTTATCTGATCATTGTCACGCTTGGGGAGACAGGGCCACTAGTGGGTGCTATGGTTTGCACGGGAGTGGTGTGAGCCCTGGGAAGGGCCAAGGTGCAGAGTCTAAGCAGTAACCAGGTCTTCTCCAGAGCCTCTGATGGTGAGGATGTTGCGCTGCTGGTTACTGCCAGGTTGTGGTCTTTGGGCACACCAGGGTGGGCAGGATGAAACACGGTACCAAATCACAGAGCTGAAGTATAGTCGAGGAACGCTGGGGTCGAAGCAGGCAGCAAGCAAGAGAGGTCAGGTCACAAGTCAGAGGTCAAATACCAGGGATCCAGGGGACAGACACCAGTGACACAGGGGCCACCGCGAACACAGGGAACACAGAAGACACTGGAAGCAACAGGAGGCACAGGTGACATAGGAATATCCACAAACAGACAGGAACATTGGAACAGCACAGGGAAGTTGGCTGGGGACCAACAGACTGGACAACGAGGGGTTAACACAGAAGCTGGATAGAGGAAGCACTGAATTAGACAACAGGTGTACAGGTACTAGCTGAACAGAACTAGGGGCTCGGCACCACTGGAGACACGTTGCACAAACACTGAGTTCTGTGTGTGAGCTAGCCAAATAGGCAGGGATGGTTAAAAGGCTATTTTCTGATAGGCTAGCGGATTGGATGGAAAAAAAGCTTGGAAACAGAGGCACGCCCAAAGTCAGAACTGCCCGCATGCACAGGAGAGAGGCGTCTGCACTTTAGTAAGGGAGAGGTAAGTGTGACAACCATTGAATTCAGAAAATGTATTTACTATTGTTATAGGAACCTGGAAAAAAAGCAAAGAGAAAATAAAAGAAAAGAATTCCATCAAAGAAATGCTTTGTAACTTTATATTTCATTTATTCTGGAAATTGAGTTGCATTTAATTTAAAAATCCATTCATATTCTCTTTTAGGTAGTTCTTTATCAAAGTCACCACTTTGGAGTTGATCTAAGGCTACGAATGTCAATTTCCCCACATCAAAATTATGATGTATACCAAAATGATTACTTGTAGGTGTTATTTTGCCACTAGTTATCATATATACATGCTCATAAATTATCTTTCGTAGCGGCCCCTTTTGTACATGGCTGCATGTACAAAAGGCCAAAGAAATATAGATTGTTACTGCAACTTTTATAGTCTTTAGGTATATTTTTATAATCTTATCTAACTAGTTTCTATTCAAAACTATGTATGGGCATAAAAATCAAATAGCTTTCAATCTATAGGTCAAGTCCAATAAACATTCAGAACTTCAAAGTCAATATGTTCTCCAAACAAAATTGATTGGGCAACTGTTAATCAGTACCTAACTATAAATACCTAATTAGTCAATAACAACAAGGTAAAGATCTTGCTACTCAGTCATGACATGAGTCACACACGTTTATCTCTAAAAGGTAAGAAAAACTCCCTCAGGGTATTGATATTTCATGTGTATGGCCAAATGAGGATGTTTCTAGGTGGTAATCTAATCTTTTCCCAAGATAGGTAATATCAGATCAAATTATTATACCTGTTATGGGTCCCATAGGGTTTGAAGTGTATTTTACCCAAGTAGTTTTAGACAAAAAGCTGTTTTCTCTTATGGATGAAGTAGGAAGCTTTATTAGCTGAATCTGTGTGGTTTTTGTGAGAAAAGTGGACATCTTTTGTTCTGAGGAAACAACTGATAAAGATCTTCATTGCTTACCAGTGAGCCCTATCCTGGGATAGTATAGAGAGAATGGGGGTACGAAAGTACATCCATTGTACAGAGAGGAAACTGTGGGGGATCTATACAAGTGATGATCTGCTGATCAGCAGAAAAGTATGGTTTCTACATACTTATGCCACTTACATAGCATTTATAAAGTGGCGATCAGCTAAAAGAATCCAAAGGAAAAAAATGATTCTTTCCATGTCCACTTCTTTTTTTAATGCTTTCATTAGAGCAAAACGAAAACAGCAAAGTACAACTTCCAAAATGAGTAGTACCCAGCCGGACAAATCATTAGTGGACATGAAGAATATATTATAACATGTATGATATAATAAATAAATAAAGCAAATTATTACAAAGATCAGTAAAATCTGTGACAGTTGGTAAAGCCATGCAAAAAGACAAAACCCTGGAATTACCCAGGAATGAATGGGCAGCCATTCTATATCCTAGAAAGTACTTTAGGTAGGCAACCTGAACTAGACCCCAAATAAGTCCCTAATTTTTTTACCTCCAAGCAAAATTAATATCACTAATTTGATCACGTCAATAAGTGTTAATTAGCCTACAAGATCATCACTTTTTATAAATGATCACCAGGGTTTCTAATCTTCCCCTAGAAAGCCTAAATTCTGTCTTTGTTTGCAATTCAAATTTGCATTCACTTCCTGTTTAGTTAAAATGTTTTCTGCAGGAATATATGAGACAAAAGCTCTTTACTAGTGACCCAGAATGCAGTAAAACTCTAACTGTGATTCTGAACTTTACCAACTGCCCAATTTGTGGTTAAAAATGCACTTTTTTAAAATTTTGGTAATTTTTAATTTACCAAACTCTATGTTCAAATGTTATTTAAAAAGGCTTTCCATGTTTTGCATTGGTAATGTAAGTGTGTGGGTCATGGTGTTACTATAAATGTAATGGTATGGCTAAATTAGGTATACTTCATATACAGTTTACCCTTTTATGTTAATCTATCTATTCAAACATCTGTGCCAATGTGATACCATTAAGGTGAGTTGCAGCTTTCTACTAAAACGCAGTTATCAGGAGAAGTTGGGAATCATTTTTTGCAGAGGTGGCATTGGATCACGAGGTGGTTTTGAAACACAAAAAGTCACTTTTTGAAGGATTATGGTGCAGCACACTAGCAGTTTGTTTGGATCTGCCAACCATGCAGTTTTACGTCAAATGTGAAAGGGCTTCAACCAGACAAACAAATGTATGCTAGCTCCCACAGACTCTTGTACTTCACTGATGTCATTATGGCCTACAATAATGATAATATTTTGTTGCTGTAAAAAAAAAAAAAAAAGTTTCTTAGGTATTTATGAAACATGGATATTTTGCCTGCAGAACTTTGTTCAACCTTCCTGTTCTTGCATGTGTATTGTAAGTAAAGCAGAGGACTGCTAATATTTCTCAGAGGCTAAATAGGGAGTTTGATTCAAACTAGGCTCAAATCCTGGGGTTTGCCATTGACAATATTCTATTATGGTAAATCCATAAAAGCAGAAAATAAGTTAAGAAATCACACTTGGTATAATGCATTAAGCTTTTTATTTTATTTATTCTCTTTTTTCTTTTCAATAACACTTTGTTTTAGTGCTGAAAAAGCAAATTATTGAATAATACATTTGAATAATAAGTATTTCAATCCCCATAATGCTCACTGTGGACTTTATATTACTGGAACTGTTCATTAATTTGAGCTGTTGTATTGTTGCCAGATCTCTGAATACCTCCCCAAAGAGATGTTTATTCTTTCAGAAGAATTTTCTGTCACTTGAAGACTAACATTTTGTATCCTTCTTCCACCTCCTCATTAATCACAACATTGCCATTCTGTGCACTTAAAGTACTTTGCTGAATTCATATTATTATTATTAATATTATTATTATTTCTTAATAATAATAAACAGGATTTATATAGTGTCAACATAATATGCAGTGCTGTACATTAGAAAATGCCAGACAGATACTGACAGCGACAAAGGAGGAGGAGAGGACCCTACCCCGAAGAGCTTAAAATTTTGGAAGTGGGGGAAGTATCACACAATAGGACGGGAGATATGGAGTGGTACAATATTTACATTAACAGGTACAATATTTTATTAAATGCAAATAGGACAGATGTTTGTCTCAACATATTAGGCAGTGTGATGTCAGTTACTGTATAAAATCCTCACCCCGACATAGTTTGGGGTAAAAACACTTGCAAAAAGTGTTAAACCCAAACTTTTCTCACCAGGTGGTTAAAAAAATAAACAAACGTTATATTGCAATCCGATTGTCATACAATGCCCCTGATTTATCATTGAAATCCGCGATCGCTGGAAGCGCGAACGTACGCGCGGCCAGCGATCGCGGATTACCGCGGTCCGGACTCGAGTATGCGCGTACGTCGGATAAGCGCGGCTCCGTGCGCGAGCTTTTTCAGTTGTTGAATAGCGCGATCGCGCACGATTCCGGATCGCTAATACGAATGCGCGAGCGATAATCCGATTTTGCTTGATGAATCAGGGGCATTGTATGACAGTCGCATCAAATAACTTAGTGGAAGTTATTTGAACAAATCAGTTCAAATAACTTCCACTAAACATATATTGACTCATCATCATCCATTTAGCAAACGTTACTTTCTATTCATTATTACATATTAAAAAACAACATTAAAAAAAATGTTCTTCTATCTTCCCAAGTGGGGGGGGGGGGGGGGGGGATTTCCAATCACACTTCATGGTCTGGCACTTTTCTCCATATGTCTGGCAAGGGTAAGATATTCTTTGTACTATTCATCTGTTTTCCATTTTCAGGGGTATGAGGCAGGGATGCCCTCTGTCACCCCTGGTATTTTCCCGGCCTTGGAGCCATTAGCGCAGCTGCTCAGGGAGGACCCTAATGTACATGGTATAGAGGTCGGTCAGGACACACACAAAATTAATTTATTCACAGACGACATACTACTAACCATGTCTCAACCAGTGATCTCCATCCCAAGCTTGTTTGCAAAACTAAAGGAATTTGCTAAAATCTTTGATAGTTATCAAACAGAAATCTGTAGCTCTTGACCTAAACTTACTGGGGCAGCTGTGCTCAACACTCCAAAGAGCATTTCACTTTATCTGAGTGCCCCATCATTTATAATACCTTAGTGTTAAAATCACCTGCTGGTAAGAATCTCTTCAATCCTATAACTACCCTTCTCTATTTGCACAAATAAAGCAGTTACTGTCTAGGTGGAGTTTTCACCCTATCCCATGGCTGGGAAGAATAAATACAGTAAAAATGATACCATACTACCGAAGTTATTATACTACTTTCAGACGTTACCGGTCCATGTTCTAACACACATGATACAAGCATTCCAGAAATTAGTGTTTTCTTTCATCTGGAACAATAAAGTCTAGAGTGCCACAAAAACTATGTACGCTCACAAATGCCATGGAGGTCTCAGCGTGCCGAATATTTTGAAATATTATCAAGCAGGTCAAATAGCACCTCTAACTTCACTCTCTGCAGGCTTTACAGCCCTAATGTGGGTTCAATTAGAGTCTAATCTGATCTACCTGGTGGATATATGTTCTCTTCCCTGGCTTCCACATAAGCCACGCCCCAAAGCTATTAGTGTACATCTTAGACAGGTACTTGGGAGTATGGGATAGGATACGATATTCAGGTGGCCCCATGTCCCCACACCTCCCTCTCCACACTATTTAACATAACCCCCTATTCCCGGCCAGGATCGAATTGGCTAAGGCTTTTGAATGATAGTCTGCACACAACTGCAAAATAGTGTACTCCCTGGTGGACAGGAAGGGAATCATTGATTGGGCAGATATCTGTTCAACACACAAAGTACCTTGTGAAGAGTACTTGCAACTCAGGCATTGGATCAACTCTGTGACCCATGGGATGGACCACACGACTACACTAACTGTACAACAGTAACTCCCCTGTGTCCAAAACAAATCACAGTGCTTTATTAAAACTCACTGAGGTGACGAGAGCATCATTACATTCCTACAAGACCCAATGGGAAAAGGGATTTGAGAAAAACAAGATCAAATGAGGACAGGTTCAACAACTGTATGAGAATGCCCAAATGTTCTACAAATATACTCACCATGGAATTAGCCTTCAAGGTAATGATATGGTGGTATTTGGTACCAGCCTGTGACACAGACAGTGTCTGGTTTATGTTTCAGAGGATGTCAGGAAATGGGCACAGAATTGCATATATGGTGGACTTGCCCGTCCGTTATAAGATTCTGGGACAGAATATTTAGATTACTGGGAACATTATTCCAAAAACATATACCCAGTGACCCTTGGGTAGGCCTTCTACAATTTAAACCTTCTAATCTCACTTATACTGAATTACAACTGTGTGCTCATATCCTTCTTGTGGCCAAGCAAACAATAGCAAAAGTTGGAAGAAACAAGCCCTTCCATACCATGAAGTGTTGTCATGCATTCCTCAATGAGAAACTGTCCAGTATTTTGAATGAAACTCAAGGGAAATTTTCTAGAATATGGAAACCATGGAGATCAGATTCTTTGCCCAATGTACCCTCAGTGTGACTTCCTTAGGGAAATACTTTTAGTTTTTCCACAGGATCATCCCGGTGAATACCCCTTTAGTCCTTCTCATGTTTTTTTAATGAACCTAAATTATGCTAGTATGACCAAGATGTAGATTTGTACTGCATGCATGCCAGTTGATCTGTACAAGTTAACATACTCAGGTAAAACCCTGATCTTGAAATGTATTGTAAATAACTGTACTATGAAGGTGTATGCAAAAAGCAATAATGTTATTGTCCCACTTGGATGACAAAAGGTACGTATTTTTTTCTACATATACGATTATATTTTTCCCTGTACTCTTTGTTATATTAAAAAACCTAAAAGAAAAATTTTGAAAAAACAAAAAAACTAACCTTGAAGACTCAGATTTTTATTTTATAAAAGGGAAGGGCAGGAAAGGAACAGATACAAAAGGGTAAGACGCAAATGTGTGTGTGTGTGTGTGTGTGGGGGGGGCATTATTAAATCATCCTGTCTATTTTAAAAGGAACTATTCATAACTTTTAGATACTCTTGAGATGTGTAGAAGAGCTTCCAGTAAAACAGTCCCTATTGAAAGGCCCCCTCAGTTTCCCATTAAGTGGCTGTCAGATCCTATTACTAATATTTATACAGAATTTATATGCACCAACATATTAAGCAGCACTGTACAAGGTTCATAGTCATGTCACTAGCTGTCCCTCAAAGGGGCTCAAAATCTAGTGTCCTTACCATAGTCAAATATCATTAACACAGCCTAAGGTCAATTTTGAGGGGAAGCCAATTAACCTAATTAAATTTTTTTTGGAATTTGGGAGGAAACCGGTGTACAGGGAGGAAACCCACACAAACATGGAGATACCCTGCAAACTTCATGCAGATAGAGTCCTGACCAGGATTCGGGAACTAATTTTGCAAAGGCCAGAGTGCTAGCCACCATGCTGCCTGTGTGATAAAATGTGATAATATTCTTTAAAATTATTGGAGATTGCCTTCTGTTGGTGCTGGTGTATACCATTTTTATCAGTCATTTTAGGGATATAAGTTTGATTCTTTTTTTATCTAAGAGCCCTTGCCTAACTCCTGCTACATTTATTACCATCCTCAAAAAATGTAAGCTTGAATTCTTTTGTCCAGTTTCCAAATACGCAATCTCCTCTAAGAGAAGAGTGCATTTGCTTCTCTCCCCTTTTTAAGGCATGCACCATGTCTGATCAACAACCCACAAATAAATAAAGCCTATACAGTTGTTGGGTGAACATCTGAAGTAGCATTAATAGAGAAAAACAATTGCAATTGAGTTATCAAGTCTGCGCTAATAACTAGATCTTCTGGTAAACTCTCATTGAATTGCCACATTTTGTCAAAAGTGAGACACTTGAGTATACATACCAATCAAAATCGGGTCATGATCAGATGGTGTAATAGGGCCACCAAACATCACATAACTGATACAAGTGTAAAAGCTGCTTGAATTTAACAAAATTTGCATCTACAGTTCTAGTTTTAGAAGTGGAGACTTTTTTTGAGTTTTTGAGAGACAAATATAACCCCCCCCCCCCCACAAAATCAGATTTCCTTCAGTAAAATTAGCCAACAAAAAGAGTACATGGTCTAAAAGGACTGTTAGGAGCATAAAAATTACCAAAAATGTATTTAGTGTCTTGTATTGATCCTTTTAGAAACAGTACCCTTCCCCTCTCATCTGCAATTGCTCTTAAAGGTGCTAGGGCGTATGAGCTAAAAAAGGATGCTCACTCCCCCAGATTTGGAGTCAAACGAGGCCCCATGATAAGCCACGGGAAAGGACTTGACCTGAAAACTGGGTGTCTTATCTTTCCTAAAGTGTGTTTCTTGCACAAATGCTACATGTTCTTTCTGGCTGTTCAGCCTCTTTGAATTAAGAAAAAAGAAACACAAAGAAGACATATCAAAGTCAAGTTACAATGCTTTAGTCACAAAGGGTTGTTGTTGAATGTGGAAAATGAAATGTTGCTGAAAGTGGAAAGAGGCAAGGGAATACTAACACAAAGAAATTGAGAGGTAGGTATAAGTAGGGAAGTCAGGAAAGGGTGGGTATGGTACTAGTTGAGATAAATCCCGAATGTGACCCCACTATATGTGGCGGGGTCCAACTAAAGTGGAGGAGGGGGAGACAATGGTAGAGGAGCGGAGGTGCATACCCTATTATGCATGTACCTTCTTCCCCTCTGATGTCTAAACTGTAATACAATAAAAGGAGAGGGGGGAAAAGACCTAAACCCATGTTTAGGTTGGGAGTTTTAACCCAAACATAAGTATACATAGTCATGGAGGAGTTATAGTCTGAGTAAACACTAAGAATATATTCCCCACATTGATTGCTATACATATGTATGAAAGAAACTGTCTGAAACAATGTACTATACCTAGACATTGTAATTTCGAATGTCTGTTTCTTCTAGATCTTACCCAGGTATCTGGAATATTGTAAACCAGTCAAAAAATATATAACCAAAAACAAGATTGTATTAAATAGTTTAGCTTTATAAAAACAAACAAGCATTTAGATTTAAAAACAGTGGGAAACAGGGCGAACAGGGGGCCACCCACAAACTACCCCTGATCATCTGTAATGAACTATCTCTTTAAATTATTTTAACAGGGAAGTTAGCCATTCAGAAGCAAAGTACTTCCTGATTTTCAGTTTATATGTAAACTGAAAAATATATGTATTCAGTGTATATGTATCAGGACAGGCCTCTCTCGCCACCCTACCCTTGTCTACAGAACGTCCTTACAAAAGATTGTAGGATAAAAATCCCCTGCCAACCAAATTCTAAATTAGGACAAAATCTGAAAACAATATGTACCCTCTATATTAGCTATATAAAAATATTTGAAAACATAGTTAACAAAAACCCAAATGTATTTAGCTAGAGGGATCTTCTAAAACAATAAGGAAAGAGTGTTCAAACTCAGGGATAACTCTGTACGGTCGTAAATCTTCATTTAAGTAATCTGTCAAAGGAAGCCTGGGCTGTGATGGTGGCCTTCATGACGAGATCGACCTTTGGAGCAAATCCAGTTTTGGTGCTGAATAGGAGGAGAGAGTTGTAAAATCCAGCCAGTCAGGTACTGGGTCAATTTCCAAGAAACGGAACAAATCTGGCAGGTGCAAAGAACTATATAGAAGAAAATTACTGGTGCCTTTATGCAACAAATATGATTCAAGCTCAATCTCTCCAATAATGGGCATAACAACATTTGCATTTGCAATGTGCATAGTGGTAAGTCAGTCAATAAATGTATTTGGGCCCCATCAGAATCGGATGGGCATTTATCCCTTGCTTGACGCAAAATATTTTGCTTGATATTGTGAAAATACACTCTGCAAAGCACGCCGTGTGGAATGATAGTAGAATCAGAGTGGGATCCTCTCACACGGTGAACTCTATCAATCTCAATCTCTGTGGAGAGTGGGTTATCCAGCACTGTATATAGTAGATTTTAGATCTCTTCCATGTGTAGCCTTCAGAATCCCCCTCAGCCTGATATTGTGCCTACGTCTTCTATTCTCGTGATCATCCACCTGTAGGAGCAGCTGTGAAAGTTACTGTTGCATTGATTCCAACACGTTCAGCCTAATAGACATGGAGCTTGTGGAAGACTGCACTATATAAACTCTATTATCCAGATTACTTATTCGACATCTCTTTCCCTTAATAGAAAAAATGTCCCTTCTGTTCATGTCTGAGATTAGGGCATGCGCAGAATGAGCACCCAGAGCCAGGCTCTGCGCTCCCATTCAGTCTTGATCACCGAATAACATTTTCCCTTTACATATAGGGGTTGTCTACCCTTTTATGTAAATTGAAAATGTTGAGTTTAGGTATGCTTTAATTGCTTTGCATTATTGTGTTTTGCTGCCAACTTTTCAAATATTTTACACAGCCCTTGAACATGGTATTTTTAGCAAAGTTGGCTTGACAGGGGCATTGCCTTTCTTGGTGGGGGAACATGTCTTAAATTTATTTTTTTTTATAAAACCTTTCTGTTTTGTAGAAGTAGATCAGGAAAGGCAGCGAGGGAGATTTTGTTCTTAAAGCGTACCTAAACTCAGAATTTTCACTTTACATAGAGTAGACAACCCTTTTATGTAAAATAAAAATTGTGTTCGCTTGTGTTTTTTTTTATGTGCAACACCCTCTAATTCTCAATCGCCTAGGAGTGGAAGTGCAAAGCCTCCTGGGATACCTACGTAACGCATCCTGGGAGGCTCTTGGGTGCTTCTTCTGCACATGCCTAAACACCTCAGACATGCACCTCGCCTAATGAGAAAGAAATTGCTGATCTCACGCATGCGCAGTGAGCTTGGCATTTGTTTTCCCCATTTACATCACCCGCACTTGGGCCTGCGTCGAGTGAGGTAGGAAGAAGAACCATGCAGAAGAGGAGAAGATGGTGGCACCTGGAGTACCGGCCCAAAGACGGATGCCGGGACGACGCGGGACCCGATGGAAGAGAAGATAGAAGAGACCTCTGGACCAATTGACTGCTCTGCGGGATTAAAGGTAAGTGTGATTTTGTTTGTTTTGGGTGGTTTTTGGGTTCCTCTTTAAGCATCCTAGTGCTTTAGTTTGTCCTAAATAAAATTGAAAAGCATATTGTATGTATAGAATAGGGAACCCACAGCTTGAAGGGAGGTAATGTAAATACATCAATTAAGAGCATAGTGTCAAAAGAACCTGGAAACCTAAACTCAATCCAAGGCTGCCAGACATTTAGAAACTTCTCAAAACTTCTCATAACGATCCAGGACCAGAACCTCCTCAAAACTGATCCGAGGAACTTCCAAGACCAGCCAATAATGAGTTTAGCTGCATTAAAAATGTGTTGCAGCAACATACACACTAGTCTCGGACTGTCTCTCAGGCCAGTCTGTATCAGTGCCATGATAAGAGAGGGTTTCAAGTTGAGGCCTAGTATTCAGATGGCTGTGCATGGGGACACTGCCAAAATGTACAGGTTTTTAATGGCATAGAGACCCTCCTTAATATTTATACCAGACCATTCTCCAAGCTTGAAATTCTTACTAGGCCCCATACTTTTCAACTGTCATTCAAAAGGCTGTGAGGTTTGTTGGGGGCTTATTGTAGAATCTGCAACCCCTATTATGATGGGGGGGGGGGGGGGGTTTAACCCCAAAAACAAAAGTTTTGGATGTGCATACACTCATACTTTCAGAACTTTATTAAAGCAATAGATCTCACTCTAACCTCTACAGTGCTGAGTGCTATCCCTGCTAGGACTCTGCAAAGAGCTTGTATGTTCTCTTCCTCATGTTCTTACGAAAATAAAAATTAAAAAAAAATAGCTGATCAGAAAATGAGAGTCAGGCCAATAGTTAAGTGCACTGCAAAAATATGTATTAAAAATGTACATGCAGCATCAACTCAAGGCAACCCTAGAAAATAATTTAGTGCAGCGGTGAGTGATCCGCTCAGTACCGTTTGCTGTCAAATGTATTGTGGTGCTGGTGGTGCACAAATATATTGTGAGTGACTGGCAAGGAGCTAGCTGCCTGGAACCACATGGAATTGCTTGATTCCGCTGCAGGTCTGAACCTGCACTTAGTGTGAGAAAATAATGTCTTTGCAATGGGGGTGTCACAGAAAGGAAAAAAAATATGTATACAAATGATCCTGAATAGCCAGCAGCCTACATGGAAATCCAGCAACTCTGAATGAAAACCAGCAGGTTCATGACAATGCATGTACTTTAAATATTGCTTGACATAAGAATTAGAACAATTTAAATGTTAACAGAATAATCAACATTTTGGATTGCTAGAACTGTATTATATTACATTGGCTCATGATCACTGAGTTATTTTTAGCACATAAAACAAATCCAAAACAAACTGTTATGGAAACCAGTTCAGGATATGTGTTCCCACTGATTGTGGCATCATTCAGATGCCAAGAACATGTCAGACATACTAGTTGAATGTCACTGTCACTCTGAGGACATTGTTCATGCCTTGCATTTTTACAGCACCACAGATCACTAGAAATAAGTAATTGTCATAAAATCCACTTTGGTGACTATACCTAATTCCTATAATCTTGTTCTCTGAAAAAAAATAGCTTTAAATGCTTATTTATGCATACCTAAACAATATATTAAATATGGCATTGCTGATTTACATATAGCTGGTGGCTATTAGGTGTCTGTATTGGTATTCCTTATTTAAGTTGTAGGATGTGCCGGGGGTGTGAGAGTTTAGGTGCACTCATAGCTGAAGTATCAATTGTTGAAGCTGAATTCCAACCTTATCTTTGGTCTTTCACGGATGTACAGGCTCCTCTATTGTACTGATATTGCTCACATTTTACTGCACACTGTCAGCTGTATACTGTGTATATTAAAACCTGGAGCAATTCAGGATCACCTAGCCCAGTGGTGGTGAACCTATGGCACGCGCGCCAGAGGGGGCACTCAGAATCTTCTCTGTGGGCATGCGCTCCCCACCTCGGCTGGCCTCCTATTGGCTGTGCTATTGTCCCTCTGTCAGCCCGGTGGCTGTGAAATTTCCATTCTCCAGGGTCATCATTTAACCCTCAGAATTCCAAGCTGTGGGGAGGAGAGGCAGCTGATGTGTATTGAAGCTGATGTGTCTTGATCCAGAATAGAAAGGGTGAAAGTACAGAAGGAGAGAGAAAGTGAGGGAGGGGGTAGCCAGGGGGATCTTGTTTTGCTCTGTCCTAGTTATGGGAAGTACAATATGAACGCTGAAGACACAGAACAGAGATGCACTGAACAGACCTATACAGCCCAGGGACAAAAGTACCAATTTGCTATACCCAATCAGAACCAGGTAACAACAAAGCTTGTGGTAGAAGGTAAGTGCCTGTTGAATGTCATGGCTACCCTGTAACTGTGTGTTGCTGTCCACAGTGCTTTAAAAAAATTGTATGCAATGTGCTGCATTTCTATGCAATTGGAATGTGTTTAGTAAAACTCCCTGCATTCCTGTAATATGAGATATTAATATTATTTATTACTATTAATATTACTATTATTATTATTTTATTAATATTTTTGCTGTCCGCACCCTACTAGGAAGATGTTGATCATTTTCTGTCTTAGTGACAATGTCTTACTTATCGAAATAAATGAAGGCGGTAATTCTGCACTGTGATGACATCTAGCCCTGATGGGTATGTGCTGGAGGAAAAGTCCATCACAGGTTACTAGCCCTGATGGGTTTATGCTACCTCCTTATTATAAATGTGGGTCATCATGAGATACATGAGCTGGACTAGAGGGACCATTGGCTTGATCCAGTGGGCTCTTATTATGTTGTTATCAGTTTATAGTCTTATTAGGTTGGTGCTCATTGCTGGTGTCGGGTTATGGTTTGGCACTATTTTAGAGAGTGGTTGCTGTACATTGCATAAATGACATCCACAATTATTGACATCTGTTCTGTGTGTCCAGTACACAAAAGGTTAAAATATCATTGCTTAGCAGCAGGTTGCGTTCACATGACCTGCGTAATACTTGGTGTGCTGGGATAGGTTGGTGTGCAGGGTTCAGCTCTCTATGGTCTGTGTGTGTGCTATATGAGAGGACAGGACACACATGGCACTCATTGTACTGGGATTGTCAAGGGGAACTTTGTTGTTTTGCTCCTTCTAATAGGAAAATGTGAGCTTGTATGGATGATCGAGGTCTGCACGCCTTCTGTGTATGGGAAATGTACGCTACACCTCTACTTCATCTTATTTATGCAAAGTCCCCAAGAAATAGGTCCAACGCATGTATAGCGGAGGTGCATCAAAGGTAGGAAATGCACTCAGATGCCCTTTCAGAGCAGGCCAAAATCTGGTGGTCAGTGGAACATTGTCCCCTTGCGTTGGTGGTCAGCAAATTCAAAAGGAACCCCAGCTGAGAATCACTGCCATAGATTGGTTATTCAGGGAATATGCATTTCTTTAGTGTTAACCAATAGTGTTAGCTATTTTTGGTATAGGGATAGATCTGTATATGGTGCTTAATATTTTTTTTTTAATTTTGTGTTTTTGTAGACTCCAAATCTTGAATACCCAAAAATGAGTACAGCAGAAACTGAAAGAAAAGAGTTTCCTAAAGGGAAATTGAGGAAATATCATTCCTAGTATCTTAGCTGCTGCAACTATCTTTCTAGAACAAATCATCTGACAGCAGCCAGTTTTCAAATTTCACTGTGCATAGCAAAACATGGTAAGCCCCTGTCTGATGGGGATATTATCAAAATTGCCATGTTGTCTGGGATTAATTCCCTTTTTCATGATTTCCCAAACAAGGATAAAGCTATTCAACGCATCTCTGAGATGCCACTTAGCAGAAATACTGTTAAAGATCATGTCCAGCGCTTGGCAGGTGATGTTAGTCAGCAGCTCACCACTGACTTACAAAACGCAGCCTGTTACTCCATGTGCTTGAATGAAAGCACAGATAAAAAATAATCATGCAAGGCTAGCAAGAATTTTGCGTTATGCTGTTGGTGACATCAAGAGAAAAGAGCTGGTGAAACTGGTGTCTTTGCCTGAAAGGGGATAGATATCCACAATGCTGTGATGGAGGCTTTTTTGTCACAAGACATAAGACTAGAAGAAGTTTCAGTTACTAGTGATGAAGCACCTTCTATAGTGGGGGCAACATTTGGTTTCATACAGTGCTTTGTTAATTAAACAAAATATGAAGTCATTCAGTTCCATTGCATTATAGATCAAGAAGCGTTACATTTTTTGCATGGAAATTTATTTTAGATTGTGGGCTACAATTCTTAGGCATAACTGACTGAAATATGTCCAAAATTTATTAAATTTAATAATAAACTTTAAAAAAATGTTTTATAAAAATTTATAAAACAAAAAAAAAATAGTGTATAATGTAATGTAACTGTACAGTATCTTATATAATATATATATTATATAAAGATTTCTTTGTATTGGACTCAATACAGCTTTTTTGTATTGAATCCAATACAAAATGATTTGAACTTCCCGTCCCACCTCCCGCCCGCACTGACATCACTGGGAAACCCGGTTGTAATCCGATTTCCATACAATGTTGTATGACAATCAGACTGCACTGTAACTCTTGTTTCTATTTTTAGCTACCCTAAACCTGGTTCGGGGTAAACGCTTTCAGCAAGTTTTCTTACCCCGAACCAGGCTCGGGGTAACCGCCCAGGTGGTTGAGACAAAAGATGTTAATGTATGAGTTGTTTTTTCTAAATTTAAACCTCAGTATCCAGGTTAAATTGCAGTGTTGGCACTTTGCAATAAATAATTGGTTTGGATTGCAGTTTGGGCACTCGGTCTAACAAAGGTTCGCCATCACTAATCTAGTGCTTTTCTCCATCCTGAATGTCCCTGGCCCATCCCTTTAATTCAATTGGATTTCAATCCTTTTTATGGGGGCTCAGTATTACATGTGGATGTTGAATAGGGTGGTCTGCATGAAGCAGGTTGCTGTGATGGTTTCAGTAAGCACCCTGAAAGATCCCACTTGCTATCCAAAAAGCCAGAAAAAATTCTGTATTTCCCCCCAAAAAAATACAGATATTTGATTCTGATCCCACTTGCTATCTATCAAAAATGCCAGAAAAATGTCTGTATTTCTCTCCAAAAAATACAGGTATTGAATTCTGATAGCACTTGCTATCTATCAAAAAAGGCAGAAAAATTTCTGTATTTCTCTCAAAAAAATACAAGTATTTAATTTTGATACTACTTGCTATTTATTATTTATTTTTGTTACAGGTGAATTGTTTTCCGAATAAGTAAAAGATGAGCGGTATACGCAGGGGAAGGCGTGGTGTTGGGCAACCTGCCGCATCTGGCAGGGGGCATACTACAATCATACAGCCACATCATGTGGAGAGTATTGTGGACTGGGTCTCAGGGGCCTCAAGTGCAGCAGGCTGTTCTTCTGCAGTAGCAGCAGCAGCAACGAGCACAGCTGTGACAGGAGCAAAGACAGGAGTTAGCCTGGCTAATGTGCCTGTACCTCCTGATGACTCTCCCTTGTTGTTTGACGAACAGCCTGAGGATCTGTCATTGAAAATTTCAGAGCAGGAGGCAAACTTTGAGACCATTGGACAGTGTGGTCAGCATATGCTGGGCGAGGGTTCTCCATCAGTGGCTGCATTTACAGAGGTTGGCTTGGATGAAATTGAGGATGATGATGACCGTGATGTCACCTTAGAACAACGGTACGTGTAAGGGCTAGCAGCAGTTCCGAAACAGACGTAGAGGAAAGGCAGCAGAAACAGAGGGGCTGAAAATTGCCTCATGTGGGTCCCAAATAGGGATGAGCGAGAAGGCCTCTGACAATTTTGCAATTTTGAATTTCTGTGGATTTCAGCGAATCTATTTTGCAAAATACAATAAAGTCAATGGACTGACTTTAAACATTAATAGCAAAGCCTCTATACATCTTAGAACCACCACATACTTTGCTATGTAAGTGTAAGACAACAGTGGCAAAAAGGAAAAAAGTACAAAAGTTAAAAAAGACCTTGTGGTTTTCCAGAAAATGGCAGGCAAAGTGACAGCAGGCAAATAGGATTTTTGCGTGATTGACAGCGTCCAGAAGGCAGCATAAACATTAGGACATTGAGAAAGGGTGAACTAAACCCACTAGCAACAGTCTCTGCTGTCACAACAGCAGAAGAATGCATTGCTTTTTAATGTACACACCCCTATTTAATTTATATAGCTGCGTAATTTGTTTACGCTAGATAAATCCTGTTTATTAATAATAATAATAATAATAATAATATTAATAATAATCATTGCTAGCTGGCATCATGACCTGGATGACATGTGTTAGGAATGCCACCCATAAAGTTGTGGAG
Organism: Pyxicephalus adspersus; assembly: GCF_032062135.1. NCBI lineage: Eukaryota > Metazoa > Chordata > Amphibia > Anura > Pyxicephalidae > Pyxicephalus > Pyxicephalus adspersus. Next base: position 66,635,174 of record NC_092860.1, read on the forward strand.
AAGTAGTGCGGTGACATTAGGCAAAAGGATGGAGGACCAGAGACGGAGTGTAGGTCAGCGAGAGCAGTAGCAGTGTGTGGCCTCTGGTAAGCTATCGCCAGGGAGACTGCATTGGTAAGAGTCATGGAGAGCTGGGTGTAGTGCATCTTCATTGCCACCTAGAAGTGTACAATTTTAGTGAATGGAGCCGTGACAGGCGGCAGCAACAACACCAGGCGGAGGAGGCGGAGGGCCCTAAGATGGAGTGAGGACCGCATTGGTAACTGGCATCTAGAGCTGGGTGTAGTGCATCATCAATGTCACCCAGAAGTGTACAATTTTAGTGAATGGAGTACTGACAGGCGGCAGCAGCAACAGCAGGAGGAGGCGGTGGGCCCTGAGACAGAGTGGGGACCGCATTGGTATTTGTCATCTAGAGCTGGGTGTAGTACATCATCAATGTCACCCAGAAATGTGTAATACAATTTTTGTGAATGGGGTACTGGACGGGCGTCAGCAGCAACAGCAGGAGAAGAAGGCAGTGGTCCCTGAGACGGAGCGTAGACGGCATTGGTAACTGGCATCTAGAGCTGGGTGTAGTGCATCATCAATGTCACCCAAAAGTCTACTATTTTAGTGAATAGAGCACTGACAGGCGGCAACAGCAACAGCTGGAGGAGGAGGCGGTAGGACCTGAGATGGAGTGGGGACCACATTGGTAACTGGCATCTCGACCTGGGTGTAGTGCATCATCAATGACACCCAGAAGTGTGTAATACAATTTTTGTGAATGGAGTACTGGGCAGGCGACAGCAGCAACAGCAGGAGGAGGAGGCGGAGAACCCTGAGATGAAGCCTGGACGGCTTTGGTAACTGGCATCTTGGTCTAGAACCAAGTGCATCAGTCTTGGGGGAATATTTTGAATACATTTGTTATTTCATAACTATGGCTTTCTTCTTTCTGGGCAAAGCCAGGAACTTCTCAGCACCCCCTCGTACCTTATTTAAGGCTATGGAAATGGCCAGGCAGCTGTCCTAAAATGACATTGTCCCCAAAACAGTTTCTCCTCAGCTGTGGAGCTGGGACAAAGGACACCGTTCGCCACTTCCTGCTTTATATATTTACTGTTTAGATTGTAATTTTCTGTGATGGTCTTGTTCACACTGACAGTAAGTGTGTTCTTTAATAACACTTGATCACTATGCTGATACATTGAAAAGCCATTCTACTTGAACAGTTATGTTATTGTTATTCTCTATTTGTAATGCCTTAAAAAGATGCAACTTTATTTTCTCTTGGTATACCTCAAATTTAAATTTATTAAACCTAAATTTACTAAATATATTTCAGGTGTATCAAAACAAAATAATAGTTGATTATAAAGCCTGTACCCTGCCAGCATAACATAAAGAAATCTTGCTCTGTGAAAGAAAGTAGGAGATCACCCACGCTGCCAGCTAAATGAAACCTATAAATATGCAATACCCAAAGCTCATTTTTACCATTGATTAGAGAGCTTGTGTGATAGTGTGATTTTTAGAAATAAACCAAAACCAAGGGTTCCTTTCTATAATATGCTGGCATGAAATAGGCTGTCATCATATTAAAGTTTAATGCACCTAGAAATTTATTTAGTTGATTTAAACTGAACATCCAGTTGAGACACGGACCTTTCTTATCAAGTCCAAGCCAGGGAACCATTTTAAGAAATTTGTTTACCATCAGGTTTAGCATTTGTGTAAAGCACGATGCATGAGTGAATTTGCCAAGGTTCAGTGCAGCCACAATATTGGTCCCTTTGTCAGTAACCACATTGCTAATTCAGAGGTAGCAGGGGAAGAATTAGTGTTCAGTTTGTTGTTGCATGGCAGAAAGCAACTTGCTGACTATATAACTTCTCTTGCCCAAACTGTCTAGATCAGGGGTGTCAAACTCAAGTACACAGTGGGACAAAATTAAAAACTTAGACAAAGTTGAAACTGAAATAGCACCGATACTACAATTCCCTGCGTCTATAAAAAAGTCCAATGTGGGGCCACACAAAATAATGTTTGTTTGGTATCTTACAATGGCTCTGAGCACACTTCAAAAGTTGGCTTCCACCAACTTCACTTACCAAAAGATGGCTTCTGTTTCCTGGCCAAACATTCTCCAAGGAAGGACTACCACAAGATGAAGAAGGAGTAGAAGAAAAAAGGTGAAGTCAAAAATTCTTTACCCTTCTAAGAGCTGAATGGAGGATGTGACTTGACAATTTTATTAATGACAATGTGAATGGAAAAAAATAAAGTGATTTTTCTTGAATAACATTGAAATTATGGGAACATTGTATGAGAATTATATGAGAAACAATTGGAAAAATTGCTTGTGTGTAATAAAATTCTTTTTTTTAAAAAATCTACACTGTCACTGACTAGCAGTAGCAGAACAGGGCATATTGATAATCGCTCTCTGCTAGTGTTGTTGTTTGAATTGGGTTTGTCCTAATGCTCGACCCGAATATGGCTGTTCGAATTGGGGTCGGGTTGACCGACCCGAGTTTTGTTGGATTCGACGCCCCAAATTCGACCCTCCCACAATGCCTAGGGACTTCCCCCATGATGCCTAGGGCCCCCCAATAACAGCAGGGATGCTCCCCTCCATGTTTGTTGTGGCAGGCAGCTGATCGGCGGTCTGCCACTGCATGCCACACAGGCAGCCATTGGCCTATATAAGGCCAGAGCGTGCCTGCATTTACCACTCCTGACAGAGATTTGCATCTATCAAAATAAACAAAAAAATTTCTGTATTTCTGTAAAAAAAATACAGATATTTAATTCTGATACCACTTGCAATTTATCAAAATAAACAGAAACAATTATGTACAGATATTTCATTCTAATACCACTTGCTATCAAAATAAACAGAAAAAAATCTGTATTTCTGTAAAAAAACACAGATATTTAATTCTGATACCACTCGCTATCTATCAAAATAAACAGAAAAATGTCTGTATTTCTGTAAAAAAAATATATGGATATTTAATTCTGATACCACTTGCAATCTATCAAAATAAACAGAAAAAATTCTGTATTTCTGTAAAAAAAATATGAATATTTATTTCTGATACCACTTGCAATCTATAAAAATGAACAGAAAAAATGTTGTATTTCTGTAAAAAAATATAGATATTTAATTCTGATACCACTTGCTATCTATCAAAATAAATTAAACATTTCTGTATTTCTGTAAAAAAAAATAAAGATATTTAATTCTGATCCTACTTGCTATTAAAAAAGCCAGAAAACCTTCTGTATGTCTGTAAAAAAAAATACAGATATTTATTTTTGATACCACTTGCTATCTATCCAAAAGGACAGAAAATGTATGTATTTCTCTACTAAAAATACAAATATTTAAATATGAATCACACAGCTCCATTACAAGTGATATAGGCCTCAAAGTAGATAAGGGCAGAGGGCCCTGAGGGAGGTGCTCAGTAAAAAAATGTACACAGCTCCATTGCAAGTTATAGACCTCAGAGACAGAGTAGAGGTAGAGGGCCACGAGGGGGAGGAGTAGAAGGAGATGCAGAAGGCTGTGAATGTGCTTTCCCATCAAGGTGTCAGCAGGCCGTGCAGCAGTTGAGGACTAATCAGTACACTCTGCAGAGGGGGTGTTGAAGTCATTGCCAATCCAAGCCTTATTCATTTTAATAAAAGTGACTCGGTCGTCATTTTCTGCGGAGAGCCGAATCCCATTGTCACTCACTACGCCCCCAGCTGCACTGAACGCTCTTTCAGATAACACACTTGTGACTGGGCAGGCAAGGATCTGAATGGCATGTTCTGCCAGCTCCGGCCACTGCTAAAGCTTGGATACCCAGTAGCCCAGTGGGTCCTGGCTTTGCAGGTTGCAGATGTCCCACGTAGAGCTCAGGTATTCCTGCACCATGACTGAGTAGTGCTGCTGAGTGTCATTGGCAATTGCTGCACGACTGGTGGCTTGCTTGTACTGAAAAAAAGCCTGCATAGTTTGGCTTAGACAACCTCTACCGCTGCTGCCACCCATGCCGCCTAAGGCAGTTGTTTGGCTCCCATGGCTGGTGGAACTGCCATAGGGATCCTTGCTGCTGCTGCTGGCAGCCGGAAAGGCTGAGCACAAGTCCCTTACAAGCACTTCTTGGTAGTGCTGCATTTTAGGTCCCCTGTATTGGGGCAAGATGAGTTGTTGTATCTTAGGCTTGTAACGTGGATCCAGTAATGTAGCAATCCAATAGTCGTCAGTCTTTGCTTTTAAGTGTTGTATGCGCATATCTTTGGCTATGCACTCCTGCATGAAGGCTGTCAAGTGGCTCAAACTCCCCACAGCTGAGGTCATTCTAGACCCACACTCCTGTGGGTCGAACAGCAGCACAGGGTCGTCCACCTGGATTTTGGTTTTACCATCCACGGAACATGCCGCCTTGTGTTTGGGTGGATGGATGCTATGTACCCTCAATATCCTCTTCTGCCCTTTCCTCCCCTTCTCCCATGCCTGCAATGTCCTCCTCATCCTATTCCACCTCCTTCTTTTCCTGGATTTGTGGTGCACTATGCCCAGTAGGCACGCATGTCCGGGATGATGTTTGAAACGTCATCTCTTGATGCAGCGTCCGCCTCTGTGTCGTGTTGGAGATCCACCATCATCTGTTCCAGCAGGCATATGATGGGGATGGTGTCACTGACACAAGCCTGATCTTTGCTGATCATCCTGGTCGCCTCTTCAAAAGGTGACAATACAGTGCACAAGTCCTCAATTTGCAGCCACTCCCCAGGGCTGAAGAAAGGTAGTGTAGGTATACGTCTGAAACGAACAGACTCTGCCACGTAATCCACCGCTTTCTGTTGTTCAGCCAGCTGCTGCAGCATGTAAAAGGTGGAATTCCAACGTGTGGCCACATCACAAATTAACCGGTGCACTGGCAGGTTGAGATTTCGCTGTAAATCAACCAATCTGGCACTGGCTGTGTACGACCGGTGGAAATGCGCTGACAACTTTCTGGCCTTCAGCAACAGCGGCTGGAGGCCTGGGTAATTCCTAGGGAAGCGCTGTACTATCAGTTTCATGACGTGAGCCAGGCAAGGTACGTGTGTCATTTTCCCACAACGCAGGGCTGCCAGAAGATTGGCCCCGTTGTCACACACGACCTTGCCTGGCTGAAGTCTTTTGGGAGTTAGCAATATGTCCCCCTGCTTCCTCAAGGCACTTAGAATGGTTGCGCCTGTGTGGCTAAGGGAACCCAGGCTTCGCAACCTCAGGACTGCGTGACAACGTCTGAATTGTGCACCGAAATAGCAAACTGCAGGTTGTTGCTGGCGGTGAACAGATGCTGCCGAATGGGAGGTGCTGGGTCTTCACGGCAAAGTGTCCCTGGAGGAAGAGGTTGAGGCACAAGAGTCAAAGGAGGAGGTGGAAGTGGAGGTTGAGGAGGAAATTGCATGGCAATGTGCTCTGGGCGGAGGTAGGTATGCAGGCCTTGCTGCAGCTGCATCTTCCCCTGCTGCCACCAAAGTTACCCAGTGAGCTGTATAGGAAATATATCTTCCCACTCCATGCTTGCTCAACCAACTCTCGGTTGTCAGGTGCACCTTGCCGGAAAATGAGTGCTGCAGGGCTATGGACCCTTTGCTCTGCTTGTCTTCATGCAAAGCAGGAACACATTTTTCTGCAAAATACTGTCGCTTAGGCATAATGTACTGTGGGTTTACACAGAGGAATGCGTAATGGAACGCATTGGAGACCACCAGCTGGTAAGGGAGGAGCTCTAACGCAATCAGCTGTGCAATTGCCACATCGAGCAGTTTGAGCTTGCTTCTTGGATGGAGGTGGTCGCACAGAGCTCTGTGCTTTGACCAGATGTTCCTGCCAGGTTACCGGGTGGTGGCTTTTTAAAATGTGTACTCATGCAACTTGTTCCAAGTTTGTTTGGGTTTTGCCTCGTTTCAAGATTGTAAGCTCTTCGGGGCAGGGTTCTCTCCTCCTGTATCACTGTCTGTATTAGTCTGTCATTTGCAATCCCTATTTAATTTACAGCACTGCGTAATATGTTGGCGCTATAAAAATCCTGTTTATTAATAATAATAATAATAAAAAGTGTTGAGCAGACAGTTTGCGGATGACCATAGTGTTGTCATCACTATAGACATTAAAAAATGCCCACACGGGCGAACATCTAACTGGCCTGAAAGGTGCTCTGGAGCTGGTGCTTGTGGTGGCGGTCCGCGGTTGTTGAGGCATAGCTGTGGGGACAGGCAGCTTCCGATGATGGACGACTATGACTTGCCTCACTGGTACGTGAAGAATACAAAATGATATTTTGCAGCTTTCTGAGGCATTCTGAGGCTGGAAAAGCTAACATTTAAGCTGAAATTGACTCAAATTGTAACTATCAACTACCACTAATTATTGGTATGACTAATATGGGTTTTACAGAATAGGTTTCATATGCAACAGATTTAGTACTGTACCTATAATCTCAAAGCTGTATGCAACAATTTTACCTATCTCATTGACATGTAGTGCATTCAGTGTAAACAATGCTTTACAAAACCATGCCAACATCGTATTTTTTCTTTCAAAGTCTCAGTATCCATAGCTACACAACAAAACATAAATAGTATTCATAGAGTCCTTGGGATTTGTTGGTCACATGTAACAGAGCTGCAATAAAATGAAACTTAACACAAAAGTTGTGGGAGCTGTGGGAACTGTGTTAAAAGAAAAGTACAAATCATGCAATTTTTTACTCTTAGTTTGCTTGAATATATATTATAGGTTTAACGATTTGTCCAGTCAGTCGAGAATCACACAAATTCTTAAATTGCTTTATTCTTTATTGTTTATATAGCTTTGAAGCAAATTTTTAGTCAAATCAAAACCATGTACCTGATTTGATCATAAATGCCCTTTATTATTCTATGTGAAGGAGACAAAATTCTATACACATTCTTATTCATCAACATTCTAGCCTTTTAATTTAAATTTTTTTCAACATTAAAGCGGTTTCTGTACATTTGTCAAAGTTTTGTTCTTTGTTACCCTATTTAGTCTTTTATATCATCCAATTACTTTGCTGATCATCATCATAAGGCAGCTACAACCTATTGCAGCTGTCAAAGTAAGTGCAGTGGTGCATAATCTTCCTAAAGAACTTTCTCTACATCTGTATTTAAGTGACGCCTATAGTTAGTATATTTAGGAATAATTTCCCAACATCACAAGCAGGGGTTTGCCAGATTTACAACAAAAAGCAGGTGAATTTACTGGTATGCTACAGTAATATCTGGATAAAAATATTGATGCTTCAAGTATTTTAGAGTTCAGTTTTACTGTTATTGTAGATACATTAGTGCATTGGCAACAGCACAGTTGGGTACTGACTAACATACTTTTGTACTTGGTTTCAAGTAAAAGCTTTTTGGGTAATTTATTCCCTCCATCACAATCCAAGCAGTATGACTACTGAAAACGTTTATACAATCTGTGTTACCTTTGTGTATTTTGTCAGGTACTGCATATGATATCTCCTAGGTAACTCTTTGTAAGCGGTCTTTCAAACTGAATTAGAACACAGGGTGATAGAAAATCTTCCCAATAGGGACACAAAACAAAAGCAGGAAAGGATTTTATTTTCTTACTTTTTTCCTGAATGTCTCCTGCTGTCTTGGTTATAACTACTGCAACTAAGGCAAATATATCTTATCTGACAGAATGTTGAACTTTTTCTTACTCTTCTGTTTGGAGTATAGTTATAACATCGTACTAGAATGCCTGTTGAAGAGGCAAATATACAGCCATTTACCAATTTCTGGGTAAAAGTGCTTTATTCCTCCTGAAAAGTGACTGATTAAAACAATTGTCTTAAGGGAAAACCAAAGAAAGTATGAAAAAAGATAAAGAAGTGCTTATTTTACAAAAATATTTTAAAATGTTTAGGACATGGTTTATGGTACCAAAAGAAAAGGTATAATAGGATAAATGAAAGAGATTTTTAAAACTAGCTGTTTTCTTCAGTATCACCCATGTACCCATGTACCCATGTGGGTAGCATGGGGGCTCAGAGGTTAGTGCTCTGGCCTTTACAGTGCTGGGACCCAGGACATTATCTGCATGGAGTTTGCAGGTTCTCCCCTTATCGGCGTGGGTTTCCTCCCACATCCCAAAAACATGCAGTTAGGTTAATTCACTGCACCCTCCAAAAAAAAATTTGACCCTAGACTATAATAAAGACTATGGTAGGGACATGGTAGATTGTGAGCCCCTTTGAGGGACAGCTAGTGACATGACTATGGACTTTGTACAGCGCTACATAATATGATTGTGCTATATAAATACTGTATTATAATAAAAAAATATGCAACCATGCATACCTGGAAAGGAGAAAAGCAATCAATCTATTGTTTGGTGTTCCTTACTGAACATATATATTTAGAGAAACGTGAAAGACAAAGATTAAAGACCTTCACCAAGAAGCTTCGAATTCCTCTTACAACAAGTAAAAATATTATTAAGAAGCTTAAAGTCCATGGGACTGTAGCCGACCAACTTGATACAACTGTTGTCTTGCTCACGGGTCAAGGATTGTCTAGCAGAGTAGATTGTCTAACAAAACATGCAACTTAAAAACACCCAACATTGGCTAAACACAAAGCATTTTACTATTGTGATGTGCTCTTCTGTTTGCCATGATTTAAATTCTATGGAACACTGATAAAACAAACTGTAAAATACAGCCTGCAGAAGGCCCCTCTTAAACCTAAAAGATTTGGTGCAATTTGCTCAGAATAGGCCACACTACCTGTTAACAGGCTACAATAATTACAATAGCTTGTTTGCAGTAATTGCATTTAAAGATTTTTGGAGCAAAATATTAGGTCAATGATGATATCATATTTGTCCATACCATTTTCATTTGTGTTAAATATTTTAAATATTCTGTTGACTCAAAACTCTGAGGTGAAATTAGACCTGCCTCTAAATCACACAATACTGTGTGGCTTCCCATGGCAGGCACCTTGCCAGCTTGAACACTTTAACACTTACATGGCAGTGCTGGTTCTTAAACAGCGTCTGCACAGCTGGTATCAGTAAGCTAGTCAGTACTAGTACTGCTCTTTGCCACCCCTGGGGCTGCCGCAGGGAATTACAATGGTTCCTGGTGTGAGGAAGTAGTAAGCACACCACAACCTCAAGCAGGTGTAAACCTAGCCTAAAGAAAAGTCTGATGATATACAATGAATATAAAAAGTGTATACATCCTTGTTAAAATGTCACAATAAATCACTTCAAAACTTTCAAATTTAATGTGACCTATACCCTGTACAATTCAATTAGAAAATGAACTAATCTGTTTGGGGGAAAAATTTTAAAAATAAAAAATGTACAAAAGGCTGGTTGCATAGGTTTACACACTACACCAACTACTAATACTAATATTGTAATGCGCCTGGGCGCACAAACCACAACCAACTCCAGGAATTCCTTTAACAACCTTTATTGCGTAATCCAGATAGGCTGAGGCAAAACACAAGAAGGTCAATCCGATAAAGTAAGGTACAGATGGATGGGGTAAAAGTCAGGGCAGGCAGAGTTCATGCAAAGGTACAGACTGTAACACAGACAGGTAACTAATGACAGGTCTCATTACATAGGCAGACTGCCCAATCACATTGTGCCACCTGACGCTATTGAATAGGATGTGTTTTTTGACTAACAAATACAAACTAAATATCCCTGCTCAGCGGCAAGGCAGCCAACTGCCATGTCTCTTACAGCAGGGCCCTGGAACGTGCTGTGCTGCGCACGTCCGCAGGAATGCTGAGGATGTGTGCAGCACTGCACACGTCCGCAGGGATGCTGGGATTGTCGTTTGGCTGGAACAGATCCCTCCGCCAGAGCTCCGCCATGCTGCCTGCTGCAGTGGCTTCCCCTACACTGCCCGCGATCCCTGGGGTCGCCGATGATGACGCAGGATCGCCGGCGGGGTACCTCACAAATACTTTGTTAAAGCACTTTTTGATTTATTACAGCATTCACATGTTTTCTGGGAATGCTCAAAATTGCAATTATATTGGAGTTCGGTAGCTAATATTATCTTAAAGCTTACAGAAGTGGATATAAGGGGCAATCCGGCCCTGGCACTTCTTCATGTTTCGGACATGTCCCGCAGGTGCTATAGAAACTCTCTCCTGAGACACCTTCTCAATGCAACTAAGGCCTGTATCCCAGCCTTATGGAGGAATACTGCCCCTCCGACGGTAGTACATTGGTTGCAAAGGGTTGCTGATAAATATCACATGGAGGATATGATATGATAAGAAAGCGGAAAAATTTGCACAGACTTGGTACCACCGGATCCACTTTATCACTACTGAGGAATATTGCCATTTGTTACGACCACCCTCCTAGATACCTGAGTATTCTGGGATGGATGCCTAATTGCATTCTACCACTGTTTCAGAGATGTGATTGATTCTATAGCTGGTCAATGCCCACTTAAACCCCCCCCCATCTCTCCCCCCCCTTCCTTCTTCCCTTTTTCTCTTTCTCTTTTTTTTATTCTTAACTCCTTTTCTTTAATTAGTTACTTTGTTTGTTCTTCTTTTATTTTTCTTTTCTTATAAAAATGTTTTTGAAAACCTTAACCTTTGAACTGTATGTTACGACCACTTTATTTTATTTTATTTGTATGTACCTTGATGTCTTTTGATAAAAATAATTTTAAAAAAATTACAGCATTCAGTTTTTGGGTAGGAGTTCAACCGCATGGCACTTCTTGACCAGGCAATATTTGATCTTTGCAAAAGTGCTCTAAACTTGTCAGATTGCAAGGTCATCTCTTGTGCCAGCCATCTTCAGGTCACCCCACAGATTTTCTATTGGATTTAGGTATGGGCTCTGGCTAGGCCACTGTAAAACTTGTTTTCTTATGGTGAAACCATTCCTTTGCTGATTTGGATGTATGCTTGGGATCATTGTTTTGTTGAACAGTGAAATTCTTTTTCATCTTCAGCTTTCTGGTAGATGCCTGCAGATTTTGGGACAAAAGTGACTGGTATTTGGAACTGTTCATAATTTCATGCCACCTTGAGTAAAGCCCATGTTCTAGTTGAAGAAAAGAAATCTGAAAACATAATACTGCCACAACCAAACCTCAATGTGGGGATAGTGTTCTTTTGGTAATGTGGAAGAGTTGCAGTACTGAATTCTTTACCTTACAAATTTGCAAAAATATACATCAAGTTTTCCAAAAGCATGTGGGAAAATGTGGTATGGTATGATGAGACAAAAGGTTAAACTTTTTGGCCAATTTAGGAAAGTCCAAAAGGTATGTTTGGTGCAAAAACAACATTCGTTGAATATTATTTTCATATCATAAATACAACATTATTAGATGCCTGGCAATAATTCCTCTGTTTTGATTTGTACCAGTTAGCATAGTTTTTTTTAATTGCCTGTTTGGACCTTTACTTGAAAGTATGTATGTGAAGCATACCATACAATGAACTGTGTACATTTATTTGGCTGTTTGTAAATGTTTTCACCCACTACTTACGCACCTTGTACCCAGGAATGAATGGAACAAAACAAAATGTGTGGTTAGTGAAAGTTGTGCAAATCCTGGCTGAATTTTTTATACCCATTTAAAACTATTATTTTTTCTCAACCTTCCTCATCACCTTGACATTGTTAGAGCTATGTCAACCACTAGAGGGTGTTTCAAACTCTAAGAATATAAGATTTTCATGCAAGACTTCTTTTTCTGGCAATCTTTTTAAATTGTGTATCTACTCCTTTCCGTGTTTCAATATTTGTTAGTGAAACAATCATGAATTACGTTTTTGTATTACTAACCTGCGCCAATTGTTTTTTCAAATGATTAAAGTATAAAAATGATTTTAGAATATATATAAGTCTTGCCAACACAATATAAACATATACAAATAAGCTCTGGTGCAAGCAATTGGATTCCAAACATTATTAGGTAAATAAGCCTCCTGTATATCAATAAAGAGTCATAAGATCTAACAAAGAATACACATATTTATTGAACATATATAAACAATTTCCATGTATCAAGTATGCACATGCCTCCTGTAGAACTAACAGGCAGCCCAATGGCTAGCAGAATGAATGTGTACAACATGCAGACAGTTGCAGATACTTGCAAGGCAATACCCTTTTTTATACTTTTGACCTTTCACCTACAATCTTAGGCTACCAAATGAAAGATTGTGCAGCCTTGGCAATTTGCCAACAAGCTTGTGACAGTTTTATTTAAAAAAAGAAATATCTCTAAACTCACCTTCTTCTTACAGTGAAAGGTTATGGATGATGCAGAAAGCAGCACTCTGAACCCTTATACCATGAATGGGGGGGCACCATGGTGGCACTTCCACAGGAGCGGGCCTATCAACAGTATCTCGAACATTTTCTAGATTGATTAAATCAACATGTAAAATAGCACTTGGTTTCATTTAAGACTGATGATATTTTGTAGTGAAAAACAATTACAGGGGCAACGTCAAAATGACATTAAGACTGAACGACTAAATGGAGCACAGCTGTTTGGTTTGCAAGAAAAAAAGGTCATTCTGTAAAGTGAATGTAAGAAAAGTTTAACCAGTGTTCACATGAAATACCCAATCATTTGCAAAACAAATTAAATAAAATAATCAGCAAGAAAAGACAGTTTTCCAGATGGATTGAAAAGATTAAAATCTTAGATTTGTTTTAGTTTTCTGTGACCTTGCTGTTTTCTGTGTGTTGTGTCATGTTCAACTAATGCTGCAACCCACATATTAGTGAAAAATATCCCACAAGCCTCCAACCTCAGGAAACTTTTTTTTGTTTTCTATTATCGAGCAATCATATTTGAATTGCAGCTGTCTTCTTGCATTGCACCTAGAGATGGTATAATGAAAACTGTCAGTAATTTGGGGATAAATGCTATAAATGATGAGATAGGGTAAGGAGGGAAAGCTGTACCTACATTTGCCAATGGGATAATGTAGATACTACTGTAAAATTATTTCTCCATTAGATTCATTACAAGGCATATGTCACTGTGTCTTTCTGCAAAAATGAGATGTCCAGTCTTATAATTCATGAGGACCATCAGTGTGACAACGTGATCACTTCGACAAATGCAACACTGGGTTTAGGTTTCTGGGTAGCAGATACTTAATAAACCCAGTAAACTATAATAAAAATGTATGTTTGTAAAAATGACCCATACCAAAAAAAATATATATATATATATATTTTCATATTATGCCATGTATAATATTTGTAATTTATTAAAAACATTTATTCTTTTTTTGCGGTTCCTTCATCTTTAAGGTATCAGAAAAAAAGATGGATACAGCTATCAGTGACAAGTGTTCTTTGGTATTTGCAATGTTTACTTCCACTGAGCAGTGAGTGTGATTCCAGGGGCGTGCAGTTCAGAAAGCTATAAAGGAGAAAGACTGGAGAATTTCATTCATTCATTCAGACAGCTCACAGGCTGTGTGCTGTACAAGGCTTTCACTGTGACACTGCACACAATGCAGAGCTCTCCCTGGAAGGTCAGGTGTGCTACTCTCTGCTTCACTCTCTTATCTATCACTGGGGTCAAGCTCAGGCCTGTGGGCGAGGAGGAGAAAATGATTCAGCTGGAGGCAGTGAAGAAAAGCATATTGGATCGCCTAGGTTTACACAAACCTCCTGTGATCACAGAGAAAATAGATAAAGATGAAATGCTCAAAATGTTTTGGTTATACCAGGAGAAGTTATTAGAGCTGCAGGGAAATATAAGCAAAGAGGAGACTCCAGAGAGAAGAGTGCATATACTGACACCAAAATGTGAGTAAGATATTATACCCTTTAGAATTTATTAATGGAACCTAACCTTAACTTTGGATCAATGCTAAGTGTTTTATGCTTGTATACATTGTATTTAAAATGCATTTGTATTTTGTTGGCGATATTAAAAAAAAAAAAGGAGCTAATAGCCAGATAAAATTTTGAGGTAGATAACAAGCTGACACACATGTAAATGTTCGATTTATTAACATGAAACGGCAAAATCATTCATATATTACCATAAAATTGGGAGAATACTATAGTATATAAGGACAAAAATACTATCAATATTATCATACACTAAATATGAATTATACAAAACTAACATACTGGTACAGATCCTTTTTTTTCAAAAATGCACAGTTGAATACACCATCCAAGCCTAATGGTTTTAAAAATAGGTATCATTGGAACACATTTTAAAAGCAATTTCTATTTATTTAAAACAATTAAAAAGAAGTGTTAAACCAGCCGTGAAGCTGGGCATATTCTTTGTGAATCAAAAGAACACCAAAAAAACCTGATTGTTTGTGTGATATAACAGGCACCATGACAAGTACATAGTACATACTGGTTCCTGTAAAACCTTTATTTATGAGAAAGCTCTCTTTAGAGAAACATAGAGACTGTTATTGCTGACCTCTCCTAAATGTGCTCTCTGATTTAGAAGTAGTGTCCAGTTTGGGGTTCCAGACTTTACTTGCCTCTTTCTTGTTCTGCTTTGTCTCAATGTATGAAATGAGAGGGTCAATCTCACAGAATCAAAATATTTAATACACTAACAAACATTGATAACATTTTTTTATTAGCCTAAAACTGTTTCTTGACCTTTTTAACATGGGAAAACTTTAAATAACTTCCAGGTCTTCAGGGAACCCCTTTCTTTAATTACTATTTCCAGGGCTCACAGTATATTGTTGTTGTAGTTATTGGGAAATATGCCTCTTACACTGTTGATCAGGGTGAAGATCATTGGTGTCAGTGGTAATTTACCTAAAAGGCAAACATTTCTCATGGCTCAAGGAACCATTAGCAACCTCTGGGCAACCCTGGCTGAGAAACACTGCTCTAAAAACGTGAAAGTGGAGGCATACACATTTTCATTGTGCCTTTCCCCACTTTGGACATTTTTCCTTACTTCCTGACTATTTAATTGAAGTTAGAGAAAATAGAAGGTGAGACTGTTGTACTCATAACAGACTGAACAGGAAAAAGAGGTTTAAATCAATGAGTAAACACAAATTCTTCATAGAGTAATGGAGTTTTAGTACCTCTTTCATTGTTTTATTGCTGCATGTGTCCCCCCTAGGGAGATTTTATCTCACTTCCTGACAGACGTAGGAATAGGAGGACAAAACAAGAATAGGAGGGGCCAGAATCATCATTTGAAATTTGTCAAGAACATCTTCTCTACATGGACACAGTATTATACGTTTTACAAAGGTTCTAAGCTTTTACCACTCTATCCAAAAGGAAAAACTGGTTTTACGTTTTCTTACCTATATATCTAAAGAGCAATTTTGGGTAATGTGCACGGTCAATGAACTACTGATGCCATACATGCCATACAGTATGCCAAAATTTAAAATACTTGGTTAATGCAATTCCTATGTATTCAGCTTCAGTCAGATCACATGAAGAGCACCTCACAAGGTCAGTATTTAGGCAGTGGGAGTGTACTTCCTAAAATCTGTACAATATACATTCCTTATCAATGCCTCACATTCAAACATCCTAATTAGGATTGGGTCAAATTGGCCACTGGTAGTACATTCATTTTAACACAGGCTTTTGTATGTTAAAGACAGAAAAGACGATGATTTAGCATTATGCATAGGTGTTTTCAAGATCAACAGATTACAGATGAATAGACATGGGGTGCACGCCTGGGTGACTACTGTCATAGTTTTGTTAAAATTATTATAGAACATATAATTGCTGCACAAACTGTTTTCTAATTTATTGGTTTTAAATATTACCTTTCCATTTCAGGATAAAGGTACTGGAATTATTTAAAATGGTTGACAAAATCCAATTCATTAGGGCAACTTGGAGGTTTTCTGTACACATCTAGTTAGTTCCCACTTGGGTGATTGGCAGGTGTCCCCTGCAATAGAAATTTTTTTTAGGTTAAATACTCTCAAGGGGTAATAACTTATAGACGGAGGCAGATACACTACGATTAGGAAAGTGAACCCATTTAGAAATCAGTTTGGAAATGTTATGGTGAAACAGCTTCTTTCAGAATCAGCAGGAATTTGCAAAATAGTTTGTTAAAGTCCTTTCAATGCACACCTAATATATATACTATTATGAAACAAATAATAAAATGATTTAGAGTCAAAAATGTTTACTGTATTATTACGGAGAGTTCTTAATTTTTGTTCTGTATTACAGTAGAACGTAGCATGAAGAAATGTGACATACATGGAAGCCACAGTCATCGCTACAATTTGATCTTCTCCAGGACACATACAATAAATCAGCAGTTGAGCGTAATGAGGGCCGAGCTAAAACTCTGCAAAGATGTATTACATGCACTCAGATCAGCAGCAGCTAACTCAACATCTATGGCTATGGTGAACATTTACAAAGTGACAGAGTCAAGCCATGCTAATGGAGAACAAAATCATAAATTACTTGATTCTAAACCCATAGACAAAGACATAATGACATTAAATGTAGATACTGCCGTAAAGCAGTGGCTTGCAAGCTCTGAGAAATGTTTGCGGCTTGAGTTAGTTATTGTCCTGGACAAACCTTTTATGAGTAGCAGCAAACAAATGGGAGCAGATGATGCCCTTGTATTGGAGGTGGAGACACAGGAGCAAGCACACTCAAAAACAAGGAGAACCAGGTCCCTCTCCACGGATGAAGACTGTAAGAAGAGTGAGAAGAAATGCTGTCGCAAGTCCTTATTAGTGTCATTTGAGCAGATTGGCTGGAGTGACTGGATTGTACATCCATCTTCCTATGAAATGCGTTTTTGTGATGGATCCTGTCCACACAACTACAAACCTGCCAGCATGCATGCTCAGATAAAATACAGAATGCACCACATAAATGGAGATACTCCAGCACCATGCTGTGTTCCAGGAAGTTATGACCCCATGGTACTTATGCATTACAATTCTGAGCGCAAACTGGTCTTTACGGTCTTCGAGGACATGATTGTTAGAAAGTGCCACTGTGCATGAGTGCCAAGAAAGTCAATGAAATGGTAATTGGAGTTCTAACTAAACAAAATACTTCATCATGCATCAGAACAATGAAACATTTTCTGCCTTATGCAGTTTCCATTTGTGCTTTAATATTCTAACTTTAATTTGTTTAGTCACTATTCAGTGGCTATACAAAAGCAAAGTAGGCTACAAAAAAAGTCTAAAATAATGTTTTTCAGCGTGCAAGTAGATTCTGTATGATCCTTTTAAATCAGTGTTTAAAAAAGACGTAACCATAATATAATAACATATTTTCTAGAACTGATATAAGCAAACACCCTAACTTTAGGTGCTTTAGATTTTTACCAAGTTATGTTTATGTTGGTATTAATGAGTGATCATGGTAGATAAAATGTTCTGGTTACAAAATTGATATTCAGCACAGTCATGGAAAAGGCAGTAAGTTTGTGTAACTTTTGTTTACACTTATCACTATATTGCACTATTACTAAAAATCAATACTAGAAAGGGGCTTTTATAATGATAAACCAACTAATGCACTGATTTTAACAAAGACTGCAGGGAAATAACACAATTTTACACAGTATAATACATTAATACATACAATGTTTCCTGTAAATATATTGAACAAAAAAGAAAAGTGGATTTGCTACCTATAACAACCAGTTAGGGTTAGTATTTCTTTATTTAGAGAAGATAAGATTAATAAATGAAAGCTATTATCTGATTGGGTTCTGAGTTTACAAATCAGCTGCAATGTGTGTGTACTTTAGTAGTCTTCTTACCCTATAATTAAAAAAAATTCTGTAGGTCATCTATCCTGTCAGTCAAATGGATTGTAAGAAAACTCTGTTGATTGATATAACACTGACCATAATCTGGCTTGCAAGTTTGTTATAAAAAAAAGTAACTGGCTGCAGTTATATACTTTTTCAACCAAATAAGCAGCTGTGACCAAAGACTATTTTGAAAAACATTCAGTACTATTTTTTTTGTATGCAAACACTTGAAAGAGAAAAGAAAAAAATGTAATGAGATTATTGGGTTGGTTTTTGAAGAAGCTAAACATTTCTACTCAATAAATTAGAGCTGAGTTTATTGTGAATATATAATCATACCTTGATATGAAAAAACAGGAATTTGCTATTCACATAATTGAATAATTTAAGTAATTGGTATTTTTTTTTATTGAGTGTATATTTCCAACTCTTTTAGTAAATAAGTCTTAATATGTAAGTTCTAGAACATTTTTACTACTTTTCATATATTATTATAACAAACAAATCGGCATTATATTTTTTTCTTCTGGATGTAAAATGACTATTACATTTGTTTTGCCTACCTGTTGCTAAGGCTCATATATCTTGAAATATGCTTTGTGTTAAAAATGTAGGTCCCGTTTATAAGGACAAGGGAAATAATTGTTTAATGCTTTATGCTTTGTTTAGCTGCACTTTGGCCCTTTACTGCTGACAAAGGTTCCATTTTTTAAAAACTTGAAATAGAATGTTACACATAAGGTAAATGAATATTAAAAATAATAAAAAAATAGTAAAAAAGGAGTATTGTAGAACAAAAATAAAAGCCAATTTCACATTCTTTGATTGAAAACAGCTGACTGTGCTGTAATTAGAGTGGAGGTAATTGAGATTTTTTTTAATAAATCAGAAGAAAATCATTATATGATTTAAATTGAGTACTGTCTCCTTAGCTAAAAAATACCTAATATAGTGATGGAATTACAGAGAATAGCAGCAGAATTACATACTTTATTTTAAGATGGAACATTCCAAGTTGAGTGCAGTACAGCTTTATGAAATAGTTTTAGGTACATATGCCAAAGCCATTTTGTGACCTAATACATCTGATGATAATCGATTCTTGCTTTCATTTTTGAGCAAGATGACTCAATAATTCCAATTGGCACAAACACAAGCTTTGTCTCCTTTTCATCAAATATCATGAATCTGCTGAAATATTATTACAATATATCTTTACAGTACCAATACATACTGCAGCAAATTCCAGGCAGTAATCAGGTTTACCTGTTTGTTATTGTTTTACTTTCAAACTTGCGTTGTCTCTAAAATGTCAGTATGAATATTGAGTAGATGTTATTTTATGAAAGAAATGTTACAAAAGTAATAGCTATTTAAGAATATTGTGTTATATCATGTTTATAATAATATTTTAAACATGTCACATTATTTATGCATTTTTTATTTATTGGTAATTTATTGTTTGAATTTTTAATGAATGCAGTTGGTATTTTAAATAAAATATATATTTAATGTATTTTTTCATATATTTAAGGAGAAAAATTGTGTTTATTGTTATTTGATATACATGTTATTACAATAAACTATTTTTAGAATGAAACAGAGGTGCAAAATGTGTCTACTTTGAAAAGGTCATGTCTGTCAGTATAGTAGATGGCAAGCCTTTCCTTAGTTGATGATATTATATGTCCAAATACTTTTACTCCAGTCTGTAATCTTATTTGTTGACTATGGTAACCAATGGTAAATTAGTCATCATGAGATAAAAATATTTTTTTTGCCCCAGACAAGTTGACAATAAAATAATATTGTTAATATAATGTTATTGTTATTGTTAATACGAGTGTTAATATAATTTACAGAGCTGCATAATATGTTGGCGCTATATAAATCCTGTTTATTATTAATATTATTAATAACAATAACAATAATAATAATAATATTTTGCCAGTTCATTTATGGAACTTTTCCTGTTCCATAACAAAATATCAAGGTACTCTATTGTAAAATAGGGGTTAATAAGTATACTATAAGTGTAAAGGGCACACCCAGGAGTTTATTATAAAAAAAAAATTATAGTCTTGTGCATTTATAAAGATTAGTGAATTCAAGTATGAATCCTCTACCATTCATACTCTAACCATTTATTTAATTAGGTGCCTTTTTCAATATAATACATTTAAGGAGAAAAAAAGCTTTTTCCCATATGGTTATTGTTTTGGTTTTTAAGTCAAGGTATTTAAATGTGGGGAAGTTATACATGTGTCATGCGACAGCCATGAGAAAAAGTGATTAAAGTTAATCTTTTGAATTGGTAGACAAATTTTACTGTGTTTAAAACTTAGCACAACTAAATCCAATCACAAAAATGTAATCTTTTTTAACCTTACTAGGCCTGTGATGTGGTGATTGCATTGTTTTTCTTTTTTGAGGGTAATACCATATTCAGCAGGTACAAGATATTACCTATGAAATTTTCCTCTTGGACAGCTGCCACCAGGACAGGTGTTCTCATTGGAAAAATTTCCCTTCCCTCCTGTTTTGGTGGCTACTGCAAACAATGGATTTCCCTTCACATTCTCAGCTGAAAATAAAATGTTCATTTCTAAAACTTGGTTGGAAATCCTTTGCTGTCAATGACAGCCTGTAGTCTTGAAGTGAAATGCATGCTCAATTGGGTTCAGATCAGGTGACTGACTTGGCCATTCAATGCTTTGGATCATGAGCTATTCCACACCTTCTCCATACTTTTTTCTTGCCATCATTCTGGTAAAGGTTGATCTTGGTTTCATCTGTCCAAAGAATGTTTTTCCAGAACTGTGCTGGCTTTTTTTAGATGTATTTCTTTCTATTCTTGAGGCTTGTGAGTGGTTTGCACCTTGCAGTGCACCCTCTTTATTTACTTTCTTGCAGTCTTCTCTTTATGGTAGACTTGGATATCGATATGTCTACTTCCTGGAGAGTGTTGTTTACTTGAGTTCACCAGTGCTTTGTTTCTTTCTTACGATGTACCAAACTGTAGATTTTGCCACTCCTAGTATTGTAGCAATTTCTTGGATTGTTATTTTCTGTTTTTACAGTTTAAGGATGTCTTGTTTCACCTGCATGGAGAGCTCCTTTGACCTCATGTTGTCTGCAAAATATTCCACATACACGCAACCCCCCCCCCCCCTCAAATCAACTGCAGGCCTTTTATCTGCTTAATTGATAATGACATAACAAAGGTATTGCCCACACCAGTCTATTTACTTTTGAGCCCCTGAAATTATGTGATTGTGCCTTTAACATTTTGTTTTTTTTAAACATTTCAACATCAGACATGTGCAGAAGGAGCAGCCAGAACCCTCCTGTAATTCGTGACTTGGATATCCCAGGAGGCTCTGCGCTCTCATTCTGTTTTACTATTGTGGTAGTAAAGAAAGATATAATCTCCAAATAAGGGTCCTAAAAAAATGATTGTTTTTACTTTACTTTTACTGCAGCTAGATTGAACATGCAACGTAGTCTGCACAAGCAGAAAAAGGACCTGTCCCTACCACTTCAGCATGTTACCTGTGGCAGGGTGCACCTGGCTGATGAAAATGTGGTTCTGTATTCATGGGTGGAGGTGAAGGGGGTTATGTTTTCCTTTACAGGAGATTTAGTTTTTGGTAACAGTGGCTCATGTCTAAAAAAAGTAAATTTTTGCTTATAGCTGGGTTTCTTTCTTACAACTACTAACCTACTAATTATCCTTTGAGAGTCTGTAACACGGTGAGCAGGATTTAGGGAACCCAGAGAGCTAAAATTTGAAAGATTTGCTTCTTTCTCATGTTGCCCTTCAAGCGGCATATAATGGCCCCTCCCCACCACTATACACATATTTCCTTTTTTTTTTTTTTATTAAATATTTTGTGGTCTTACATGTCATTTTGGTACATTTGGCTATAGTGACTTTCCTGAAACCAAAACAACTCACAGGGATTTCCTCCCTATGGACTTTGATGATGTTCAAACATTGGGCCTAATTTATTAAAGTGCTTTAATAAAGGCTGGAGAGGATACACTTTCATCAGTGAAGTTGGGTGATCCAGCAAACCTGGAATGGATCTGGTTCATAATTCAAAACATTTGCTGGCAAATACCAAATAACTTTGAAGAAATCCATTCCAGGTTTGCTGGATCACCCAGCTTCACTGAAGAAAGTGTATCTTCTCCAGCCTTGGAGAACTTTAATAAATCAGGCCCATTGTTGGACCATGTTCGCCTGAACAGCTATTAAACTAAACAGGTTTTGTCAGACCACCACAAGTTTTAGGAAAAGAATGCGCTTTTGACCAAATTTTCTAGGTATTTTTCAGTATTTGCAGGCCTTGTAAGACGAGAAATGCATGTATTAGATTATTTGAGATACATGTTCTATTATAGAATTTTAGGTTACTAAAAATGACATACATAATATGGTGTTTCATTCCTTCTATTTCCCCTATTATTTTCCCAGCTATCAATAATATTTTTTAATTTCCTGCATTTATAGCCCATAGTACACATCTATTCCTATGGTATGTGCATTGCTCATTGAAACATTTACCACAGTTACCCTGTTCTTAGTCAGTGAGTTATGACTGCAAGTTATTGCACTTTTGGTCATCAACCTCAGAAAATTATTACAAGATTCGGTAACAACTCATTTAAGCACTTACCACTGTTTGTCCATCTTAATTGTTGTTAGCACAGTTGCACATCAAACCCATAACTGCTGGCAATAATCCAACAGAGTACTATTACACGATCCGTGCAAGACTTCTTCATGAATATATGTCTAAGTTTATGGTATATGGGCCTCATAAAAAAAAAAAAGAAAAAAAATATGTTCTTAGAAGGAAGTCCAAAATGAAAGCTGTCAGATCACTTCTCAGTACTGACATGCAGCTCATTTTTTTGCAGTCACTATAAATACTAATGACATATAATTATCATAGAAAAATCCAACATTAAAAGAAAACCAAAGGGGTCCAATGTATATTTCTTATAATCATTTTTTTTATTTTATTAGGCAAGGGTGGCTGTAAGTTTACATGTAACATGTCTAGCTGTGCATCCTGTATGCAAACAGATTTACTTCACATTGCACAAAATTCATCCACTACAAGAAACTGACTGCCAGTGTTAGGAAATACTCATCTGTCCGGCGATTCTGTGCTGTGCACCATAGTGGTAATAAACACTGTCTGTTCTGTCCAGCCATGTCAATTCAGGCAGCCAGGAGAACTGGGATACCAGCAGCCCCTGCTTCCTTTTAGTTGTGCATCCTGATGGATTTATGGAATCCCCAGCGTTCACTTTTAAGGTGCGTACACACTTCCAATTTTTATCGTTCCAATCAAACGACGAACGATCGATTGGGCAAAAAATCGTTCGTAAAAAAGTAACCAACGACGCCGACGAACGAGGAAAGTCGCTGGAAACGAACGACCGGACCGGCGGATCGGATTGGACGACGATCGTTGAACATCGTTCGTGTGTACGGTCGTTCGTTGATCGTCCATGTTCAGAGCATGCGTGATGAACGAACGTCCGTTCACTTTCCTGTCGTGCACATAGTTCCTCTATCGCTTAAACGATCGTATCTATTGTGTGTACAATATCTACGAACGATCGTGTCGTTACCTCTATGTGCAGTATCGGTGCTATACGATCGTTCATATATATCGTGCAGGAACGTTCGTCGTTTGTTTTCCGACGATAATAATTGGAAGTGTGTACGTAGCTTTAGGCTGTGCACAGCTGAAGGAGATTCTAGAGGCTGATCAGCTCCTGATTAAGTCCTGCACTGCTATTGGCTGCTGGAACTTTAAAGCCTCTCTGCTCCCAGTCGTCAGTGCCCGTTGTAGCGTTTAACTGATTTACTGTTGCTGACCTTGCCTGTTTCTGACATTGCCAAATTATGCTGCCTGGACCTACCTTTGCCTGTGACCCTGACTCTGCTTGTGTTTTGTCCTTGTGTACTTTGTTTTGGTGGACGGATATTCTGTGTATGACCTCTGCTCTGTATTCTGGACTTGGCTCTGTTGGAATCTTGGTACTGCTATCTGTTGGCACCTGGCTTGCTGCCAGCTCATTCCCAGACACCATCCCCTGCACAGTAAGTCCTGAGGGCAACACGCTCCCGTGAGATTTCAGGTATCTGGGCTATCTTTTTTGCGAATATTCTCCGGTCCTCAATAATCAGCTCATGGACAGCATCGCAGGTTGCCAGGTCAGTTGAGAGTTGGGGGGCGCCCACTGCGGGGCTCATATTCAACGGTGAAATGCCCAGTTTTGAAACGAGATATCCAGGTTTTCACAGTGCTGTAAGAAGGAACACTTCTCCCCCAGTGTTTGTGACATCTCAGTGTGAATGTCCTTTGCCGACTTTCCCTGGAGAAACAAAAACGTCATGACGGCCCCTAACTCCAACAACGTGAAACTTGCTTGTGCCTCTGCCATTACAGCTTCTCACTAAAAGAAAAAACAGTTTTAATAATCGCAAAGACTTGATATTTGCACAGGGACATACTAAGATATTAGGCTGTCATATGTCCCCACACTCATTTTTCTATTTCATCTGGATGGGGGCAAAGCCGGGAACTTCTCAGCACCCGTCGTATGTACCTGATGTGGAGAACCCTCCTCCATTTGTCTTTTAAAATGACTACAGCAAAAGATGAAAATAAAATCTTCAAGTGAGATGCCTGCTTTTGTGGCAGCTTGATGGAGAGGAAGATTTTGTTCACATTGGAAAAGTTCTTCTTATTTTGTGTTTTACCTGCACAACAGGAAGTGAAAGAAAACCTCCCCAGCAGTCCAGCAGGGTGAAGGCAACAAATAATCTAATAGGGGTTGTGACCCTAACCTCTTCTACTTAAAACAAAAAAGTTTTGGCTTTAAAGTTTAAACTAACCCTTTGCATGGTATGCTTTTGAAATGTCTTTTCATAAAAATACAATATTGTATCTACTAAACAGCAGTACAAATGTGTTATTAGATTGGCAGATAAGGGGTATTTAGTTTTCAATTTTTAAAATTTTTTTTGCAATAAAAAATAACACATAAGCAGACAATCATAGCACTAAAGAAATGTCATATAAGCTATAAGGGGTAGTTTTAGTGGTTTACTCAATTTTTAAAATGCTAAGCTTTTTAGCGAATAATGAAACTGACTACTGACATTTTAAAGATATTGTTTTACGTGTATATATTGTTATTGTAATTTTTGAGAACCACAGCTACCGGAAAAGAAAGGTATGTTCTCCAAATAACGTAATAATTATTGCCTAAGAACAGTGCTATATTTGGAGTATTGCTGGGATGTCTGACTGCTAGTCAAATCATACAAAATAAACAGAT
Source organism: Pyxicephalus adspersus (assembly GCF_032062135.1). Lineage (NCBI taxonomy): Eukaryota > Metazoa > Chordata > Amphibia > Anura > Pyxicephalidae > Pyxicephalus > Pyxicephalus adspersus. The sequence continues at coordinate 66,660,349 of NC_092860.1, forward strand.
GAGCCAAGGATCTTCATGCCAGATACTTACATCTGTTTATTGCAAATGAGGAATTCCTTATTCATACACCATTAAGTAAAAATAGGTACAGTGCTTTTAAATAGCAAATTACAGAAGATCAAATAAGGACATCATATAAATATAAAATAAAATGGCAGGCTAACAACTATATAACAAGGCACCATATACTGTATGTATACATTCCACACCACATTTTTTCATTTACACTTGGCCTATTTGCCTATATTTGGTGCATTCTTTCATTGTATGTGAGGCTGTTTCACACTAACTTCATATTTATTTGACCAATGCAAATGCAATTTGGTATCTGACTCTCTGGCTAGATTGTAGGATGATCCTTTAAGCCTGATTGTTTACGTATGCTAATGTATTGATAGATCCTCTGTTTTCATCTATGTATGTTGCCCTTTTCAGTTTCTCTGTATACATTTTTGCATCTTTCCTCCAGTAATTTTATCCTTTGTATGTGTAACTGTCCACATTCTTCTGAAAACTGCACTAAAACAGTTTTGTTTTGCCTTGGGTGCTAAATGACTTTGTCCAGGGACTGTATTTATACAAAGCATTACCATTTTCATGTAGTGTTGAACATCATGCCTCTTTAAATGATAGTATGATATTATAGCCATTAAATTTTTTAAATCAGTTTACATACATGCATTACATGCTGAATGATAAAACTATTACAACATTGTGAGTGTTATTGAAATATGCACTTGTAAGGCCATGGTCCAGCACCAGTACTCTCTATGCACCAAACCCCCAATCTAACTTCACAATCTTCACCTAAAATAAGCTGCTGATACTCAAAAGGCTAGTTGTGCCTTCCCAGCATACAGTTGCCCGGGACTTCAGTGTGCAAAGTATGACATCCAGGGAGAACTGGCAGAGGACTAGGAGCCCACCAAGTAGGACAGGAAACACAATTGTAGTTAAACAGTCCAAGGTTAGTTGCAGGTGTTCCACAGATACACAGTACTGTGGACAGTAAGATCCAGCAGAGGCAAGTCCAGAAACAGAGCCAAAGGCCATTCCCTAATATCAGTCCACCAAGCAAGGTATCTAGAGTTTAAGATAAGCAGAGTGAGGGGGTCACAAGAAATAGTCGGTCAAGGCAGCAACAATCTCAGGTCCAGAAATCAAGCAGCAAGAGTTGGCAACAGGTAATCAAACAGAAAATCACACCACAAGATTAGACTAGATAAATGTTATGGGTGCCTGGGGGCTGAGGAACGTTAAAGGACCAGTAGCCAATGGCTGAGCAAGATCAAACCTGGCACTAATGCACTCATTGGCTGCAGCACATATTCTAAAATCCCCTTTAGCTTCACACAGTCTGAGAGCAGGGTATGCTGAGACAACCTTTACATCTAAAGAGAAACTCCGGATGCTGCAGTCTGCAGAGCAGAGGACTAACAACTAGTTGCTTGATCTCCTTTGCTGTAAGGAGGGGGAATAAACAGTGTGCTCTGAGCAGCAATACTATAAAATGGATGTAAACATTACTACTAATTTACAAAGATTGTCAAACAATATATCACAATCTATCACTAGTTTCAAGTTAGGGCCAAATTGTAATGTGAAGGTGGAATTACATACCACAGTTTTTCCCAATACCACAGCCTACATTTTGTGCCCTATTCATAAAGGCTTCCAATATTTCACGCAGCAGTAACAACTTGAAAAAAGATTGGAAGAAAGCCAGTACTGAGATTTTGCCACATCACATGACTGGGCTCTTTTTTTCCCTTTTTTTTCTTTACAACCCAAATCTATTTTATGTGCTGGCTTTAGACTCACAGTTTTTAATGTACCCCTAAGCTTTATATTGAGGAAAATAAAAATAAAAAAGGGCAATTTGAGGTAAAAAAAAAAAACAATCAATGACCTGCAATTTCTGCTTTCAACATTTAATAGTGGAGTTTTTGAATAAATCATCTATTTTAGTAAATTGATAAATAGAAAACAAAAGAACACAACAGGCTGTATCTGCCACTTTTTAAAAACAATTTCTTAAAAAAAATCTTTTAGTAACTGGAGAGACTTTCCATATTAAATCCACAATTATTGGCATGGTATAGAAACCTCTGGTCAGAGACATTTCTATTCTCTGCCAATAATTGTAGACTTGATACAAATGAGTCACTCTCAGTTCTGAAAGCTCTTCCACTTTATATTGCTTTATTTTGCTTTAAAAAATGGTTTAATAAAAATCATTGTCACCATCTGGTACACTTTTAATTGTCAGAACTGCAAGGATAGAGGCCACTGTTTCTGATGTATAAACATTAGCTGCAGCCACAATGGACAGAGTATTTCAAAGATTTCATGGATTTTTTCTAATCATGCAGTAACACACATTACATGCCATTTACTTTTACAAACACTTGTGTTGTAGTGGGCTACCATTCTCCTATTAATTATCTTTGAAGATATTCCACTGCCTCCTGTCTGGGGGTTCCTGTGGATGTCACTGTTGTTGTTACCATTTAAGAATAAATAATGAGATACATTTTTCTTTATTATAATAAATGATTTTATTTTTATATTTGTATATTTCCTTGTTTTTTTCCATGCTACCTCCAAAAATGCACAAAAATGAAAGAAGAGCCTTTTTCTATTGCAAACACCATTTACATGCTTTGTACCAGTTATCAATAATTAGTATAATTTTAAACAGAAAAAATTATAGAAAAAAAGTCTATATTGTATTTACAAGAACACTAACTTAAAACTGCTTCTGGTCAAAATAAATATTTTTTTATTATTTATTTTTTATTATTTGTCTGTAGATCATAAACAAAAACAATTGCAATACTGCCAAAAGAAAGTGTAATTTGTTTCTGAAATTAATGAAATTAATTCTATGTTGTTTACCAAGTAAATGATTACTTTGCAAATGATTTTTTACTTTAAGCGGAACTAAAGTCAAAATAAAAAACACAATTACCTTTAATTCCACAGATCTGTCGATCCATCAGGAGGTTTCTTGAATTGGAGCCCACGTCCTCCCAATATCCTTCTTTGGCCCCGCGCGGAGAAAGCACCAGGTGCTGCCATCTTCTTCACTCCTCTTCTGGGTTCTTCTTTGTACATCACCTGGGATGCATGACATAGGTATCCTGGGAGGCTCTGGGCTCCCATTCTGTTTTGATCACCATGGCGCTGCACCCTTGTTTTTTTTTTTTCAAAAAGGATGTTACACTTAAAAAAATAAATACAATTTCTACTTTATAAAAAAAGTTTGTCTACCCTTTTATGTAAAATAAACATTGTTTATTATTTTGATCATATATAATGACAAATTTATCTCTAAATAAATAGGCCCATAGTAGAAAATTTTAAGTTCTCAAGTGCATAATGGGTTTAAAGGTAGAAGAGCTGAAGTGGTTAAAGACTTTTCATTTTTCACAATATAAATTACAATTCTTATATGAAGTGGCTCTCAAATGGTGTTGTTAAATGAAATGCTTGTGACACTATTCTTAAAGATCAGTATTTAATCTTTAGATTTTAAGAAGAATATGTTTTATTTCATCCTTGTAAAGCTCATTAATTCAGCTGTTCTCCAAACTGAACACATTACGTCTTTAAAATACCAAATCCCCAGAAGCTGTATTACCAGTTTATTCCATTTACCTCAGCAAATGCTTTATGGTGATAACTCTCAGCTGTGCATACCTTTCCACTCTTTAAATGAGTCGCCAACTTTCAGCACATCAACCTATTGGCCTTTGGTCAGGCTTTTCTGCGTCAACAATTGCAAATACCTGTTTAACAATATCTTTTCAAGACTGAAGTATTTCCTTAAGTAAAGGCTTCACCCACATTGTCTAGTGTTGTTGGCTGATGATTTATTTTAGAAATGCTATTATTGGGTTGGGTGAAGTTTAATGAATAATATTTTAGATTTATACATTTTATATCAATGTTTTATTTTTTTTTTATAAACTGTCTACAATGTCCAGGACTGTCTAGAAATGTCTGGAAAACTATTTTGGGTGCACCAATGCTGCTTTGTTACCAGAACAAATAAAAGTGAGCAGGTGCTGTTTGATTATAGACTACTCTTCTTCAACTGAACAAAATGGATTTGGAGTGGTTTTACCAAAAGTATTTAGGAACTGATAGATAAACATGGGTACAAAAGGTGAAACAAGCTCAGATCTCTACTTTTTTCATATACTTTATTTCATGTTTCTTACCTTTTGAGAAAACCAATAAATATTGACTGTCTGTGTCTAACAATACATTAGGCTTGGTGATCTTATCACTGGTTTCACTAATATTTTTATGCTATTACATAATATACTGTACAGTATGTGCATATGTACTTAAAGTATTGGCCTTTGGGGGATGTGTTGTGTCAGCTGTTGTCACAACCAATATGTGCTGGTATTGCAATATTAAAAATATGAAGGAGACAAATGTTTATCCTATATTTGGTATTCATTGAACAATCAAGAGCGGCAGAGCAAAAAGAAGGGGAAACTGTGTGTCACGGTCCCTTCCGTGACAGAAGTTTGAGGATCTGTCAGACAAACTGCTTATGTGAATATCTGACAGTCTCTTTGGTTTTACTTGTTTCTGTGTTGTTGTTTGTAAAGACCACTCCCCTTGCATCAGGTGCAGGTGCTGGTCATTACTGCTCCTCCATTTAGTCTAGCCTCACACTTCATGCTGTGCGGTTGATATTCACCTACCATCAGGGGATGCTCATACAGTTAGGAGTTAGGGCCAGATTAGGGTGTCTGTAAGGGGTGACCATTCCCTTTTCCCTAGTCATTTGAGGCCTAGTAGTATATACGCCTTTCTGTTACCCTCCCCTCCCTGTTATACGTGACACTGTGTCTGCATAACTCCCAATTTTAGAACTTGAGAAAGAGGGACACCTGGGGATAAAGAAGGCAAAAATGCAATAAATACTTTATGAGGCTTAAGGGAAAATGATTAAATAGAGTTTGGGCCTATGATAGTGTATACAATGTACTCAGTGGGTAATCATTATCCCTAAAAAATAAACAATATTTACAGCAAGATCTTCTTTTACATATACCTAAAATACAATGTAAAAGTGCAGTATTCAGGACTGTGTAATACACAACATGGTGTTTAGAGTTCAGGGAGTCAGGTTTATGTGATAAACCACACAGCATATACAATGCAATATACATCATGGACAAAGCCTCCCTTGTTTTGCTGGTCAGTGGGAGAAAAAATATCTCAATGTCAAATTGTGGGAAAATGATCATTTGAGGGATCAATTCCCTGAAGTAAGTGGTCCCTGAGAAAACAAAATGCCCTGGGATCAGTAGGAGGAAAAAATCCCAGTGTCGGTGGTAATGAGAGAAAAAATTATCAGTGTCAGTGGGAATTAAAAATTGCCCAGTCAAATAAAGAATACCCTGATATTGGTACCCAGCAGATGGTGGTGGTAACAATAGTGCCTAGCAAAGTAAGTACTAATGTCCTATAGGGGTGGGGGGAACAATAGTGCCAAACAGGAATGGAGTGGGATCAAAAGTTCCTAAAAGGTGGGGGAAGCAATAGGACCTGAGTTGGAAAATCCTAAATGGTATTGACAAAGAGTTCCAGAGAGTCTGGGAGTTTGTCTACCATAACAGATATTTGTTCCAGCATATGGTAGCTTGTTGGAAAGAATGAAAGTGGAAAATTAAACACTTACCTACAGTACTTTTCCTTTCCTGACAGCCCTATGTCAACCTACAGATGATTAATCCCCTTGCTCCTCCTACTCTCAGGATTGTAACTCAAAAAATTAAAGGCAACCCCTGCATCTGGTGTTCTGTAACTAGTCATCTTTAAGTAATAAGTGTGGGATCCCATGCTGACACAGAGCATGTCAGGAAAGAAAAATTAAGGTACACAATTTTCAGTTTTCCAGACTGGTCCATGTCAGCTTACAAATGGGAAAATACTAGATCAAGCCAGGGTGGGATGCTCAAAAGTATTTAATCATGTAATGGGACACTAGACAATATTTTTTGACCAAAGTCAACTGTGTTGATTGTGTTCAATGTCGCTGTTTCTAGGCAGTAATGTTACATAAAAGTGTGGACCAGGTTGATGCCTTACAGATGATATCCAGGGTCACATGGTCTGCTGCCCAGAATGTTGAGGTCAAAGGGAACTGGCCCGTCAAGGTTATTGATCCGTCAGCTGGTGTCCGCGTAGGTAGGTAAAACAATTTCTTGGATCAGATGAAATGAGGAGGTCACTTTAGGATTGAAATTAAGCATGGGTACTAGTGCTACCCTTTCTGGAAAGAAGGTGATAAAGGGTCCTTTAGGCCCTAGGAAAGTCATTTCTGATTTACTCCTTGTAAGGGTGACTGCTACAAAAAAGTCTGTCTTGTGATAGCAAGCCAGGGGGGATATTCTTGGTTGGTTTGAACTCGTCAGTTGCAAGGTAATCGAGTACAAGAGGTAGATCCCATTTAGGGAATCTTGGCCTTCTCCGAGGTTTATTTTGTTGACTGCTTTAAAGAATTTTATCACTAACGAATTATTGGCCCAAATGGAAGCTTGTAATTGCTATTATAGCAGAGACTTGAACTTTCAAGGTGTTAAGGCTAAGCCCCATATCTAAAGCTGCGTACACACTTCCAATTTTTGTCGTTGGAAAGGATCTTTCACGATCCTTTCCAACGACAAGGGAGTGCACGATGCATGAACGGTGCTGTACATACAGCACCGTTCATGCTCTATGGAGAGGGGAGGGGGAGAGCGACGGAGCGGCACCCTGCTGCGCGCTCTCCCCTTCCCTTTCATTAGGATCGGCTGTCGTCCATCGTCCGTGGATCCGGCAGGTCGGTCGTCCGGACGATGGACGACACCGACTGTACACACGGCAGATTTTCGCCCGATAATTGGCCGATGCCGATTATCGGGCGATAAAAATCTGACGTGTGTACGTAGCTTAAGTCTTTCTGGGGCAATTCCAGGACATACTGCACCTGCATCTGGGTTCCTTGTAAGCTAAGAGAGATCATGAATATTTGAAATTGTTGCCACTCTCTGTTGTAGGCAGAATTAGTACTGAACATTTTCGCCTCCATGAGCATTTTGACTACGTGCTCAGAGCACTACAGTATCCATGCCGTCAAGCACAGTTTCTTCAGTTTAGGTGAAATAGGGGACCTTGTGAAATGAGATCTTTGCGGGCTTGAAGTTGAAGAAGAGTCCGTATGCTTGATTGTTGCAGTAGTGGATACCAAGGGCATTTTGGACAATTGGGAACGCTGGCACCAGTATTGATTCCTTTAGTAGACATCTTAGAAAATATTGGATCAGTGACACTGGAGAAAAAGCATAGGTTGATTGGAACTGGCAGTCCATTGTCAGCACATCAGACCACAGGGCTTGACAGCAAGGGAATCTCTAAATTAAATTCTCCAGTTTGTGATTCGTTGATAAGGCAAAAAGGTCTTCCTAGGGATGGAAGGATAGCAGTTTTTTGATTTGTGTTACCTGTTCTTGACAGAGTTCTCCCCTGCTGCTGGCATCTAAGGTGAGGCTTACCCATTTGATGGGGAGTAGAGGGGAGAGACAATTTAAGAGATTTTGTTTGTCTAGCCACCATAGTAGACTGGACTTCATCTCCTGGGTAACGAAAATATGATTGTTCAGATTTTCTGAACTTTGTTGCTCTAGGAAGCCCATATGGAAAAGGGTGCATTCTCCACTGGGCCCTGTTTGGTCAATCTGTGCCCAAAGATAGAATAATATCTGGGTAGGAAGAAGATTGGTCTTTTACCATATTGAACATCCACCCAAAATCCTTTAGATGTTGTAAGACTACTTGTTTGTGCTGTAATAGAAGGGGGTTTTCCTGTGATAAAAGTAAGATATCATCTAAATATTTGTAGATTTGAATGCCCATCTGGTGGGGGAGAGCCACAACCTCCAGGAGGACTTTGGAGCAGACCCTGGGAGAGATTGTCAGGCCAAACAGGAGACACAAAAGGTAAAAGTGCATGGGTCCTATAGCAAAAAGAACTTTTGGATGTTTGGAACTTAAAGAGGAACTGAGATGCTCAGACATGCGCAGGATGAGTACCCAAGAGCCTCCCAGGATGCCTGACGTAGGTATACCGGGAGGCTTTGCATACCATTCATTCTTGATGGCCTACGCATTTTGCCAGAAGTGGCTTCCCCAGGGATAGAATAGTTGGGAAACCATACAGTCCCAAATAGTCTAACCCTGAGGAAGCCTCTTCTGGCAAAACGCGTCTGGCTGGGGACTAATAGGATGGAATATGTTTTTTTTTTGTATAGTACATATATCCCAGTCCTGTGCAATCGGAATGAAATTGGGGATATGATATATGATGTTGTTTTAATTATGTATGAAAAAACTTTGTCAATGCATAAACTTTACAAGCCTGAAACCTATATCTTTTTTTGCTTGTTTTCTTACAAAACTTGTCTCATTATCCCTAGGATTTGTGAATTGTCTGTTTGTTTATCTCTTTTAGCTAATTTAATCTCCTAGGCATTTCACTGATGTCTGGATTTCTGTACCAAAAGAGGTACGCTGTTTTTCATGATTTTTTTTTTTATCTTGTAGACCTGTAACTTACCGAAATATGTCCAAACAAGGTTCTAGTAGATATATAAAGTTTAAAATACACGATTATGTAAAAAATAATATTAATAATAATAATTTATTAATAAAATAAATAAAAAACACAAAAATCAGCATAAACAAGAATGCATAAATAAATCAAAAATACTGAAAATACTGAAAATGCAATAATACTGTATACTGTATAGTACTATATTTTTACATTGTAGGCCTATAATTCATAGGCATAACTCACTGAAATATGTCCAATATTTAATAAAAATTAATAAATTTAATAATAAACTTTAAAAAAATACACAAAAATCTGTTAAAAATAAAAAAATAGGGAACATGTAATATAACTGTACAGTAGCTTGTATATTATATATATATATATATATATATTATAATCAAATATATGTTATATGAAGATTCCATTGTATTAGACTCAATACAGATAATATTTAATGAATCCAATACATAATATTTGAATTCTGCCGCTCCTCCCGCCTGGACCGATGCACGCACCAACATCATCAGGAATCGCTGAGGGACACGTACAAGAACCCTGAGGGAAGGAGAAGACGGGGATCCGATCGAGAAGACAATCATCCAACGCTGGAGATCGGAATCGATGCTGGAGAACTCTACCGGAGGTCGGGATCCGATGGAGGATGCCAGCGGCATCAGGTAAGCAACGCTTGATTCTTTTTTAGCTACCCTGAGCTTAGTTCGTGGTAAACGCTTTCAGCATGATTTTTTACCCTGAACTAGGCTCAGGGTAACTGGCCAGGAGGTTAAAGCAATTTTCACATACATATTTTCCAGGCATGGTTCTGCCAGGGCAAGCCCAACAGTCTTGCTGAGGGTCTGAATTGTGCGCTGAGATTCTACTCCTCTAGCTTGCATCATACATTCATCAATTGAGGGCTGGCCAGTGTCACTATCAGCTGGACTATGTTCATGCATATGGCGAGCAACACATTATTTCCCTGAGGGGGATCTGCGTCTCATTGATACTGATCCTCTGCCTTTATGTCTGGTAGCACCAGTTGCTATGTCTTGTATGTTGGGACAAGGACAGAAAAAACACAAAAAGAGAGAATGTTAATGTCTCAGTGACATAAAAAACACATGGGGAAAAAAGAGTGCAACACCTACCTTCTTTGGCTAAGCTGGTCTTTATTAGGGTTTGGCTTAGAGAGATCCATACTGTGTGAATAAATGGTAATATTAAAACTCCCACTTCCACTGGAACTTTGCTATAGTGAGTGAAGGTGACCTGTTTGTCTAGCACTCCATCTCACCCACAGAACTTCCTCAGAGTCATGTGGCTGTTTTTCAAGGTTGCTGGTTTGTGGTTTTTGCTCAGCAAGTTCATCTAATGTATCTCCCTTAGAGCTGTACACTTTCCTAGTTCTGGTCTAGCCATGTCTACCTATTATGTTTTCCTCATGGTAGCTGGTCTACTTCTTTCCTGCTGTCTGAAAGTGCCAATCAGAACCACATAAACCTCTTGAAGAGTTGCAGACAGATTGGAATGGATCCATCTCTCAGCTCCCTAATAGTCTATAGAGGGTCAGAGGCAGCAATAAACATCCAACAGGTTTCTAACCTTTTCCCATAATAAAACATATTGTGGCTGTAGTTGGGTCAAGCTATTCTGTGTTACAAAAAATAGGTAGCCAGCATTTTACTACAGTTTCTCTTTGTGTCACAGAGTACTTCAGGGTATATTGGTTTAATTTCCGAGCCAGGACACCTAACATGGGATTATAGCATATTGGTGCATATTACACCTATAATACTTAACTATAAATTATTTAAACAGAGACTGAAGCTGGATTTGAATTGGTTGCAGCCTTTATTATCAGTTTAGATTAAAATTCTTTCAAAAAATTAAAAGAATGATATACCAATAAAAAACAGACCAATAAGTAAATATTTATTATAACCAATTAGTGCCCAGCCACCACGACTTGCACTCTAACAACTTAAAATCACAGGGGGGCGGGGGGATTGCAAGGGAAAAAGAAGAATTATCTTCTTGCCCTTCCTATATGTAACTATCTCTTTTGCACCTTGTTTTAAGTGCTGGTTGTGTGTCTCTGAGCTTGAACTGGCTTGAGGAGACCTCTTTCTGTAAATTAACCCTTTCTGGTAAGTGCTATTCTATAATAATGTAAACGGAAAGGGCTGAGTAGTTTAAGGCAAGGGGAATGGGGTTCAGCAAATGCACAGCCTAGTCCCATGTTTGAAGCTACTCATTTACTATGTTTCCTTCTCATTAATTGGAGCCTGGAGACACATGCAACACGTGTGGGCTCTTTAATTGAGGATACTGAGGCTTCAACCCCACTGGAAAACACATTCTATCTATATAATGAACCAACATTTACTCTACAGCCTTACTCAGGGACATAATTACACAATTATAGTTCATTCAGACATCAGTAACACATAGTATTGCCAGGTGGCAGAAATATGCATCATGCTTTAATTTACTGTATGTAACCAGGGACGCCTAAAAAATGGTTGTTTGTGTCTTTCATAGGATGTCTGAGGACTAAGAAGTTTTGGGGCTGAGAATTTTTAGTGAGTCCTCTCCTGATTGTAATAAACGCACTATATAATTGTAGTAAAGAAATATTGCAGGATATAATGCATTGTTTTTAAGTTTTTAAGTTGCTGTTCCATAAGCTTTTTCCTCTGTTAAAATGTTTTTTTGTTCCATTGCAAGCTGTAGTAGTTCAGGTTTCAGTATCCCTTCATCCTCCTTTGGTTCTGGTTTTTAATGTAAACAGACATTCAGGGCTCAGATGGATTTGTTATGTCAGATGATGAGGAGAGTGACGCTAAAGAGGATGTGTTTTCCATTCAGAATACTGACCATTTATCTAAAAACACCTTTTCCTAAGCATGAAGCAATTTTGGAATTAATCCTATAGTAGTGGAATCATTGTGATAAAATATGTTACATGCCTAAAAGGTCCAGGAAACTGCATCGTGTTGATGACTAAAATTAGCTCATGCAACCAAAATTTTAAGGTTGATGCAATTATTTGTTACCTTTATTACAGTTTATTTAGGTAATAGTTCTAGTTCAAGAGTACTCCATGAGGACAGCCTTTAAAACTACATTTTTGTTCTTTTTTTAGCCCAGTGTTGTTGAAGCTTGATTGGCCTGATCATGAAGAGAATATGTTAAAACTGGAGGATGAAGTAGTTAATAAATACTTGTATGAGACAGTTATTAATTTAGTGATGATAGATTTTGTATTCTTCCAGTGAAACCCTTTAGATGGTAGCCAGGTCTTTAGCTTAGACAGTCTCCTCTTTATCTGCAGTGCATCCTTCTGCAGTGCAGATAAAGAGAGAGAGAGAGAGAGAGAGAGAGAGAGAGAGATAACAACACAATTTTATATATTTGGTATATTTGACATATCAAAGAAACCATTAACACACATTGCAGTGCATTTATATTTCAGAAAACCTCCATACATTGCATGTTCCAAGTATGAGCCAAAAATTCCTAGAATTTATTTATTAAAAATTGTACACCTACATTTTAAATTACCCAACTTCATCTCCTTCAAAGTAGTCTCCTGCTGCATTGACAAACTAGTCCCTGAGCAATGTTATTGCTTGGAAGCACACATGGAAGTAATTTTCTGTCATCCCTTTCAGTGTATCCTGTGTTATCCTCTTAATATCATCTACCTTCTCCAATTTTTTTTTATTTTTTTTATTTTGAGCTTAATTTCTCTTAAGCAACAGGACTGCTTTTTTTTTCAACCACTTGAACCACTCATAGGTTTGAGTGCAACCCGAAGCTTTATCCCCAAATTTTTGTTTTAATATTTGGTAGGTCTCTGCTGCTATGTTTCCCGGTTTAAAACAAAACTGTAGATGGTAAAAAAAAAACATGGCTTTCCACAGCACCAATAACTTGTAGTCTAGTTTCCTAGTGCTACTGGAGGTGACATCTAGCAGCATTGCTGCATAGTACGCTCTCATTGAAATGAGACAGTATCTTTCCTGGGAACTTTTGGCTCACACCACATATACTCTACACTTGCTTTTAGTAAGTTTTCATACTCTCACATGCAATGTTTGTAGCAGGTTTACCTGATCTGAGCTTTTACTAATCAAATCCAAACCATCCTATGATGTCAGTCTGTTATCAGCTATAGTTGAACATAATAGGCAGGTCTTTCAACAGAACCACCTTTACAATAGAAACAACAGAGACAAGGTGTGGCTAATGTGTTTTATTGGTAGCAAGTTAGACAGTTCCCTATAATGTCCTTGAAACTACATCTTTTTTTCTAGTAGCCTTGCATTTGTTAATCTGATCTGCAACCCTGCCTTGAAATGCAGATAAGAAGATAATCCTGTATAAACAAAGGTGGTCATAAAGTGTAAAGATGGCATTATCAATTTGTAATTATCAGTTCTAGTAGACTATGCAAAGCAAAGCACACAGATAAGATTTGCCTCAAAGGAATAATCTATGCAGATATGTAAACTATATTTTTATAGCACAGGACTCCACTCCTTCTCTTGACAAGTCAGGCAACTTAACCCCCCCCCCCCCCCCCCCCCCCCCCCCCCGCATCCAGTTTATTACCATGATACCATAATAGGGGTAACCGCTCCAGCAACTGCAGTCAGAGTGAGGCAGTGAGGAGGATATGTCACTTCATCACTCCTAAGGAAGCTGCTAAACACTAGTGTGATTGGTTGTCTACTCTGTTCAGGGATGGGGGTGGTGATTGGGTTAATGTTTTCTGAAAAATATTAAAGCCAACTTTAACCACACTGACATAAACTGAACCCCCCTGCTCTTCGTTCCAAATGTCATTCTATGACTGCAAATTAGCAAAAAAAAAAGGTTTGCAAGCTGTTCTGTTGGCAACACTGTTATCTGAACCTGCTACTACAGGAGTTTGGAGACTAAATACTATGAAGACACTGCCTAGCAATTATTAACAGCTGTGTTCTTTAAAATACCATCTTTTCCTGAGAGTCTACAGGTAATCTTGCTGTTGTGAGTTATTAGGCTGCTCCTGTCAAGTAGGAGAATTCACTATAGTTAGTAGTCACTTTAAATGAAAGTGACTGAGTGCTGGACAATATTGTACTCTTCAAGAGAATAAGTGAAGTTATGTTTTTCCCCTTTAAGTTCCCTAACTCACCCTTCCTATATTAGCTGTCACCTTTTTTTCTGAACCGTTAGGGGTCTGCATCCTATTTATTCTATATATCAATTTAATTCTAATGGACACCCTCACTTTAACATGGCCACAACTATTTATTTGGCATTACCAAACGACTTCACCTACTCAAAGACTCTGCAAATGTTCCCAGGCATATCATTTTTTCACTGTATGTTTGACTGAAAACTTGGATAAGAGACTCAGGGGGTAGAATAAAAAGTCCAAATAAAGTATATGGGTAAATCTGTTTTTAATAATAATTTTCAAATAAAAAAAAAAAAACAACCAACAACAAATAATAAATATGTTTAATAGGATATGAAAAAACAGAATGGTGATAATGGCAAAAAATAATATTGGAACACAATAATAACACAATACCACAACAATTGTAGTATATATTCAACATAAGGGGGGGGGGGCATAACTGAGGTAATAAATTACACAATATCAAGAATAAGGGCAAAGGGAATTCAGGAAATGTATGGGGAACACAGGGAGAGGTACCTAGGCATAATGATCATAAAGGAGAATAAATGATTGTTAAGATTTAAGACTAGCATCTAGAAAGAGATGGGAAATTGAAGAACTGCAGCCATGACCAACATGAAATAAATAAAGGCTTTTAAAATGGTTTTCATCCATTGCTTGTAGTTCTTCTAGTCTCATAATATCAATAACCTTATCAACCCAGAAGGTACTAATTTAAATACAAATGTTTGCCACTGGTAGTGCCTGATTGTAATGTGTCAGTTTTATTGTAAGATTCATTTGAAGAGGGGACATGAGGTGCTACATGGTGGTATTTTAGTCTTGGGTACCTAGGCATAATGATTATAATGGAGAACAAATGATTGTTGAGATTTAAGTCTAGCATCTAAAAAGAGATGGTAAATTATAGAACTGCAGCCATATTGACCAGTGGGATTTTAATAAAGGCTTTCAAAATGGTCTTTATCCATTGCTTGTAGTTCTGGCCTCATAATATCATTTACCCTATAAACCCAGAATGTACCAATTCAAATACAAATGTTGGGACTGGTAGTGCCTGATTGTAAGGTGTCAGTTTTATTGTCAGGTTCATTTGAAGAGGGGACATGAGGTGCTACATTGTAGTTTTTTAGTCATGGGAAACAGCTAAATACCTCCTAGCACTACTAGACTGCCTGTAAAGGGAGCCTCGCCATTTTGAGAGTTTGTTTGAAAGAGAGCGCACAATTATGTCACTTCAAACTTCAAATAGGGAGGACAATCTCTATTTTTCATAAACACTAGACTTTTTTTATCCTAGAGAGTTTTTATCTTAGAAAGTTGCCTTCCAGAGTTTAAGCCAGTTTTTCTTCACATTTAACACAGAGGAAACCTTTAGAATGACTTTCAGGTCTTCAGGGAACCCCTGCCATCATTACTGTATACGTAACTCACAGTTTATTAGTTTAGTGGTCAGTAGGATTAATGCCTCCTACATTGCTGGCAAGTGGGAAGAATGCCCCCTTACATATAGTCAAAAATACCATTGGTGACAGTTACCTTGAACTTGGAAGTCCAAATTGCTTATGGCTCAAGGAACCACTAGCAACTCCAAGAGGTAGATGTTACACAGAACCCTGGTTGAGAAACACTGGTTTAGGCTGTAAATTATTTAAATCTTTTTATGATAAGAAATAGTAGCCACAATGAGCATTTTAGCATTAAAACTGAATGCCAGCAAAAACAAGTTATGTTTTGTATTCCATAAACATCAGCTTCCATCACTCCCCCTCAACAATTCAGACAGAGAGGGAAATTCAGGTCTATTTTCTAATCAGGATCTATCAATTTAAAATGTATGCTGGCACTGAAAGCTTACTTAAAAAATACCTATCATTAAAATGATACCACTATGTAAAAGTTTCTTTCGTTATTACCTATTTTTTTTTAAAAATATCATTATTATTTTAATTACTTTTTTATACATTAAAAAAAAAAAACTCCCCCCACCCTCCTTCCCTCTTTACCACAGCATTAATAAAGACTTAAGGGAAAGATGCAGCCTCCTCGGATACTTACGTCACATATCTCAGAAGTCTGCAGGCTGCTTATTCTGCATATCTTTAAAGTACTTCTTTATTTCCACTTGTTGTGGGCCCAGGTTAAGTATGGAGGAATGATCTGCAAATGAAGGGGGAGTTTTTGAAAGCAAATGACTTAGCTGTACAACAAAGTTGCCCTTGGCTGATGTCTACTCTTCTATGAGAGCAAAACTGATTCCCAGATTGATCTGTGTGGGGAGAGAATTTTATATTTCAATATTTTTATTGAATTTTCAGAAAAATAGGTACATGTATTTCAACAAAAAAAATAAACGAGATAATATAAAATAATCAAAACTAGGGTCAGCAGGGAACAAGCATATTCTTGACGACCTCAATATTCAAAGTGACAAGGAGAAAACCATATACAACAGTGGTCTGAACAATGAATAAACCAAAATTGCAACCCCATTATGGAGAAAAAAAGAAGGAAAG
>NC_092860.1:66677232-66693816 GCF_032062135.1 Pyxicephalus adspersus
TACAGCCCCGAAAACAAAGAGGAGAAGTTGAGGGGAACATTTTCGCTAATCTGTCCGGAGTGAGATACCACCTAAGAGCCACCTTGTAATTGGCTTCTATTATTGCAGAGTTCAGAGAGATCCTGGAAAGGGAGTCTATCGTATCCGGGGAGAGAATTTTAAAACCATTTCCCGGGACAGACACTTCCCAGCTGCAGAGACGTTTGTAAGTTTGTCAGCAACTAACATAGGGGTTTTTATATTGTCAAAGTGCATCAGATGAGGCAGGTAGGATGGCTGCTGCTTTGTACAATTAGGATTCTAATTCTGCTATACATTGATTGCTGCTGTGAACAAAGTGCACATCAATGTGTTTTAAAAAAAATATATATAGTGTGATCCTAGACTAAAAAAATCACAGACAAAAAAATTGACCATTATATACTGCAAATTATACACTTGAATACATCTGTACAGAAGCGTGAAGGGGAGAAAAAAAATCATATAGGTTCTTATAATAGGGGGATACTTGCTAAGTACCTAAAAGAAATGAAGGGGAGCACAGAGACACATAAGTATGCAACGTTTTGTTGCATAAAGATGCACATTCCCTGCGCTGAGTTTAAAAATCAAACTCTAATAATCATGGAAGATCTTCAAGCATCTCTGTTTAGTAAAATAGGATCCTCTCCTCTCTAAGGGTCATTAAGACTATCTTTCTCCATGTTCTGGCTGCAGCATTTCAGTGTGGATGGATCTAGTGGTCACATCGACCTTCTTATTCATGCACTTGCCTCACCTCAGGAACGGCTTCAATTTTTACAGCATATATCACTCCAATGGAGACTTAGGAATTTATTTTTACTACTTATTGTGTGTTTACATA
The DNA here is from genome assembly GCF_032062135.1 of Pyxicephalus adspersus. NCBI lineage: Eukaryota > Metazoa > Chordata > Amphibia > Anura > Pyxicephalidae > Pyxicephalus > Pyxicephalus adspersus. The sequence goes on from NC_092860.1 coordinate 66,678,098, forward strand.
GCTTCATGATGTTTGCTGTAATATTTTAATTGTTATTATTTTTGACCCAGCATATTGTGCTTTGACTGGATTCCCTCATAGCTTCATAGCATGTGGCACATTTTGAGCTTGCATTTAATGAGGCATTTTTTACTCATTTTTATTATTTTTATTTTGTGTTTTTAAAGACTAGTGAGGTTTTTAAATTTTGTGCTTTTTCTATTTGTGATATATTTTGTATATGTTTGTGTACAATAAAAAATATAGTTTCTCTGTACATCGACATTATTGTGGTTGTAAACTCGTAGTGAGGACTGAAATTCTGGTTCTTGTTTTGGTTGTAATTAATCTGTTCTCCTGCACACTGGGTGATTCAAATTCAAGGATTTTTTTTTTCTTTTTTAAGAATGTGAATTTTGACAGAAATTTGAAAGGAAATATAAATCCCTAAGTACCTGAACATGGACCTGTATGGAAAAATCTCCAGGTATTGCTTAAAGTAATAAAGTTTTAAAACTATTGAATATCTATTTTAAAATTTGCTTTTATAAAATTTAAGCATTTAGGTATGCATGTACTTCAACTTTTCCCCATTTTATCTATGGCTAAAAAAATATTTTGGGTGGAGGTAGGCTTGAACTTTTAATTCACCAAGTTTAACTGAAAAATTAAGGAAATAAATTCAGTTACATGTTTATTGTAATTGAATTACACAGACAAACTCTTCTTCTACATATATAAATTGTGGAGTAAGGCAATTTGAAATAAAGAAACCAATATGCGCTTGTAGGTTTACAAAAAAAAAAAAAATATTTTGGCCACTGGCCAATGACTGCATTATATGTTTGGCCTTGTAGAATTGTTGTTGCTTTCATTAGAAGTCAGAGCTCAAGGTTTATTATAGCAATTATGCAGTTCATGCACGATAATGATAACACAATCAGTTTCCAAACTTGTTTTTAACAATAGTTTTGACCCATTTTCTCATCACCTCATGGCCTGGAAATGCCTTTTTTTCAGATAATTCTGAAATATAACTCATCTGCTAATCTTGAAAAGTTAAATTTTAAATGCTAAATATTTGCATATGAATTAATTTATTTTAAAAAGAGATTAAATCATTATTCCTATTTCAGTATTCTATCATACACAAGTGCAAAGCTTCTTGACATTGTATTTTTCCTATATAAAACCATGTTTTCTTGATTACACTTTAAATGTATTTTATAGAAATTAATTGTATCTTTTTTTAATTTACTGTGACAATCGTTAACAAAAAAGTGAACAACGACAGGCCAACAACGGCGATGAATGAGGAATGTCACTGGAAACAAATGATCAGTTTGTTTAACGATTGTTCATTTTCTAATGTGATGGTTCTGAGCATGTTGCAACACACTTCAGCACAATAACTGTGTATATGTACTTATGTATATTATTATATATGTTTGTGTGTAATTTTTTCACTTTCCAGTGCAGTTCTTTGTCCTTCCTCTTCTGTGTCACTTTCCAACGCCGTTCTCTGTCCTTCCTCTTCTGCGTCACTTTCCAGCTCTGTTCTTTGACCTTCCTCTTCTGTATCACTTTCCAGCGCTGTTCTGTTCCTTAATTTTAAAGATTACCTGGCAGTCAACTATTAATAAATGATACAATGCAAATTTTACCAAAAGTACATTTATATTAACAAAATATAAAAAAATAAACATAAAATAAATTTAAATTTAAATTGAGTTCACATATATTGTACAGGTAAGTTGACACATAAATATGACGCATTTTTCTGCATGGACAATGTATGAATGCTTACCAACAGATTTTGGCTCCCCTCTCCTCATACTGCCAACACTCTCCGTCTGCCTTGATGTGTCTCCGGCTCAGGGCTTTCCTGCTCTTCCTCTGGAATGAAATCAGGAGCTGCAGCTGCAATATTTGAAAAGTAAACATGTGTACAAAAAAAAAAAACAACATTAAATACATAATTTACAAATTACTATATTTAAAATATCTCTCTATCTTTTAGGTGCATTATGGGTCAAAACCCACTGGTAAGGTACACATTTCCTTCTCAATATGGTGCGTTGGGAAAGCAATAATCAACTCTGCAGAAGTAAAAAATAATAATAAAAAAAATCTACTCAACATGTATGTTCTTGATATATTTTTAGGCTTGAGTATATGGCAATATCCTGCCTTCATGTTCTGGGTGAACCTCTACCTCTTGCTCTGCATCTGCCTCCCTAGCAGCCAGCCTTTTTTGTTTTAAAGCTCGTTGGCCTAATAAAAAAACACCCAAATTACTAAACATACCAAAAAATGCAGGATCCCCCCTCTCTAAACACACCTGATGAAGTCAACATATAATAGTTGTAATTACGTTATTTGGCGATACAACGTCGGAAATCATCTAGCATGACCCTCTCGTGATTCTTCAGATCGGACCACCACTTACTGAGCTGTTCCTTCAAATGCACGACCCCAAATTTCTCCTCCAGCCTTCTCTGCGCATTGTCCGGAATGCGATCTTTTCTGGCATTTGGACGTGGATAAAATGCCCTCCTGCCATCATAATCTGCCCTGTCAAGGATGCTCACCATGACCTCCATCTCAGTGTGGCTCATTGGTGATGCTCTCTTCCTGATGTTGTGACTTGGCTGTGGCATGTTTTGTAAAGATTTCAAGCACAGGATATGATGTCACAAGACAGGAAACCTAAGGAGTGCTGGGAAATCTGGAGAGAAATCAACCTTTCAAGGTCATCCACAAGTATTTCTTTGTTTGAACCTTCGTATCTGCGGTTTATTCTTGGATCGTTCTTTATTATTCTTAGAAGGTAGGTGTAACTGCTTTGCCTCTGCTTGTGCTGTATTTGAGTGTGTAGTTAATGTGGAATGTTAAAGGTGGCTAAAGCAATTTTTTATGTTTTGCAGAGATCATGGCCCATGATGTGTTCAGCAACCCAGACTTCATGCGTGAATTCATTGAAACCTACAGATCCTATCCCTATCTGTGGACGATGCTATGGCGGAGCTCTGCAAAAGCATAAATCCTGCAGCCAACGTTAACCCCCCTAGCGGTAATCCTGAGTGTGATTAAGGGTGGAAAAAACTAGCAAAAAGCGGTACTCCCGAGTCACACTCGGGGTAACTTTGGGGGTCCCCCTTACCTTAGCCCTCCCGCTGTGATGCCGGGGTGCATCTCTGGGGAGGGGTGTGGTGTGGAGATCAGCCTCCGGGTGATGCGAGCAGCTTCAGCAGAGTGAGCAGGGCGGGGACATCTTCACATGTGTGACATCTTCCGGGTGATGCGGTGGAGTGATGGATTGTGGGGGCGGGAAATTTAAAAGCAGATTACTATGTAATTTGCTTTTAATTTTTTTTTACAGTAAAAAACACTAAAAACATAAATAAAAGTATCAAAACACATTTTAGTGCACCAAGCATCATTGCCCAGTGCCCTGAATTACATTTTGCCCACTATTAGCCCTGACCTTGATCTTACCTTTTGATGGCTTATAAATCACTTCCTGAATGTTTAATTTCATCACTTTATCTTTGACCTTGATTGTTCCTGACTGATTACTGGGGACTGCATGGCATCCAAAAGGCATCTCGCCGGCGCAAGCGCTGTTTTGGAGGAATTTGAGAGCAGCGATAGCGATTTGGAGTCCCTTGTGGAATCGAGCAATAGTGTTTCACCAAGAAATTTGTCATCGGACAGCAAAAGTGAACTGAGCGACGATTCTGAACCTGCGGTCAGTGCTGTGCGCACATGGTGTCCTATCAACCTTGTATGGACCAGGCAGCACCGCCAAGATTTCTGTTCACCGGCGCACCTGGGATGAAAATTGAGGCTGAATGCGACGACCCCCTGGCATACCTGAAGTTGTTTTTGACCGATGAAGTTATCGAAAAAATTGTTGCAGAGACAAACAGGTAAGCCGCCCTTGTGTTTGCTAACTTTTTGAAATTTTTTGCTACTTTTTTTTTTTTATGCAAACGTGCTGCTTTGTGTTTGATAACTGTTTGAAAATTTTGAAATTTTTTGCTAAATTTTTTTTTTTATGCAAACGTGCTGCTTTGTGTTTGATAACTGTTTGAAAATTTTGAAATTTTTTAGTCATTTTTTTTATGCAGACATGTATGCTGCTTTGTGTTTGCTAACTTTTTACATTTTTTATGCCAACATGTATGCTGCTTTGTGCTAACTTTTTGAAATTTTTTGCCAATTTTTTTTTAATGTAAGCATGTTTGCTGCTCTGTGTTTGCTAACTTTTTATTTTTTTTATGCCAACATGTATGCTGCTCTGTGTTTGCTAACTTTTTGAATTTTTTTTTTTTTTTTATGCAAACATATATGCTGCTCTGTGTTTGCTAACATCTTACTTGCAACCTTCACACTATGAAAGAACATATCCTAAAATACATTTTTTATTTTGTTTTATGCAGGTACGCTGGACAACAACAAGAATGAATGCAGCCGGGGTAATCCTCCTATAGTGATTTCCTGGATTTCTGATGGTCTGCGAATTACACAGACCCATCGTAACTTCGAGGAAATTTTCGCGAGAATCCTAGAGGCATTCTGGCTCATCCCTAGCAGTAAGATCCCAGTGGAGAACTTAATGTCCTGCAAAGATCTTCCAGTAGCAAGGTATCTTAACGTGATGATCAACCTCTGTTCAGCTGGTATTGACTTTCTCATGCATGTGTCTTGTTTTTGTGGAAAAGGTTCCACTGTGGCAAGTAATTTCTGGAAGCACACATCCGACATTCTAAGGTAGTTTTTGTAGTCATCTGGGAATGGCAAGCACAGTTCCCATAGCAGATTCCCATGGTAAACTGTGTCTCGGTCGGTCAACCAATCCTTACACCAAACCCTGCGCTTCTTTACAACTTGTTCTTGCACATCATGTTCATCTAGCTCTTCACTTAGCACATTCACTGTAGCAAAAGCTACTTTCTTCTTCAGTGAGAAGGCGGGAAAGGCATACTGCAGAGAGAGGTGAACAGTCTTCAGGATGAACAGTCATGTCCAAAAATATTGGCACCATTGCATTTATGTCATAAACCAACACAGAATTGTGTTGCAATTGCAAATGTTTTTGTATTGTCATGTTTATTTCTTTTCTTGGCATGGTAAGAACACAAAAAAGCAGAGAAAAAAAATCTGAGACATTTCACACAAAACATAAAAAATGGCCTGGACAAAATTATTATTTCTTAAAGTGAAATTCCTAAGAGTATGAGAACACTTCTGAAACAACCTTTTTCTGTTCACACATATGGAATGTGCTATGCACAGAAGCATGAGTATGCACCTGAACCAGTCTGTGTGTTTTTTTCCCTTACAAGGTGCCTGTTATTAGCTAATAGAAAGGGCACTCAGTATGGTCTTGTGCTGCTATAGCCCATCTGCTTTAAGGTTTGATGTGTTCTGCATTTGGTTGTAACAAATGGTTGTTTCAGTTACTGTTGCCTTTCTTTTAGCTGTAACCCAATCTGGCTGTTCTCCTCTGACCTCTGGCATCAACAAGGCACCACTCACTGGATATAATTTTTCCTTTTTTCAAGTCATTTTCTGCAAACCCTATAGATGGTTGTCCATGAAAATCCCATCATATCTTCAGTTTCTGAAGTATTTAGCCCAACCCATCTGGCACCAACAACCATGTCGCATTCAGAATCATGTAAGTCATCTTTCTTCTCCCAGTGTTCTTAACAGTACAAATGTCTACTATACCATATACCCGCTACACAGGTATAAAACCTCATCTGGTTTAAAAATTGCTTTAAAAAAGTAGATGCTATTAAAGTTCCTTTTAGTAAAAATCCACTACTGTATAGAAACATTACCATAGGGCACATCGTACTACAATATGTTGAAAACAAAGAAAATACCTCCTCAAGGGTGTGTTTCTTTTTCATTGTCAATAAATTGATTGTATATTGTCATTTAAATGCATTCGTTCAATACTTTCCTTCATACACTTGTTTTATTTATTAAATAAATATAGTGTTTTCCAAAGTAATTTTTTCCTGTGTACTGGCACATAGCAGCACTGGTGAGATGCACATCTTAGATGTGTGTTTTACTGAAAACTGCTAATGTAATCAACTCCATATGTGTAAACTAAATTCAGTGACATAATTATAGCAGTCACTATTTGCCTTTTAATCTCTGGTCATTGACACTGAAAAAAAAGTGTCCCTTTCAGCATTTTACTTTGCATGCTCTCAAAAGAACTGGAGAAAGCAAGAAATGGCCTAGAACTGAAAGTTAATTGCAATAGATTAGTTGTAAACCAAATGTCACTTACTTAACTGTTGTAAAACTACTTATACTAGCACAGCACTTCTGGTTTACAATCGTTTATAGTACAGTGATGCTAGTATTATTACTTTGTTTTACATGTACTAAATGCATGCATACTACAAAATAATATTTAAAAGCATATTTACTTTTTTTCCTAGAGTAAGACTCCCCTAAACATTGCATTAGAGCTAGATAGTAAAAAGTATTAGGCGATACCCTGGTCATATCACAAATTGTGCTCCAAACACCACAAAATTATTATTCTCATCTTCTGACACTGACCTTGATCATTTATGGCACCAATAACAAAATCATGTGTGTAAATCCTGCAACTTTCCTAACTCATCCTGTGTTGTAAAGCATGACTACATGTAAAGCACCATGTAAAATGTAACGCCCTCTCCCTCTCAGAAGAAGGTTAGGGGTTCAAAATAGCGTGTTTATTTGTAAAAACATTTTTCACCAAATTGTAATTTGGTTCTGCTGCTTATTTTGGTGATCTCATACAGGTTTTAACATTTAGCCAGAAGCATGCCTACTATCACTGGGACTTGGACAAGCACATGGTTTCCACTCTACCAGATTGATTTTAAAAACATTGCTGCATGCTGCATGTATTCATTGATTGTCTGCACAACTGCAGCAGGTTTGTCTCGCTTAAGAGGAACATGATTTATTATGCAATTTGTTTTTGTTTTTTAAGACTGGACTTCTTTTTTGACGGTGTCTCAAAGATTGATGGGTGTCTACCAAACACCAACTAAAATATAGTGAGCCATTTTTCTCCCCCATTTTCTGCAAGAAAGTCTTTACAATTTTGGTATATGTTCAACAAGTCTATTTGTATTAGGGAGGTACATATACATACAGCAATGCTTAGATATTGTAATTGTACATGTAAAGGACATTCCTTAATGATTTCAGAACTCTTTTTAGCTGAACATGTGGAGCAATTCTTTCTTAGCTTTGGTAATTCTTAACCTCCTGGGCGGTTAATTTCTGTCCGGATTTATATGTCTAAAAGTGGTACATTGTTTTTCATAAAAAATTATTTTACAGTATAATATAATAGTATGAGTATAATAAAGTTTGAAACATAAAATTATGTCAAAATAATAAATTAAATACATTTTTAATATTTAAATATTTAAAAACTTCATTTATAAAAATATATATTTGAAATTCCTGCCACGCCCCGAATGGAACGTCCACATGCACTGACATCACACTCCACAGTGACTCATTGGATGCAGAAGATGCTGGCCAGGCCAGTCGCGAGGGACGATGGAGAATGAAGGATGACTCCGGCGGATCAGGTAAGGCTGGATTTACTATTGATCTTCACTGTTTTAGCTACCCCGGGGTTACCGCATCTGGCATCTTTTTCTAACCCCGAGTCACACTCGGGGATACCGCTGGGAGGTTAAAGAAATTGTCTTTGGATAGCAGGCTGGAAGGATACACTGGTGCCTTTTGGTCAGCCTTATCTCAGTCAGTTTTGGATCCATTGCGATTTGTTTGAAAGGGCCTTTAACCCCCCTAGCGGTAATCCCAATTGTGACTCGGGGGGATTTTACCTGCAAAAAGCAGTAATTCCGAGTCACACCGAGTCAAACTTACCTTGTTCTGCTGTTGTCCCCTGGCGTCCTGCTGGTTCCTGCAGGTCCTGGGGACATGTCCACCTCCTTTTTCGATCCCCAGGCGCGAACTGTGGAGACGATCTCTGGGGTTTCCCGGTGATGTCGGTGCCTGCGTCAGTGCGGGCGGGAGGACGACGGGAAATTCAAATAATTTTGTATTGAATAGTCCAATACAAAGAAATCTTCATATAATATATAAATATATATATATATATATATATATATATATATATATATATATATATATATATATATATATATATATATATATTATATATTTATTATACATGCTTCTGTACAGTTATATTATGTTTCAATTTTTTTTTTATAGATTTTTGTGTTTTTTATTTAAAGTTTATTATTAAATGTATTAAATATTGGACAAATTTGGGTGAGTTATGCCCAAGAATTATAGCCCACAATGTAAAATAAATTTCCATGCAAAATGTAACACTTTTTGCATAGAAATATGGACAGAATTAGAACACTAGGGGGGTTAATAACTGGTGATAAAACTATAAGGCTACGATACTGGGTCTTATAGGAAACCACTTGTGGTTCTGCACATACTCTTTTGCATTCACTGGAGCTCCTGGCAAAAGCAGACTATAAATAATTAGTTCTTTCTGAAACTTCTGTGACTCTCTCTCACTCAGGACTTTTAACTTGATGAACTTATTACAACTGTGTCCCCTTAAAGCAGTGCTGTCAAACTTTATAGACGTCAAACTTTATAGGGATCACATAATATGGGGTGTCTATACTGGCAGGTTAGTCTAGAGGGACAGGAAAGAGGCAAAATTTAGTATGTGGCCTAGTTGTAGTGAGCATGGTCAGGTTACAGTAGCTGTGTCTATCCTAGCAAAGGGCACATTTTACAGTAGCAGGTACCCTATGGATAGGCAAGTAACCAAGTGGCAGGTAGATTCCCCAGTCTGTGGCCTGCTAGCGTCTTATGCTTAATACTCTCCTTTTTTCCCTATGTTTCTATCTGGTATTTCTATGCTTGTTGCTCACTCCCAGGTTGCAATGTGGAGGTTCAGCACCTTTAAGCACTGTGTATCTGTCTTTTGGTCTTCTCCCCTCAGACCCTGAATAGTCCAGCAGAGGATGGCACCTTTCTTCTGTCCAATATTTGTCCCTATGTATCCAGGGAAGGGGAGCAATCTCCCGAGATGTCCGAGGTTGGCATTTGGACAGAACTACCTTATACTAAACATTATTTGTTACTAAGTAAAAAAAATGTTTTTGTTGATTTGTAACACATTATATTTTTGAGTTTTTTGGTTTTAAGCTAGGAGTGGTCTGAAGGGACAAATGTTAGTTTTAGTGTTATCCTTTGTAGGCTGCAAAGTTTGGGTTCACATTTAAAGTTGAACTACAGCCCTACCGTCCTTTATAGTTATGAAGGCTCCCCTACTGTAATAAAATTGCTTACTTCATACTATCTACCCCCCTTCCCTCAGCATTACTGTCATTAGTCCATCCCTTTCATTAGTTGGATTCAAGATCTTTTTACACTGCTTAAAGCTGGAGTTTAGCTTGAAGTTAGAGAGGAGTTTTCAAAAGACTGGTTTCATTATTTCGGGTAGTATATTCTTGCAATTTTTTGTGGTTCAAGAACCTAGATATTGTGCCTAGGTATAGCAATGCCTAAACATCATCAAACATATTCAAAATTGTCTAGCTTTTGTATTTATTTCAAAAAATAAAAACAAACTCAGCTAATATCTGTATTGGGTACCCTAATATTTTTAGATTTTATTCTCTACCTTTTAGGTAGACTAAACAAAATTATCAAAACAAGTTATAGAGCACATTGCAAGTTTTTCTTTTTGATAGTCCAACATGCTTCCAAAAACGTAAATGTAAATTGTTGTTTCTCAAACAGAGATAGAACATCAGAAACTTTAATAAAGATGCACAGGACATGCACATAAATGTATATTAAATTTAAGACACAACAATAGGAATTGCCTCACTAAATTTTCTACTGGGAGAGCTTGCTATTGTTTGCAATCAAGTGATGGCTGAAACCACTGCTAAATTACCTGAGTGAAAAACAACAGAATGATTAGCTAAAATCAGCTCCCACACTAATACTGCCACCACCACAAAAAAAAAAAACACCAAAGAAATGCAGGGTTACTTGTTAATCCAGATATTGTGCACACTAATGGCATCTGCCCAGGAACCACGCACCTTAAAAATAGGCTTCTAAACAGCCCTGCTGCATCAGTGAAAAGCTGCAACTCATATTTATCAGGAAAGGGGGCCTAGCAATTTGACCTCCCATTGTAATCGGTCAGGAGGTTTGATCGAAAAGATTGACCTTGACTGATCGTTGCACCAGCAAAAAATGATGTGGCTTTTTTACTCCTCTAGTTGACAGCCACCCACAGAATATCTGACCTATGGGCAATAACTCATGTAGAGTAACTGTTTTCTTTAGGTAATGGTAACTGGTGTAAATCTATGACTTTACAAGCAGGAGCATACTGTCTATAGCCAAGGAGTCAATTTTAGTACCCAAAAACTTTGAGCAGACCATAGGCTTTTCAGTTTATTGTGTGGTCGTGGTACCTCAAACTTCCTAAACTGCAAACCTCTGACATTTATCAGAATTATCTGGACCTATGTTTGTCCTCTGGTAAGAAATGATGGATCATCCTGAACATCCCCTCTTCTTTCTTAGGGACCAAACCCAAAGGTGATACAATCAGATTGGGACAGGGACATGGAGGTGAAGAAGGGGCCTGTTATGCACCCTAGTGCCAGATTTTGTTTCTTGCCATATCAGGATATTAGTCATCATAATTGATTAGGGGCAAAGAGAACATCAGTTTATCAGTGTGTGTGCCTGTGAATCACTGCATTATCATTGCATTTGTTGGAATACATCAAATACAATCTAGATCAACAACAGACTGTGTGATGTTTTTTGTTTCATACTGCTTCAAAAACTAATTAGTGTAAAAAGAAAAAAAAATTTCTCCCAACATATTTGTGACATTTAATGAATGATCCTAGTATCTAAGAAACAGCCATACATACCACAATACACAGCAATCTAGTCAGTTCGTTTAGTATAAAAAAAAAATTTAGGTGGAAGGGAAGGAAGTGCTATAAGACAAAAACTTACATCCTTAAGTTGTGCACATAGCAGCATATCAGTTTATCGGAGCCAAGGTAATGATGGTGGATGACTTGCTCATATTCAAAATAGCAGGGTGATGATAATACGTTTTGAAATTTGATTTGAGTCCAGAAAAATATTCAATTGTTTGCTGTCTACAGGTCTCTCTATACCAGGCTATCAGAGATGCCCTTTTGACATTAGATTTTTTTTTAATAAAACCAAACAATATTTTCAAGAAAAGTGTATAAAAACTTACATCAATAAATGAGTTGAGAGGAGTTTTGGGTGAAGTTAGTAAGAGGGAGTATTGATAGTGGCATTGACAGTGGCGGTAGGGATTTATAGGATTTGTAATTCATGGTAAAGCTAAGAGTAGGAAAGTTGAATGTAGTGTAAGCAGTAGTTGACAAAGTCTTCAGGAAGCCCCTGTGCAGAATTTATATTTGGGACTCTATTATTACTATCTATAGTAAGTGTAATATGTAATTTGTCATTGGACTGAGATTCATTGAGATACAACATTGATCTTTAAGGAAACATTTTTTGCAAGCGTTCTACTTCAAGATTTTAGTAATTGTTGGGAATTTAATATTATATAAACTGACATGAAATAAAGTAACTAATAGGGTGAAAAAAAGTAATTCAAATCACTAACACGTCATCTTACTACACTGGACTGCAATGACACATGCTGTATGATAGCAATAAAGCAAATTATTATGTAGATGGCACTACTTCTATTAGCTGAAAATCATTCTGCAAAAATGTATGCTACAATAGCTAAAAATATATTTCCTCTACAAGAACATAAACTTGTTTAAAGTTGTATAAAACATCAATACACTGCAAAAGTTGTATTACCTAACAACATTATCTTCCCTAATGTGGGACCCCCCCTTATTTTTGGCCATACCAGCCCCTACAGTGTGAGGCCGTCTAATATTCAGCCACCATCAGTCTTCTTCACCCAAGCCAGTCAGGGATTGTTTATGCACTTCAAGTTAAACAACAGAAAACCAAAAAATGTTGTGAATGTAGTTCAAAAGGTAAAGTTATTAAAAAAAACAATTAGAATGACAGCATATTCAACTCATTAAACAGGTCTTAATTGAGGGCTCCTATGCGTTTCACAGAATTTAATCTGCTGCTTCAGGCACCTCCCATCCTACAAAACTGTTCACTTATAATTACCCACAACTGCTCAGTAAGCTTCAAACAGACCTTCAGAAATTTGACTTGCCTTTTCTTGGTTTTACATAATCAATACGCTTAAAATAGAGTAAAATAGTACTTTGTCTCCTATACATTTTTCGAACCTGATATATCTTCTTGCTCCATATCTACATAAAAATTATCAACTCTTTTGGGCCTTTCTCTGGAATATATAAACTCTATGGGCCTTTCTCTTGGGCCTACCCTCAAAAAACGAGGGGGGGGGGGGGTACTGGTGTGCCTGATATTTTTTCCTATTATGCTTTTTATTGGTTCGCCTGGTGGATTGGTTTCAATATATTGATAGGAAAAGTTGCGTGCTAATGGAAGACTCCCTCTTCTCTATCTAGATCTTCGATCGATACCGTGGTTGAACAACTCCCTCCTTCACCCACTTCCTCCTCTGACCCTATCCTAACCACTGACCTTCTGTACTTTTGGGACAACCTTCTTGGAGTTGGAGTGGATAAGATATCTACTGAACCAGGCCCCATCGCTTCCATGTTTGACAATCCCGCATTTCTCCCCCCCCCATCATCTATCAATATACAAGCTCCTGGAAGGATGTCCTCCTAGTTAATATATAGACATTTGTTGTCTTTTCCAAACAAAAGTATGCAATGCTCCGTTCACAGGATCGTCCAACCCTAATTGTTGATTGTATAACCTTTTCCTCCAGAACAAGGATTCTAGTTATATGTGATATTGGGAAATAGACCTAGGGGCACCCATCTCAGCCTGGGATTGGGAAAAAGCCTTTATCCAAATTCACAAACTCGCTCTCACATGTTAAGTCCAGTAGACCAACTATGCAATTCACTCTAGATGGTATCTTTGCGCAACACATTTGCATTGCATCTCATCTTCCTCTTCGGATAGATGCTGGTGCTGTTTATATCAAAGGGGTTCTATGATACACCTGTTGTGGGAATGCCTGGCCATCTTTTGACTATGGGAGACAATTTTAAAGCTATACATTACATTCACTGACTCCAACGTCCCCAATAGTCCTATGGTGGTACTATTATCCATGATACGGGGATCGGTCAAGTCTGCTAAAAGGAGTGTGCCTCGTCACCTTCTAATGGCAGCTCAGGCAAACAGATGGTTGCTCCCTCTATGAAGGAGTGGCTAGTGGAATTTGAGAAAATCCAGTATATGGAGCAGTGGGTTATGGAGGATAATGACCAGATGGAAAAGTACAATTAGGCGTGGTCTGCTTGGAACTGGTTTAAGGAGTCTCCTCAATTTTAGGTCCTCTTGTCGTGAACATAAGATGGTCTCTTTTAGTGCTGAGGATGCATTATCATCTCATCCCATCCCACCCCTTTTATCTCCCCTATTTCTCCTGCTTCTTTATCTTTTACACATACCACCCCCTGGTGTCCTCTGTCTTTTTCCATCTGTTCCATACCCCTTTGTGTTTGTCTTCCTTGTTGATGCTACCTTAGTATGTTCATGTGTAACACTTCGAGTAATGTACATTCTCAGGTAATTCATATTTTTATTTTCACCTTAATTTTTTTTCCCCATGAACAATTTATGTAATCTCTTATGTTCTTAAAGTATAAAGGTAAAAACCCTAATAAAAACGATTAAAACAAAAATAAAATTTTTTTACAGTTGTCTTTCAGGGATAAATGGCACCTAGTTTTTGTGAATTCTAACACCAAGAATTTGTTGCTTAGGGGGGTCCAGCATCAGTCCTCATGTGATTATGTAAAATTGTTTTCTATAGAATTCTAGACAGTCACACCACTAGTGCAAAAATCACACAGTGACATCACATGACAAGTCTGAAGATGCCCAATAAAAAGGTATGTGTAATAAATAAAAGGAAGGGGTACTTTAAAGGGTGAGAATATGAGATTTATATATTTGTTAATTAAAAAAGGTGTGTGTGTATTGTACAGGATCGCAGGGTTGGATCCTGAATGGTAGGTACATTTCCCCTATATATGGACTCTGGTCCCTTTAAACTGGTGTGTTGGGAAAGGAGTCCGGGATTATTTTTCGGTTAGGCAACTATGTTGCTGCATTACACTAGTTGTCATGGGACCCGGACTCCAGACTGAAGGGGAAGGATTGGGTGGGCCTCTTCAGTCCATCTGAGTACACACCAGGATTTGCACCTGCCCAGCAGGAAGGTGGGAATCCCATAAGGGCTCAGGTGTGCAAGAGGGAGAGGAAGTAGAATTGCAGGAAGTAGCCTGCAAACAAGCTTGTAGGGGAAATCAAGCTAAGAAGTGGTGTTGCTGTTACATGCTGACTTGATTTTGTTGGTTTATGGACTGTGGAAACCCCAGGCTGGGGATTGGACCCTCACAAGAGACTTGTATTGCGCTCATCCATATCGTGAGGATGTTCTGATGGACTATGAACAATTACACCACAAGGCTGAAGTAAGCCATTTTCTGTTTTGTTTATACTACATGAGTTGCTGAAAAGAAGCTGTTTTTTTTTTTAGTTATCCCAATAAAGACTTGTGATTGATACAACCTTTTGGTGAAAAGTGTGCTGGCTGCGGTCTGAGCTAATGCCCAGACTTTACAACTGGTGGTGGATGCGGGCAGCAGCACTGCAGAAAAAGTTTTCATTTAAAAATGAAAAGTGATATTTAAAGGGCTAGGCTCCCAAAATTTTGCTGCGACAACTGACACTAGCCACTATGCAGCTACAGAGTAGCGTGGCCAGCCAGCAGGAAGCCACAGAGGAGCAGATGGTAGCGCTAAGGGAAGCGACGGCAGCCCAAGCTGCGGCGTTACGGATTTCTACAGGCACAATCAAGGATGTTGGCTGAGACTGTGCAGCAGCTAACAGAGGGACAAGAGGGTTGCCCCTAGCAACTAGGCTATGAGGGGAGCCAGCCATTTTCTTCAAAAGTTAACACCCACTAAAGATGTTGAAACCTTTCTATTAATGTTTGAGAGGTCTGCTGAAAGGAAAGGGTGGCCCCGAGATTAATGGGCTGGCCTCATCGTCCCTTTCCTGGCTGGGGAGCCACCGAAGGCCTATTATGACCTTACCCCAGGGGATTCCTCAAATTATGACCGGCTCAAACCAGAGATCCTTGCCCGTCTGGGAGTTACTACCACAGTCAGCGCGCAGCGGGTGTTTAAGTGGAGATACCGCATCAATATATATCCCCCCGGTCCCAGATGCATGATCTCATACAGTTGGTTACCAGGTGGCTGCAGCCTGAGACACTGCCCCTGATTCATCAATAAAATCCGCGCTCGCTGGAAGCGCGAAAGTACGCGCGGCCATCGATCGCGGATTACCGCAGTCCGGACTCGAGTGTGCGCGTACACTCGCCTCACTGCCAGCCGGATTCCAGCCTTCACAATAGGGAGAGCGAATCTGCCAATTAAGGCGATTAGATTTCAGCTGCGCGATTAAGGAGGATCTCTAAAGCTCAATGGTGAGATCATAGCAAT
>NC_092860.1:66696254-66791186 GCF_032062135.1 Pyxicephalus adspersus
ATAAATGTTAAAAACATTTAAACAGCGCAAACATTTTTTTTTAGGGCTATGGGTAATGTGTGTGCCATTAGAAAGAATGATTTTTTTTAGGGCAACAGTGACTTTTAATACAAGCTCGCCAGTGTAAAGCTGCCGGAGATGCGCGGCTCCGGCCGTGATCTTTTTCAGTTGCTGAATAGCGCGATCGCGTACGATTTCGGATCGCGAATACGAATGCGCGACCGATAATTCGATTCTGCTTGATGAATATGGGGCACTGACCGGTCCCCAGATAGTGGAACGCTTTGTGGTCAACTAGTTTCTGCAGTCCCTGCCTGAGGAGTTGCAGAGGTGGGTCAGTCATGGGTACCCTAAAAAAGCAGACCAGCTGGTGGAATATGTGGAGCAATACACCGTCGTAGAGGAGTTATTGTCATCAAACCGTCCCCAAAATGCCACCTCCACCAGGAGAACCAGGCCTCCCTCACCAAGAGATAATTCTGTCCGGACTCTGGTACTTGCTAAAGTGGTTGGCGAGGATACATCTGGGGGAAAACCCTTCCATGTAATGTGTATACATAGTGATACTAAGACATTCCTTACCGTGCCGGTCCAGATCAGCACGAGTTGGGGCGCAGTTACTCACCTCATGGAGGTGGTGAGAAACCTGATGTGAGGTGATATTGGGGCGAGACATTCCTTTGTTTTGGAACTTGTGGGGGGAGGTACAGAAAAAAATGCCTAATAAGTGGGTAGAGGATGCTCTCTCTATCACTGGGCAGGGAAAGATTCCAGTACAGCCCCACCAAGTGGGAAACCAGAAAATGTTGATGGAGAAATTTCCCTAAAAGAAAAGTTGGGTGGTAATACTAATCTTGCATCTGGCCAGTCCTCTGGGGGGTAGGTGTTCCCCTTCCAGGTTATGGCGGGAGATGATGGGGGGAATCTTGTTCTAGCCTCATCGATCCTGGTTTAAAAGTAAATAAAGGGGGAATTTTGTACTGCCCAGTTGAGGGACCCTACTTTGATGAATGCCAGGGACCAGATTAGGACAGTAAACTGAGTGCCTCAAGAACCCGGGGCTGAGGAAAGAGTTCCCCATTTTGCAGTTAACAGAGACTTATTGTACAGGGTTACCAGAAAGCAAGCACAGGTTTGAACATTTGCTTGTATCAAAGCAGTATAGGAGGATGATTCTGGAAATGGTGCATGATGAGGTATTCACGGGTCACCTGGGGGCTGAAAAAATGGAAGCCCATATCACTGACTGTTTCTTCTGGCCAGGAATTAAGAAAGAGGTTAAACGGTTTTGCGCTTCCTGCCCAACGTGCCAGCTAACAACGCCAATGGCAAATTTCCATAATCCCTTGGTGCCATTTCCTATATTTGAAATTCCCTTTGAGGGAATAGCTATGGATCTTGTGGGGTCCCTGGTAAAGTCAGCTAGGGGGCATCAATACATCCTAGTGATTCTAGATTATGCAACTCGCTATCCAGAGGTGATTCCTTAAAGAAAGACCTCATCCAAGGCCATCACCCTGGAACTGTTTAACATGTTCACCCCAACTGGTTTCCACCGGGAAATCCTCACAAACCAGGGTACTCCCTTTATGTCTAAAGTAATGGCTGATGTATGCAAGCTATTTAACATTAAACATTTGCGAACCTCTGTCTACCACCTGCAGACAAATGACCTGGTAGAGAGGTTCAATAAAACATTAAAAATAATGTTGAAAATGGTGGTACAAAAAGATGGGAAAAATTGGGACTGCCTACTCCTGGACGTTCTCTTCGCCAATAGAGAAGTTCCCCAGGCTTCCACAGGATTTTCCACATTTGAATTGGTATATGGGTGGCAGCCTAGAGGATTACTTGATCTGGTGAAGGAAACATGGGAGAGCGAGACCAGTCCCCATCAGAGTGTAGTGGAGTTTGTTTCCCAGTTACAGGAACAGATTGCCACGGTCATGCCTTTGGTCAGGAAACATCTCCTGAGTGCCCAAGAGACCCAAAGCCGAGGGGCCAGACTAAGACAATTCCAGGTGGGGGACGGGGTAGCTGTGTTGATACCTACTGTGGAAAGTAAATTCCTGGCCAGGTGGCAGGGGCCTTTTGAGGTGGTGAAAAAACTTAGCAAAGCTAAACTTTAAGATACACCAACCAAGAAAACGGAACCTTATCAGCTGTATCGCATTACCTTTTTTCGGGCTTGCCCGGGGGCTCACCCGTCTGACAGAACATGATATTGTGACAGAAAAAATACCAAGGTCGTTGTAGAACCGTATCGCATAACGGATGCCCAGAGGAATGCTGTGTTTGAGGAGATAACAAGGGTGTTAAAACTTTGGGGTCATTGAGGAATCACAGAGTGAGTGGTCCAGTCTCATCGTGTTGGTACCAAAGCCTAACGGGACCCTGCAATTTTGCAATGACTTCTGGAAGTTAAATGCGATATTGAGGTTTGATGGGTATCCCAAGCCCCGAGTCGGTGAGTTAATAGAGAGATTAGGCCGTGACCAAATGGGTCTGGGAGAAAATTGCTTTCTCCATGCCAGACGGTCCCTTCTAGTATAAAAAGATGCTATTCGGCTTGCAGACTGCCCCTACCACATTCCAATGGGTAATGGACAAGCTGTTAACCCCCTATCACGCATATGCATGGGTCTATCTTGATGATATTGTAATTTTCAGCAGAGACTGGGAGACTCGCCTGCCGAAGGTCCAGGCGGTACTGGATAGTCTGGAAAAGGAAGGGTTTCACGGTGAGCCACGAAATGTGTGATTGGGTTTGAGGAGGCAAAGTACCTAGGATACATTGTGGGTAGGGGACTGGTGAGACCTCAGGTGAACAAGGTGGAAGTGATTCAGAACTAGCCCCGTCCCCTCACTAAGAAACAGTTTCAAGCCTTTTTAGGGATCGTCGGCTACTACCGCCGATTCGTTCCCAATTTTTCAACCTTAGCAGCTCCCCTTTCTGATCTGACCAAAGGCCGCAAGTCAGTAATGATTAAATAGAATGAGATTGCAGAAAAAGCGTTCCTGGATCTAAAAAAGCTGTTTTGGTGTTGACCAATTTTTCACAAGAAATTGTGGTTCAGACTGATGCTTCAGACATAGGATTGGGGTGGTTCTGTCCCAGGTTATTGATAGAGAGGATCATCTGTAGTTTTTCTAAGCAGGAAACTGATGGGCTGAAAAAAATTACGCAGTAGTAGAGCGGAAACACCTGGCACTAGACTCTCTCCTCTATTACCTGTTAGGGGGAAAATTAAGATTAATTTCTGACCACGCTCCTCTAGCTTGGATGTGGAGAAATAAGAAAGCCAATGCATGGGTAACAAGGTGGTTTCTCTCTCTACAGGAGTTTAACTTATGTTGGAACACCGACCTGGAAAGACACACCTTTCCATGATCAATTGTCTCATGTTCAAAGTGCCTCCACCTCCTTGATTTGAGGCTGGGGGGATATGTACAGAATCGCAGGGTTGGATCCTCGATGGAAGGTACATAGGGGAACCTATATATGGATGCAGAATATACCTCTAAAAAAAACTCTATCCTTCTTTTTTTTTAATGTAAATTTTTATCAAAGGTTTTAATATTTATACAAAGGTAAAATCTACAGAAAATTACAGAAAGGAAATAACTCAAAATAAGTCAATGCAATTGCCAAAAATCCACAAATAAACAAATAACTCAAAAGAACCAACCAATAAGTCAAAAAGCATATGAGGAAGTTAACAACCTAGGAAAGCAAGAGATAAGAGGAGTACACAGAAGAAAAGAGAATACCAGGACAAGCGAAAGGTATGTGTAACTATATTTACACATGTACGAATAGGCCGGTGCCTGATTCATTTGTGCAACAGCCGATATATATCAGAGATTGGACTCCCTTGAGCAGACCTAGCCATACATCCTATCCATGCCCTTTTGAAAAGAGTAGGAGCCCAAAAAATCTTTTCCTAAGTATTGTGCGAAATGGTGGACCTGGCGGAAACTATGAAAAGCTTTGGAAGGCCCTAGGTCCTGAAATAAATAACTTATCAAAAACCTGTTAAGAAAGACGTTAGTGGGGACCTAGAGGTTGTTAGGAAAAACCTAGCTCTACACTGAAGTCAAATATATTTGGTAAATTGAATTGAGGCACAGGGATCAGTAGGGTTTCAAATAAGTACAGCAACTTGGGCAGTATGACATTTTAACCAAAGATCTGTGCCTGAAAAAAAAGGCAGTGATCTCCATTTATGCATGTGGTTACATAGATCCCTAAGCATCTTACGATAGCTATGCTTATATAGTGTATGGTACGAAGGAGTAAGACATTTACACAAATATTTAATGCAAATGTCAGGTCAATTTTTAGGTTTTGTGCCTCAGGATCATCCAGTCTGTAATATGTTCTAAAATTCAAAGATAAGACAATTTCTCCTGGCAACCTTAACAAACAAACCATAGTTGTTAAGGGTTTTTTAATTGCACTAAGAATGCTTTCACAAATAGTTAAAGTAAAATAGTTTACCAATGAATTGTGAATAAACAGAAGAGAAATGTAAATCAAATCAATATTTGTTAAGACCACCTTGCCTTCAAAACAGCATCAATTATTCTAAATACACTTGTACACGGTGTACACAAATTCTTCTGTCTTCCCATGTAATCCCAAACACACAGGATGAATTTGAGATCAGGACTCCGTTCAGGCCATACCATAACTTGGACTCCTTGCTTTTCTTTATGCTAAAGATCATTCCTAATGACTATGGCTGAATGATTAGGTATCCTGCTGCAGAAAAAATCTGGGGCCGATAAGACACCTCCGTGATAATAATGCATGCTGGCTGGATAATTATCTGGTTGTATTTCTCAGCATTCGGAACACCAATAATCCTGACTAAATCCCCAAACTAAATTTGCAAAGAACCTCCACCATGCACACATTCAGTATTGTGTTGCTCTCAAGTTCTTTGGTGAGTTAACTGCCTTCTGCTACAGCCAAATATATCAAATTTTGACCCTCCAGTTCTGAGCACCTTTTCAGGACTTTTCTACACTGTTTTGTGTATTGTGGAGTTGCTTATCCTTGTTTCCATGTTGAAGGGTATGGCTTTTTTGGCCCGGTTGCCAGACTGTCCTAGTTAACCTCTTCATGCCATCACCAGGAATGGATTGGTCATTTCCTCACTTACAAATGCCAGGATTACCCTAGAACCCCCTTTAGGAACCAGAATAAGGTTTTAACTGTTTATCCAGACTTTGCCCCTGATTCATCAAGCAAAATCAGATTATCGGTCGCGCATTCGTATTAGCGATCCGGAATCGCGCGCGATCGCGCTATTCAACAACCGGAAAAGCTCGCGCACGGAGCCGCGCTTATCCGACAGCTTTTTACTGGCGATCATGCATTAAAAGTCACTGTTCCCCTAAAAAACATGGCAGGAATCCGGCCGGCAGATTCAGGATGCGAGTGGACGCGCGCACTCGAGTCCCGGACCGCGGTAATCCGTGATCGCGGGTCGCGCGTATTATCGCGCTTCCAGCGATCGCGGATTTCAATGATGAATCAGGGGCTTTGTCTCATATACTACACCTGAGGAAGCCTTCTCAAGCCGAAACGCATTGGGACATAGGGACGGCTGCAATTGATTGTCAGGACTCTTTATGAGCAATGAGTCAAAATGACCTACTTTCTGGTAGCAATTTGTCTAGCGCCATTGTTCGGTTTAAACCAAACTTATATTTGGATATTGTACTTTACCTAGCAAAAAAATACCTATTCCTTCAATCTATTTGAACAAGTGTGTTTGCCAGCCCCAATATATGCAAAATCGTAAACAATAGAAGACAGAAGAAAACTGGGGTTTGTTAAATCGGCATTACCTCGTGTGACTCGGGGTAGAAAAAAGTTGCTAAAAGCGGTAACTCTGAGTCACACTCAGGGTAGGTAAACCTATGAGAAGTAATAGTAAATACAGAGCTTACCTAATCCGCCGGCATCCAGCGCCGTCCATCGCAGCAATTCCCGTCTTCTTCCTTCTTCCTCCGGCCGGCTTCTGCACTCGATGAGTCAGTGGGGAGTTCCCGGTGACGTTGGTGCGTGTGTATGTTGCCGGCGGGGCGGGGCAGGAATTTCAAAATCCATTTGTGTTGCATTCAATACAAAATAACTGTATTGAATGTAATACATTGGATTTATATGTGTAAAAGCAGTAAATTTTTTTTACAGTATATATAATAGTATAATATGTATTTTTTTTTTTAAATATATAGATTTTTTAATTTATTCAACTTATTATTTTTACCTGATTTTGTGTTTCAAACTTTATTATACCCATACTATTATAATATACTGTAAAATAAATTTTCATGAAAAACAATGTTTTTAGACATATAAAACCGGAAAGAAATGATCCGCTAGGGAGGTAAAGTATTTTTTTTTTAATATAGAGTTAGGTAGTTTGTACAAATATCAACAAACACAAGTACAATAATATTAGTATGTCGGTCCCATTAACTTCATGTGAAAAAAGACCATATAGCTTTTTAGAGGAATCGTTAAGCATAAAAAAATATAAATAGTATAACGTCTCATTTTTTACCGATGGGTTTTGCCTTTTAACTTTCTTAGGGGATTCGCAGAGAGCATCAAGGTAATATAAATAACAATATAACATAGTTTTAGAGAGATGTTTATTATGTGGAGCAGTCTATGTTAGATCAAAGATATATGTCAGAAGAAGATATAGGCGCTAGGCAAAGTAGAGGGAGGGGAAGTATTTTTTTAGGAAAACATATCATATACTAAAATGGTTAGCAGATATTACTTGTATCTTTAATACTACTCGTATATTTAATATGAATATTAACATAGTTACATAGTAAAAGGTTGAAAATAGACATGTCCACCAAGTTAAACCACTAGGGAAATAAAAATATCCCAGATATAAAACCCTATGCGCATAGTTGGTCCAGAGGAAGGCAAAAAAAAACCCTGGTACAATTTGCTTCAGCAAGGGAAAAGAATTCCTTCTTGATTCCATGATGCAGTCAGATGTTCACTGGATCAACGGTCCCTGCTATTTTCTTAAAAGCAATCGATAAGACTTGCTGAAACTACTTCCTAAAGGAGCCCATTCCACATTTTCACAGACCTTACAGTGAAGAATCCTTTCCTTATCCGGAGCTTAAACTTCTTTTCCTCCAGACACAAAAACTGCCCTCTTATTCTTTGTAATGATCCTGAGGTGAATAATGTAGGATAATTTAAAAGTATTTCAAGTGGTGTCGGTGACAGAGTGACAGCTTATGGTGAAAATAGTGAATGCTGCAAATCTGGAAAGCTATCGGGGAGGATAAAAAGGTATAAGTGTGGGGGATTGAGAACATGAAAAGGGAGGGGGGGGGGGGAAGTATGATATGGAGAAAAGAAGAGTGTGGGACTAAAGGTATACAGGCAAAAACATACCATAAACTTAAATAGGTAAATATATCTAACAGTAACATATATAAATCTAGATGATCCTGAGGTGAATAATGTAGGATAATTTAAAAGTATTTCAAGTGGTGTCGGTGACAGAGTGACAGCTTATGGTGAAAATAGTGAATGCTGCCATTCTGGAAAGCTATAGGGGAGGATCAAAAGGTATAATAGTGGGGGATCAAACACATGAAAAGGGAGGGGGGGGGGGGGGGGGGGGAAGTATGATATGAAGAAAAGAAGAGTGTGGGACTAAAGGTATACAGGCAAAAACATACCATAAACTTAAATAGGTAAATATATCTAACAGTAACATATATAAATCTAGAGATGTAGTAAAGACATGAATAGGCTGCATCATGTAAATTAAATTCAATATAATAAAATATTAACTGTTATTCTACAAAACAACAGAAACAGTTGATCAAATAAAGCCAGAATAAACAATAACACAGCTAAAAAAAAATCACTTGCCAAGGACTTTTTTTAATATTTAGTGTATCTCTGGTCTGCTGAATCCAGAAATGACATCAATTTTATTTTATTGGCTCCAGTTCTTGTGATACAAGAATAGGAATAGACGATTTTACCAACAACAAATGTTAACACAGATTATTATTATTATCAGTCTTTATTTACACAGATGTTTTGCATCTTATATAATAAATGTAGCATTATTTTCATGAAACTTTCATTTGCCTTCTTTTTATTCATACATTTTCTGAACTTTTAGCATCCAGGCTAAAAGAAAAGAACTGTCTAAGACCGGATGTTAAAATAACAGTTTATAGGACTAGAGAGGTGACACTCCTCCCATATTTCAGTAAAGATGGAGACTTTGTGTATTGTTGTAACATCCCTGGACTACTAGCCCATATGGGAGTACCAAAATACCGAGCGAAAGACTGGCAGCTTTTCATTTTTCTTAAAGAATAATATGAAAATATCAAAAAAATGGTCCTACAAAAACTTTTGCTATCATGAACACCAATGGTCCATATATGTTTATTTAAAAATGGTGAACTTCCTACTTGGACAGCAATATGGATACACAAGGTACCCATGTTTAATCTGCTTGTGGGATAGTGGAGCAAAGCAGGATCACTGGAAAAAAGTGACATGGCCTCCAAGGGAAAACATGAAAAAAGGTGCAGCGAACATCATTACCGAGCCAATGGTTGACAAAGAATAAAACATTCCCCCTCCACTACACATAAAGTTGGGATTAATTAGGCAATTTTATTAGAGCTCTGAACAAGGACGGTGAATGCTTCAAATACATTTGTAGATTCATCCCTGGATTGAGTACTAAAAAATTTAAAGCAGGAATCTTTGATGGACCCCAGATTCATAAACTGATAAATGACTCAAATTTCACAAGTTACATGCCTGATACTAAAGTTTTTGCCTGGCACAGCTATGTCATGGTTGTCAAGAACTTCTTGGGTAACCAAAAAGCACAAATTTTGAAGAACTGGTACAAAACTTGCTCTTAAACTTTAAAAAATGTGGGGGCTACTATGAGCATAAAGGTACACGATCTCCATAGCTATTTGCAAAAACTTCCAGAAAACCTTGGCGATTTCAGTGAGGAACAAGGGGATAGGTTCCATCAAGATATAAAGGTGATGGAAGAAAGGTATCAGGGCAGATGAGATAGACACATGATGGCAGGCTATTGCTGTAGCCTTCACCATGATTGTCCTGATCATTAGTATAAAAGGAAATCCTACAAATGGAGTTTTTCAATGACTTCTTTGTGATTAGTTCTGTAAATATAGAATATATTGAGATTAGGTATTTCAAAAATTTATTTTGTATACGTAGGCATATGTAGTTTAATTTTGCTTAAATTTTAATGTTTCATTAGTTTTCTATGAGGTTTATATTGAGGTAATTATTTCAATCTGTGCATCAAACATAACCTAAAACGACGTTAATCTGTTTGGCAAGAAAATGTTTGTTATGTATTTTTATTGAGATTTTACAAGCAGAAATATAACATAACTGTATGGTCCAATACAAGTCAGTTGACCATGGTAATAATCTGTGCAACAAAGCTGTAAAGTACAATATTAACTTCTAACAAGTGGAAACTTTCTTAACATGTCTTTATTATTCAATTAACATTTATTAAACTTGATGCTTCCTGAGTTACAACCTGCCTTTTTGAAAACCGAGGGGAGCCGAAAGGAAAAAACAACAGAGAAACATAATAAATAACATAATAATCATAGGTATTTAACACAAGGAGATAGATGAAAGAGGGGAAGAAAAAAAGAGGGTAATAGGTAGAAAGAGAAGAAAAGGTCCTGAGTCTATCACAGCTTCATAGAATGGACATTAGCCATATATAGTCAAGTATCAGGTGCTGCAAGTTGAGTCACCTTATAGGCATCCCAGGGGCCCAAATCTTATCAAACTTGTCCAGTAGATTATACAAGCCTTGCTGTCAGCTGCTTGATGCAGTTGATCAGGGCAGACTGGGAAGGGAGGGGGGGGGGGGAGATCAAGTAAAAAATTGATCTTAGTGTCCCTAAACTTTTGTTGTATCTCCTGAAATAAAAGAAATCCCCTGGTACAGTGGTACATGCCATGAAAAGGCCATAGGACAGGTCAAGCTATCTGGGATTTCTGGAGTGTTTAGGAATGATGTGAGTAAAGAGGCGCTAGAAGTCAGGTGAAACCTATTTTTACAGTGCAACCAGATACACCTGGTGAACTGTATTGGGGCTAAAAGGATGGCTTCTGGGGTCAGGCTCAGGGAACTCCAGAGCATAGAGTTGGGGTGAATTGGCACCATCCATAATTTTTTCAATTCCGTCCAACACAGGGTCGTCCAAGAAGTAAGGAGTTTAAGGTGTGATGTGTAATACCATTTGGAGGAATCCAGCCCCAAACCTCACTGCAGTGAGCATAAAACACTGTTGGGAAGCCTTTGTTTTTTCTAAACCCATAAACCGCTGCCTGCAACCTCTGAAGTGTTTTATGGGGGGTGGTAATGGAAAGGTAGAGAAAAGAGAGAAATTTGGATAGGATGGACATCTTAACTAGAGCTATGCATCCGAAGAAGGAGACTGGTAATGATTTTCATTTTATTAAAAATTCTAGTAGCTTCTCCAGGAAGGTCAAATGAAATATGCTCAAGCCCTGTGGCCATCAGAGAATACTATGATAATATACAGCACGTCTTTATAAATGATATAGAGTTTGGGATAAAAATTACCATTTCTGTGTTTGTAGATGACGCCAAACTATGTAATGGAATTAAGTCCATACAGGATGTCTATAATCTACAAGCAGACCTGGATGTACTGTTTGACTGGGCAGCCAAGTGGCAAATGACATTTATTATAGATAAATGTAAATGTATGCACTAGAAGGCTAACAACATACATGCTTCATACTGTCTTGGGGGAGTCAGGAATGGAAAAGGATCTGGGGGTTCTGGTAGATCATATACTTAATAACAGCATGAAAAGCCAAGCTACAATATCTAAAGCTAGTAAAGTAAGTTCTTGTATTAAAAGAGGAATAAGCAATGATCAGACCACATCTGCAATATGCAGTCCAGTTTAGGGCACCATATTCACAAACAGGACATGAAGAAGCTCAGCTATAAGGAGAGATTAGCTAAACTGAATCTATTCTCCCTTGAGAAGAGACGGGAATATGATTACCCTGTAAAAATATATAAATGGCCCAAATAGAGAACTCTCTCTTTCCAATTATTCACTTTGAGATAATTACAAAGAACAAGAGGGCACTCTTTGCATTTGGAGGAAAAGAAGTTTAGGCTCTGGTTAAGGAAGGGATTTTTCACTGTAAGGTCTGTGAAAATGTGGAATCGGCTCCCTCAGGAAGTAGTTTCAGAAAGTCCTATTGATTGCTTTAGGAATATTGTAAGTATTTTGGCTGTTAACACCAGTCTATGGATTATGCCTCATTATTACTAAACGATATACAAGTACTAAACCGTTCAATTTACACTTACTTTGGCTAGCATTTTGTATACTATTCTTGAATATTTCTGTTTAATGTAACATTGTGCAAAAAATTCCTTTTGATAATCCACTGTTTTGCATTTTATTTGCTCATTGTATTGTAAACACCTTGAATATTGTTTATAAATATATTCAAATATTCAATATGCTTGTATGCAGCCAGCAATTCAACATCTTGTCTAAAGTCCCCTGAAGAAGCCCTTGGAGGCGAAACGCGTTGGGGCACAATTTATACATTTGTTTTATTCCATTTAGGGAAACTGTGTCTAGCTAATAAGTCAAAAGGAACCCCCATGTCTCAGAACACAGCGGGGTTGACTTCAATTGTTTTGTATTTGAAACACTTAATATTTTATGTTATGCACATTCCTGACTAGGGAATGAATTTGTAAACTATTGTCAATACATTGCCACAATTAACAAATACCCTGGCTTCTCTTCTCTTTCTTTCTCATACCATTTGTATTGATTTATATCAGGGTATGTGGCCCCACCTGATTGACGGAATCTGATTGGCAATATTCTCATTGTTCTGCATAATGTGTGATAGTTGACTTGTCCAGGCCAGTATAGCCTTACAGACATGCACTCTGCCGGCTTAAGCACAAACTTTTCTTTACTTGGGTATCAGTCTGGTCAGAGGGTCTAATTAGACCGAATATTTACTTTGTGTCTGTGTGATGCATCTTGTATAAAAGGGGTAAACCTTTATGATTACTTAGTCCATGGTGTTAAATAAAAGTGCAGGATATCTAATTCATATGTTTCCTAGTTGAGTTTTTTGTAGGGGAAAAGAAATATGTATAAACATGACCAGCGCCAAGAGTGTGCCCATTATGAAATGCTTACTTATACCTTTTGTCCCACTAGTACAAACAAAAGGAAATAAAATTGACCCAATTGGTTCTCTTTAACAAATAACTCACCTGACTTTACCTTCAAAGATTGTTTTTGGCATTGTCAACAAACTGTTAAACTTTGGCATTATCTTGCTTTCTTTGCTTAAGTGAGTTGAATCACAGCTAAATGACTCTAACATTTTATGACTGAAGAACCTGTACTCTTATCGAAAGTGGATCAAAAAGGTGGCTATCTTCATATTCTAGATAAGATGTGACAAATCATTTGACTTCTGAACTCTTTTCACTAGTTGATTATAGCAAGATTCATACCAAGATTATTAACATCAGCAGTTTTTGGTGTACATAGGATGGTTGTAGTAACCCAATGACCTTTGTTTTGCTGACAATGTCACAGTGCATGACATCATTTTAACTTTATTCCTTACTGAATGCCAGACATTCAGCTACAGTCTGACATTCTTAGACTTTTTTTTTTTTTTTTTTTAGATATTCTGTTACAACAATCTCCAAACCCCTTAAGTAACTCCTATTCTAATGTTGCATCTGTACAGGGGGTTTGGAAAGATGTCTGGTAAAATAATTGGTATGTTTTTGGATTGTGGCTGAAAACCAATCAAAGTAAAACAAAATCTATACAAATAATAATCTATACTCAAATAATGTGAACTAGGACCCAGAACTGTAAATCAGGTTTTATGGGGCTCTTATACACCCATGGTGGAAAACTGCATAGTTAGCAGCTCACAAACACATGGAAAACTGCTAATATGCGCCCAAGATTGGCAAACCGCACTGCATTTAACATGTTTGCACATGTTGCCCTTATGTTTGCTGTGTGGTTGTTCCTCCAGAGAAGGAAAAGCAGTTGCTTGGCCAGAAACAACTTGTCGCTTCCAGGAAATGCAAGTCTGACATGCCCCCTAGGTATCAGGCTTTATGTTGTCCCATGTTTTATTAGAGCTCCCATATTAGTGCTGAAGGAAATCATCAGGGAGATAGCGTGCAATTATTAAGGGGCAGATTGCAGTAATTAACTAACAAGAGAGGAAACATTCTTTCCTCACACACACACACACACACACACACACACATATGTGTGTGTACGCGCATGCGTTTGAATGTGTGATATTTAGGGCATTAGCACTTGCAGCCAGCACACAGTTTGTAATATATATAAGTCTCTTTATTTGTGCCAAAATAATACAGCTTTCTTCAGCAAAACCAAACACAACTTACATTAGCTTGTAACAGACTGCAGAGTTTTCTCAGTTTATGAATAATGTCACAATCCATGGATCAAATAGGCAGCTTTCAGGCAAAAAAAAAAAACCCACAGCTCCTTAGCAGAGCTCTGCAGCCTCCACGCTACTATTCCACTTCAAAGACCTAGACGTATTTGACAGCACACTTACGCTACTTATAGCAAGATCTCTTGTCTGGCTGGAGCCATACTCAGGGTTAAACCTAGGTGGAATGGGAAGACCAACCCTACCCATGCCTGCAATCCTTGCAGAGTTGCTCTATACTAATTCAGGCCTCCTTCACAGAATGCACTTTGGTTTTTAAAGAGCCTACTGTCTATATAAGGCAGAAGCATTTTCTATGTGCAGAACCCATCCCTGCAGTCTTTACATACCCCCACCCCTCTATATAAACCCCAAGGTGGAGAAGATACTTGGACAATGAACCCTAAAGATTATTAGCATTCTGCTGCACTTTTCCAAGTGTTTCCCTACAAAAATGAACTCCTGATGAGAGGAAAATCATCGGGGAATTAGCAACCTTGTTTTTTCTCATCTACATCAGAAGGGCATGGTCAAACAGAATCACAGATAATAACCCAGAGACTCTAGCAGCTATTTTATTGCCAGACACTCTTGCTCCACCACAGCATAGTTTTCCCAGCAGTCAGTTTCTACAAGATGTTCTTCTCCCTCAATTACCTGTGACAACACTGCTCCCAGTCCCACATCGGAAGTCTGGGGTTACTAGGACAGGATGATGGCATTACACAGACTTTAGTTCCTGGAATGCTTTTTAGGACTTAAGTACCAACAGTAATGGGCTTAACCATTCACTCTGAGATTCCTTTGATGAAATCCAACTATTTTGCCTCTAGAACGTGAGGTTTAGAAAGTGTGGAGGTTATTTTTACCTATCAGCACTTGGGAATCAACACTCACATTAACCATGGCAGATATGAGCTCCCTCGCTTTAGGGTTTCAACAGAATATGTTAAAAGATAACATAAAGACAAGTAATAATGATAAATGTGATACAGCTTCCATTTTCCTGCCTGTTTAACCTTGTTATTTACTTCCCCCACCTCAAACAGCCCTTGCCACCTAGCCAGGAATTAACTCTCAAAGGTGTTCCTTGACTAATGGCATTACGTTACATACAATAGATCTGGTACAATAGATCCTCATTAATGACAAAATGGGGAAACCTTTTATCAGCACCAGATTTCTGGGCCACTCTATTCACAAGAGAAATATGGTATCTTGCATTATTCAAAGTGGGCTAAAGGCCAGTGCTAAAAGCTGCAACCAATACCTCCATGTCAGGATAAATAGGAATGGAAGAGGCTTCCTTTTCATCCTCCCCAATCATGACATGTAATGGGTAACACTCCCCCTTCCCCAGAGGTCACCTCAGGTTCCTGTCCTAGATGGTTAATACTAGAGTCAACTTTTGATACACCAGACACTTCAAGCCTTACTTTCCCCCACAGTTCCCATAACATTAGAAAGTCTTGCCCCAAAACAGCTTGGCTAACCAGGTTCCTTACCATACCCACAGCATGGATCACTGTTCCACAATCAGTGGTGAAGGTCAGAGGTGCCACAAGATAGCTTTTCATGTCCTCATAAATGCAGACTACTCTGAGAGGTGTTCCCACTGCCTTAACCATTCTGACCACTTTAGCTTGGACCACAGTCCCCATGTTCCTAGAGTCCACCAGGGCATTGGCAGGAACCTAATTCACAAAAGCAGTGCACTTAAATCTTCCCTTGAAGCATCTGGACAAAGAAAACCACACCTCCTGGATAAAGAAGGATGCCCTCTAAAACAGTCCACACTGCATGGGTTCCTCCTGCAGGGGGCATTGGGCTCTCATGTGGACTCAGGCAGAAGAACTCCAGCACTAAACAGCTCCTCCCTTCTATAGTTGGTCAACTTGGGGTCTTCATGACTGATACACCATTGCAAACCAACAGGCGGGGATTGCTAGAACTAGTCCAGCACAAAACATTCCACCATCTGTTGTCCAGTAAAAGTCTCAGACTGCAGCCATTGTGTAGTCAACTACCAATAAAGTCATACATTTGTGACTTCAGTGGTAACGCTGTACAGTTTTTGCAGCCATAGCCATAACTGATGTGTTACTGCAAGGTGAGCGAGGATCTCCTTTAACGCTCCGAACTAGAATTGGCTAAAAGAGCTCATAGTAGGGCTTCTGTGGATCTCCAGACAGGAATGGGCCAAAGAGGTAAGCTCCTTTGCTGGGGCCACCCCTCCTGTTGTCCTCTCAAATATCAGGAGGAAGGCCTCAACATCATCTGCTGGAGTCAGCTTCTGCAGAAAATGGCTGTCCTTCACAGTTGCCTAGTTGCTAGTGGCAACCAACGTGGATTCTCACCTGCTGCTAAAACACCTCTGCCAGAATTTTGGACTGGGGCTCACCATTCACTCGCAAGATGACAGCTTGTGATGTGGTGGATTCGATGGGCCGCTAGTTGTGTCTCCGTGGCTTTCTTCTGAGCTGCCTTGGTTTTCTGCAATTTCACAGTGGACATCACCAGCTGCCTTATCAATTCCTCAATTGTGAAAAGGAGCCTGGCCCTTTAAATGCCACTTTTTGCACATTTTAACACACACTTTTCTGAAGGCAGTATTGAGAGGCCATATAATAGAATATACCACCCATAAACATGGGGAATATCGAGCTCAATATACTGTCTTGCAAGACAAAAGCAAGGTTTACAGGGAGTACATAGTACAGAAAACTGATTAACTTCAGTGCATCTGGCAAGAAGCAAATAAAGCCCTGAATGCGCATGTTGCCACCAAGGTGGACACTAATACCCATTTTTTGAAACACAAATATTATAGATGGGGTAACAAAGTAGCTTCATTATTAGTGAAACTTACTAGACCCCCACAAGCTAAACGTGTTATTCCTACAGTCAAGGACCCTCATTCTGCAACTTCTCGTTCAGACCCAGTGAAAATTGCCCATATTTTTTAGACCTTATATAAACAATTATACATGGTGCAACCATTGCTCCGAGAACTTCCAGGCAAACTTTTACACAACGCTAAGTTATCTAAGCTATCCCTCAGAGCACAGGGAGTTCCTAGATAGACCAAACAATATTGAGGAAGTGCAAAAAATAAATGTTTGTTAGTGAATCATAAAATACCTGGTTCGGATGGCTTCACTGTACAGTTTTATAAAATGGCTATTAATATGGAAATTACCCCTTATTGACAGAAGTGTATAACTCAATATTGACATATAATACTAACTTTGTGAATTTTAATGAGGCCCTATACTATTCTAATTCAAAAGGCGGGTAGGGACCCAGCATTAGTATCTTCCTACTGACCCATTTCATTACTTAACTGTGATTACAAAAATTTGGACAAAATAATGGCTAAAAGATTGCAGCGATTCCTACCATCCCTTCTCATGTCCCATCAACTAGGATTTGTAAGGGGAAAGTATTCCACAATAGGTGTCCAAACTTAAAATAATGGCAACTGTGGTGGCGGCTAGGGAACAGGCATTCGATAAAGTGGAATGACCCTTGTTAAATGCTGTACTGACGCATCGTGCATTTGATCAGCTTATTACTTCTTACATACAGTATATTTAAAAAAATCTCCCGAAACTAAATTGTTTATTAATGGTATCCTATTAGCACCAGTTCCTATCACTAGGGGCACTCGTCAGGGATGCCCTTTATCTATCTAATTTGGCACTGGCTCCCCTACTGCGTCTCCTGGAACTTTCTAATGACTGGAATCCAGATAGGTATCCGTAAAGTTAAAATTACCGCCTTTGCGGATAATCTACGGTACTTCTCTATATTGTTGATGCAGCTATCCTTGATTTGTTAACGCAATACAGTACTGTATCCAGGTACTCCATAAATCTAGATAAATCTAAAGCTTTATATCTGAACAAATACACTAAGCTGAGATGGAGGCATCGGTATCCTTTTGTATGGTGTAAGCACAGACTGAAGTACTTGGGTGGTCTGATTTCCAAACACCCCTCAAATCTTTACCACTCCAATATTCCCTCACTCTGGCTCTCAGTTGAGGAGCTATTGCAAAAATGGGCCCCTCTGCAGCTTTCCTATGTAGGATGGATTAATTTAATAATATTGATAAACTTCATGAAAATTGTATATACTTTACAAATGCTACCTTTATTAATAAAGCAATCGGATCTAAAGGAGATTTTTAAAACTGTTCAGGACATGTATCTGGGCAGGGAAGGATTCCAGAATAGCAATGTGTATAACAACCACTTAAAAATGGAGAGCTATATAATTGTGCAACAATTACTAGATACATTAGAGATTAGATACATGGTATAGCCTGCTATGCTAATGCTTATTTAGAGCAACAATTGATCCCAGGGACTCTTACCTCTTGCATATACATAGAAAATTGTTGCCCCAATCTATCCTTCAGACTCCAACTGTACTCTGCCTTGTATGTTTGGCACAAAATCAGGAATACATTGTTGCTGAATAGCCACTCCTCCTTGCTCCTTCCTCTATGCCAAAACAATGATTTTAATTGGATAATACGGGAACCGCAGGGGAAAAATCAAGGAGACTTGAGGGCACCGAAGGTTAGAACCTCAGGTAATTGTCTGACCCAGGAAATCATTTCTCGGCCATGAATGCATTGTACCCTTCTTTGGGGATGCAAACCTTTGCTTATTTACAATTAAACTCTTATGTATCACCCATCATCAAAAATGTATCACCCACATGATTGAGCCAAGTTTTTAGTGGTCCCTAAGCCTGTTAAAAAAGCCATAACTGAAGCCTATTATACTTACAAGGTTCACTTAGACTATCAAATCTGGAGGACTGGATTGTGCAGATGGACTAGACATTTTCCAGAAATCACCCCCTAGTGAGATTTTACTAAACTTCTGCAAAACTTGGCAAACTATTATTTCCTCTATGTACAGGGAGATGATCCTGAAACTTTTCTACTTTGTTTATATTTCACCACTACATTCCCATCAGATGGGACAAAGCTCTTCTGAAATGTGGACACCTCTAGACAGATCAATACCACATGCTGTAGAATTGCCCCAAAATTATGTATTTTTGAAGGATGGTGGTGATGTATTCACTTCGAAATTTAGTGAACTATCTACCATTAGGTCCTGAATGGGCAATATTTAGGGAACTACACCTTCAAGGCACTAGAATCACTAAAAGTTGCAACAAACTTCTCTTAATACTTTCAAAGTTGCTAAAACAAAAAAATTTTCATTATTGGATTCTATCGAATCCGCCCTCACTCAAACTATTTCTTGAAAAATTATGGTTTGTTTTCCAAATTGAATGGATAGAGGCCTCTTTATCTAAGGAATCTCGGGTTGGGGGTTTCTTTGAACTCTGAGAATCGTATAAAGCTACCCTACCAATTGCCATACGAAAAAGAGTTCTTTCCACTTTTAAAATGACTTCCTGGTATGCCTTTATCGAATCACCACATTCTCTACAATAAAACTTTGCGGTAATGATTTATATTACATTGATTTTTATTCTTGATAACCAATTCAGCCACAATTTGATATTTGTTTAGATTTCTTTTTGTTTCTTACTCTGGACTGGGGGGGAGAGGACTGGTATTGAATACATTATGTAACTCTGTGCTATACTATGTTTTACTATACTTGGCGCATTGTGTTATTCATCTTGATCCCAATGATTCTCTACTGTTCTTTACTGTATTACCGCTATTTTGTGTCCAATTCATTTTATTCTGTTGCAATGTTGTTACTATAATTTTTCCTTTGAAAAACTAATAATAATTTTATTATAAAAAAAAACACACACACTTTTCTCTGCTAAGTTGCTGCCTGCATACTAGCGCCACTTGTGATATTGAGGGTGATTGCAGCAAGCATACAGATGTAAAAGTCCCCTTATTTGCACTAAAATACTACAGCTTTCTTCAGCAAAAGACTACACTTAATGTAGCTTGTAGCAGAGTGCAGAATTTCGGGACAAACAAACACAGCTATTTAGCAGAACTCCCATCCAGCCTACTTGCTGCCATTCCACTTCAAAGACATGATTTTATTAACACTCTCCAAGGCTGGGGAGGGTACACTTTCATCAGTGAGGCTGGATGATCCAGCAAACCTGGAATGGATCTGGTTCAGAATTGATAACATTTGCTAACAAATAGCAAATAACTTTTAGGAAATCCTTTCCAGGTTTGCTGGATCACCCAGCTTCACTGATGAAAGTGTATTCTCCAGGCTTTGAGAGCTTTAATAAATCAGGATCATGGACTCATCTGACCGCACATGTGCTACTTATAGCCAGACCTCCTGAAGTCCAAAACCCTGAAACAAATCAAACAGCAACTCTTATAGAGGTGCTCTCTACATTTTCAGGCACCCAAGGCACCCAAGTTTTTAAAGAGTCCGTGCTTTTCATAAGAGAGATACATATCTCCTGTCCAGGACCCGTTCCTGCATTCCTGTAAGGCTATGTACACACATTTTTGATGTTGGAAAGGATCTTTCATGATCCTTTCCCAAGATAAAAGACTGAAAAATGCATGAATGAGCGCTGTACATATAGGGCCATTCTGCTCTATGGGGAGGGGAGGGGAGGGGGGGAGAACAAGCAAGCGTCACCCCACTGCACTCTCTCCCTTTCACTTGTATTACAATGGTTTGTCGATCCGCCAGGACAGATCCATGAACAACATCGGACAAATGCTCTACACTTGTCAGATTCTCTTCCAATACCAGCCCTGAAACAATATTCATCTGAAGTGTGTACCTAGTCTTGGAGAGTGAGTGTGCATGTTTCTGACTCAGCTGTCAGAAACAGACTCCATCAAACTTCCAGCTTTATTTGCATTTACCAAAGAACACCAGAATTGGCAGGTTCACATTGATCACATGTGACAAACTTGAAAGAGTATGGATATGCTCTTGTGACTGCTTGAAACATCATGCAGATGCAGGACAATACCTGGCTTCATGTGGTCAGAGTATGTAAGAAGTTCCTGGATGACAAATGCATTGATTCCATTGATTGACCTCCACATCCTTCAGAAGTAAATCTAAAAGAGACCCTATTCCCCCCCCCCCCCCCCTGCCAAGTAACACCATAAACTGTCCTGTTTCAGGTCTGGGAGGAGATCATTCAGGGTAACATTGCTATCTCAGAAGTATGCCCAGACATTGTTTGGAGTGCATTCAGCCATGTGTGGGACACACACGCTACTGAGACACATTATGAGTTTTTGTGATGAAACTCAGACTTTTGATGATTCTTTGATTTCAGTTCTTTACTTTTATCAGTGAATTTGAAACCACCCTTAAATACGGTTTTTTTTTTTTTTTTTTTAGTTTCCGCTGATCTTTCTTACATAATGTTGTTGTTATTAATTACAAAATGTATATTAATAAGGATTTTCAGTTTCAGGTAATTTCAGGTGATATATGATTTCAGTGTTCCATTTTTTGAGCAGTGTATTTAGTCTAAAACAACCTAACCTGTTTAAGTTAATCTCATGAAATTCTCCACAGCAGCGGTCGCTAAATGGTGGTCCGCGAGAAAATTTTGATGGTCCGTGGGTCTGACCGGTGCACTCCAGAGCAGTGTCAAGAGAAGGACCCCGCTGGGGGGATGCATTGACCAGAGCCGCGGACCACATCCCCTTTACAAATCCCAGGCTCTGGGAAGTGGGCGAACTGTGTCCCTGGACACAACCTGCCCACTCTCCCATCGCAGGCTCATATCTGTAATGGGAGAGTTGGCGGGGTTATGTCATTATGACGTCACTATGGTGGAGGTTTCTCCCCCTTTGATTGACACCCAGCTCCCCACGCATGTGTGGTCAGGAGCCAGTAATTTTAGTGGTCAGTGGGACCAAAAAGGTTGGCGACCGCTGCTCCACAGTATAGGTTTTAGTCTCAGCTGAATGAACAGTGAAAAAATATTTTATAGCTTCATAAAATACTATACTATTTAGCGGGTTACATGAAGGATACATTTTGACATGTGTGCCTAGGGCCTGAGTACTTTCAGTCTATGAACAAACAAACATTGTTTCTGCATCCTGTTTTTTAAATTTAAAGCTGAAGGGGCTTGCAGGGTGCTTTACATTGTAACCTGTAAACATTACAGCACTCTGTCTTAGTATTCCTCCTAGTAGACCTAAGCCCTTATGCATAATATAGGCTTCCTCATAGGAGGAGTTATAACAAATCCTGATAGGTGGAAGTCAGTCTGAAGGAGTGGGCAATCCTAGGCAGATTGTTTTTGCATGTACGCTTCTTATGTAATGCCCACATGTACTGCTAAGCCTCTAAACCTGAAGATCCATTTAATGAATTGGAAAGGCCAGGGACAGCAAGCCTGGGTAGATAATGGACATTTTGTAGCCAGGAAATGAGACGGCTCTGTCAGACTTACCGCAGCTTCTGATGCACACAGTGTGCATAGTTGTTAGCATTAGCAATTTCAATACAGGAGAAGTGGCTGAACAGTCATGCAAGTATAAAATTAAAGAAAGAATACAGTTTAAAAAAAGCACTACATCCCCCTACTGCATTTAAAAAAACTAGAAAGAATTCTTAAAACCAATCTGAAATATCACTGGTCACAAAAATCTAACATTACATCACAATTATATTTAGCTTGCTGAACTCAAACTTTACTGCATAACAAACTGCATAACATGTGCTCATATTTAATGCAATCATACCACACAAATGTTTTTCTCTTCTAATTAACCAAATAATAGTTCCAAGTTAGTATCTGCTTCTTGTGGGTACATTTGTTGCAAGAAAAGTTGGCAACATTATTAAAAGATATTTATCTTCTGACATCACTGCCTCATTAAATAAAGTGATACATGGTTTCTGCAGTTTGTTTTATGATATATTCTTCCTCCTGTAGCCAAGTAAGACAGCCTATGACTTTAAAATTAATTTTAATTATTTGGCTGCAACATTTTAGTGATCAAAATTAGTGTAATTCTTATAGTGTCTTCATTTTTTGGTTGAATCCAGAAAAAACTATGTAATGTTGAAAGAGGCTTATCGCTGATAGAGACTGGAGGTGAGGTCCTCCGTAAAGAGAAGGTGGAGTCTGTTTCCGAAACAGAGGGATACAAGTTTCTTTAGGGCTTCAGGAACAATGTTTAATTGTGCAGTAAGAAAATAGATGATTTGCTCAGCAGTGTCTGTGAATTTTTTGCCACCTTGTTTCCCATGGCCAGACAAATTCTGTTTTTTTTTTTTGTGTAATCCCAAAGCCCACAAAGCAAATGTCTGCACATTTACCGTTCTTTAGGTGTCAAAATGTGCATTTATCTTTTTTTTTATTTTTTTAAAGCTGGGGTTACTACTTTGTATGTGAACCCACATTAAAGGTGAAGCAGTGTTGTTGGTTAGAAAAAAACAGTCTCTCAGAATGGTGGTCATGAGAGCAGGAAAGCACCAGTAATGCATTGGTGTCAATAGTTGTGTACCTTAACCAGCACTGATTTGGTAGACTGGGGCAGGCGCATCTCCTATCTTTTTTTTGTATGAGATTGTGCTACCAGGAGATGGAGCTTCCTGAGCATGCCCAGTCATATCTCCCTGAGAGTGGGCGTGTACTATAGACCTGGCAATCAGCTGTGTCTGCTCCCCGCCCACCTTGTACTGTGAAATAATCTCACCCCTTGTACACATGAGTGATGTGTCTGTTTCCATGCAGCTGTCATTATCCCCATGTATAAGCCTTCATTTCTCCTTCATTATCAAACATAGCTATCCCCTTACTCTCTATGAGCCCCAATTTTTGTGTAAGTAACGAGAAATGTAACAACAAGTGCAGAACTCTTGTGGATAACGCCCTAAAAAAATTGTGTCACTACAGCGCAATCATACAACAAACTATACCTGTCATACCATGCTACCTTGTCACACATAGTTGGCCACGTACTTTTGGTGAATCCTAACTTCTTAGGAATGAAGAGATGTAGGGACCTGAAGATGTAGAAGGAAGAACATGTACCTCTTGGCTATCTGTCACATGAATTGGATTTCTCTGGAAGTATCCATTTCAGAGTTATTGGGGTACAAAGATGATTAGCGGCTCCCCTTAACTAACAGGATTCCTTTTTCTTGGTGTATTTCTGCTCTTTGGAACAGTCAGCACTGTATGATAGCTTTATTTTGTATCTTTCTTTAAAAAAATGTTGCATTATTCAAATAAGCAATTAAATTCTCGATTTGTAATTTCTTTTATTTGGTGCATGTATGTTACAGTAACTAGAAATATTTCAATGTAATTCAATTTTAAATTAAAACAATTCTAATTTTAAACATACATCTTTAGTGTTTGTTTGCACTGTGGCCCACAAGTTTTATTCCAATGTAAACAGCGGCCCCCAGATGAAAAAAGGTTGGGCACCACTGGGTTAGAGCATACTGGTATCTAAAATCTTTTTTACATAGTAGCTGTAGCAGACAAGCACAGCTGTGGAATACTCCCAATGTGACAATGCATACTGTTAGCAGTCTAGTTAGTAGTAAAACTAGTAACACTTTAAAAATATTTTATTGAATTTTTCCATTTGACTTTGGTGATTTTTGACCAGGAGATTTGCTAAAAGGTTTGGTATTAGAAACCAAGGTAACAAGTTGAACCATTGAAAAGGTAACAGGTTGAACCAGATGAAAAAAGGTTGGGCACCACAGGGTTAGAGCATACTGGTATCTAAAATCTTTTTTACATAGTAGCTGTAGCATACAAGCACAGCTGTGGAATACTCCCAATGTGACAATGCATACTGTTAGCAGTCTAGTTGATTTTTGACCAGGAGATTTGCTAAAAGGTTTGGTATTAGAAACCAAGGTAACAAGTTGAACCATTGTCCTTTTTAAAGGTCAGAGAGAATATTTCTTTCAATCAACCTGTAGTTTTTTCTCCAACTCAGACTGAAGATGATGAAAGAATAAACTCTAAACACATGACTTTGCAGCAGAAAAAAATTACAGTCAGGTGTGTTTACTCATGTTTAAAAGGCTGAGTTTTAAACTGGTATGATCAACTTTTATCCAAACATTGTGTTACACATTTTACTGGTCATGAGACTTTTCTGTTTAACTGTAAAAACACACAAGGTTATCTAGATGACTGTAAAAATGAAAGTTATTCCTTCATTTTTATCTTCTTAATAAATTTAATGTGGAAAATTAATGAATCTTGGGTTTTATAAACGGACCCCGTAGTGTGTTTTCCAAAATAAAAGTGTATTGGTGCTGCAGACCTATCCTAGCTGAATAGAATACATTTACCTTTAATGTCCGCTTTTACCAAAGTTTTGCTAGCAGTGCCACCTGCACTGAAAAAAATTGTTGCACTTTTGTGAAAACAACAATAGCAGACTGAGATGTGTGTAGTTGATATGAATATGATATGAACATGTATGGTAGACTCAGAAACAGTAAACAATTAATACCTTATACTTTTTTAAATAATTTCCCTATATTAAGGGGTATCAGGCAGATTTTTTTTATTTTTACATGCTTTATACACCCTGTAGTAAAAAGGACATAATGTCTGTCATCATACATACACACTGTCAACAGTTTTTCCTTGTGATATAGTTTTATTACCTGTAAATTTACCAGTAGATCTGTTGCTTTTTATCTTCCTTCAACAGGCTAACACTATTTGTTCTGCAGTAAAATCACATACCAGATTCTTACTCTGTGTATGTAATAACTTAAATGTAATAGGCAAAAGAAAAAAAAGCCTCTTTCTAACACTTTATACAGTTAAAGCAACAGATTTTTCAGCACTTGTTAAATCAAACCACTATAGATTAGCCTCACTCCTGACCCCCACACGCCACTTCTAACTAGCCTTTAAAGATAGGCCAACTTCTGCTCCTCTGTTCTTTGTTGTTGTTTTTTTTTCTCTCCTCACTCCAGTTTTCAATTATACTTCTAACATTGTCTCCTTGGTTCACCCGCTCACCATTTGTTAAAAGCTAAGGTTGGGTGGAAATAAGTTAATAAATAAATATGTGATGTAACTCTGGTGCTGTGTCTTTTGTCTGAGTTTACGTGTCCTGCAGGTACTCTGATTCTCAGCAACATGGACTGGAAAACTCAGAGTAAGGTGGAGTGGAGTGGTGTCTCGAAGTCTGGCAGAGTGTAGCAACAAAAAGGTACACTACTTCTGCAGTGTTTTACTACCAGCTGCATCAATTTATTTTGTGATGAGCTGTCATTTGGGCCTTAAACTGGTGTTCGGTGATCAGAAGTCTGGTGGCATTGTATTTGGAGTCTGTCAGTAAGCTATGAATACTTTTATTATTATTATTATTATTATTATTATTATTAACAAGGAACCCACAGTACCTGTGACATAGCACTAAATACTACAACAGTGCTTGTGATATAGTACTACATAATACTGCTCATAAACTGGTCACACAAGATCATAAACAGCGGTACTTTTTACATAGTAAAATTTAAAATTATACAAGTGCAGGAACAGCAAAGTCAGATAAATCCTGTAAAACATATGTATAATCTCTCTAACAGAGAGTTGTTATTCTTTGCATATTGTTTTTATTAGGGTGTGCAGCACTAGATTCTATCCTGGTGTTTGGTACTGAAGGAGAACATCTTGGAAGTCATTTTTGTCAATCACAAGCATAGTGACCTCATTATTTCTTCAGATATTTTTTTTGTTCAATAAGTTTTTACTAAAGGATATTTAGTAATACAAATATGTAGAAAACTTGAGATAAGATACTAAACAGAACATTTAAAACAGAGGAAAGAAGACAAAGATATATGAAAAAAACAAGAACACAAAAATAAAAATAGCGAAAACGGTGAAAAAGGTATAGCACATTATACATCGGAGTATAAACAACAATATACCAGTCTACAACACCAACAAATATAAGAAATATAGAGTGTTGCAATCATAAATTTAAATACAAATAGCAAACTTGGCATGGTTTATCCACATTTCTAAAGCCTTTTAAATTTTTTTATACCAATCGTGCCATTGTCTTTTCCAATGAACACTGTACATTAAGATCATATACTACTTCTGATAAATTATGCACAATAAATTATGCAAGCATATCAATACTTTTCCCCTTTTTACATATTGTCAATTTGGCACTTAGGACTTATTCGGCACAAAATATATATGACTTCAAATTTAGTACTTGTTCCCATTTTGGCATTGAGGGTATAAAATTTAGAGATTCCTTTTTTCCCCATACATGAGTTGGTAAAATAAGTATAAATAGAACTTTCTATGGTGAGTCTAACATGCATGTCTATTTTTAGTAGACAATATCTTATACATAAATAAGTAAAAACTTTCATAGACGGAAGTCCATATGTATTTTTAAATGATTGGAAGATCTTAAGTTTCTAAAAAAAATGATCAATCTTTAATTTTAGTCAAACTCATCCTTTACCAAATTGAAAGATTGACGAGGCATAATTAACTCCAATATTTTCAAATCAGGAGTGATTTGCATCATTGACTGAATTTGGTGCATAAATTGAGTATTTTCTCCATATCTCTAATGTAGCCTGAGTGGCAGGATAAATACTATTTGCTATAGGAAGGCCCAATTTTATAATAAAAGCTTCGGAAATCCTGGACAGTCCAGAGATGATGATTCCATCTCAACCCATATCTTATGTGCAGTGTGTTTCCACAAACATATTACTTATAATAGTAATATATTTGTGGAAATATTAGTAGTGCAAATTTTTGAAAAGGCCCACACCCCCCATCCTGTACTTAGTCAGAATCACTTGACTACAACGCGTCTTTTTGTTGTTCCACGCAAAAGTAGATAATTATCTTTGAGATTCAGTCAAAAATCTAGAAGGTACAGGTTTATATCCCTTCTAAACAAATACAGAAACTTAGGGATTAAAAACATCTTAAAAGCTGCTGTTCTCCCTGACATGGAGAGCTCTTGTTTCTTAAGGTATGTAAATTCAGAGGGTAAAGATAAGAGAATTTTTTAATAATTATATTCATAAGCAATTGGATTTTGCTGTCAAGGATATTCCTAGAAAAAGGAAAGCTTCAGATTTCCATGAAAAGGAAAACTCATTTTTCAATTTAAGTTGGAGGTCCACCGATACTTGCAATGGTAGTATATGTCATTTAAGACATATTAAGTTTATAGTAAGAAGCCTCACTATATTGGGCAATAATATTCAGAACCGATCACAGAGAGGTAAAGGTTCAGTAAGTACAAGAATAATGTCATCTGCAAAGAGACTTATGTTCTCTCCTAGAAATGGTTACTACTTTAACCAGAAGATCCAAGTGAATCATCTCCTGCTAAAGGCTCCACAAGCATGGTAAAAATAACAGGAGAAAGGGGACACCCCTGGCGAGTGCCATATGTGATATCAAAAGAGGAAGAAAGTGCTCCTGAAGTAAACACTTTGGTACTGGGAGTAGTGTATAAAGATAGAAAGGCTGATTGAACCAATCCAACCAGACCAAATGTATCCAACACAGAAGACAGGTAACCCCAATGGACCCTGTCAAACACCTTCTCTGCGTCTAATGAGAACAACAGAGAAGGACGTTGATGCAGCTCCACATATCTTATGATGTTAATCAATCTTCTTGTACTATCAGGGGCATGTCTATCTTTCACAAATCCAATATGATCAGGACCAATTATACTTGGAATCACACAGGCTTTAGCATAGATCTTTATTAGTGTTGATGTTCGAATTTGGGTTGTCCCTATATTCAACCCGAATATGGCTGTTCAAATTCAGGTAGACCCGAAAAACACGGGATTCGACAGCAAAAATTCAGAAGGGAAAAAAAAAAGTATCTTTTTATGTATCCTTTTATAATGTATCTTTTTACATCTGTTTGGAGGCTGTAGAAGCTCTACACAGTGCTGAAACAAACCCGAATTTTTCCTCCCATTGACTTTAATGGTGTTCGACTTTGACATTCGACCACCCGAATTTTTTTGCTATATTCGAGCGAATAGCTGCCGAATCGAATAATGAGCTATTCGACCAACACTAATCTTTATATCAGTATTAGGTAGGGAAATTAGTCTATTATGATTAGTAAGAGTATGATCTTCCCCATCTTTAGGAAATGTGATAAGGCTTGAAGCATTTCTTTCGAGAATCCCCCTGAAGATCCTGCTTTATTAAATATATTCACAAGATATGGAGTCAAAGTGTGTTTAAATCTCTTGTAGTACTCTCTGACACAGAAAATGGTTTTGA
This sequence comes from Pyxicephalus adspersus, assembly GCF_032062135.1. NCBI lineage: Eukaryota > Metazoa > Chordata > Amphibia > Anura > Pyxicephalidae > Pyxicephalus > Pyxicephalus adspersus. The sequence continues at coordinate 66,725,124 of NC_092860.1, forward strand.
CAAATATTGTAGCTGGCTGTCCATTATTGTAGGTAAATATGCCAAGTTAATTTTAAATTTTCACTTTAAATTGTAAAGACCGTTATAATTGTTACAAAATTCCTCTGCTATTCCTTGAGGGCTATAGGTTCCTCTTTTACTAATAGGGTCAATTATGGAGAAGATTTTAGTTTAATTCTCTGCAGTTTAATTTGTCTTGCAAAAAACTCCTAGTTTATTTGCTAAATTGTACTGTTGGGCTTTCAATTTTCTATTGTATAAATCATATTTGTACAATACAAAAGATCTTAATTTCAATCTGTCTTTCAACAATGATGCTGTTACCTGTGGGGAAGGAAACTTCTTATTTTCTTCCTCCTGTTTACCTATAGAACGGAGCATGAATCTGGTCCATTCTATATTTTTTATCATTCACACTTGTTTTTATAAATACTCCTCTCATATATGGCTTATGGGCATTCCACAAAAGGAAGTACAATGCCTTCTGTGTTTTTAGTTTCTTCAGATAATTGTTCTTCTTTTAAGCCCATATTACAAGGTGTAAACTAGTGCCATATTTCATTATAAATTTTTTTATGGTATGAAATATTTTTTTAGGACAGTTTGGTCATTTTTCTGGGAGCGGAATTTGTTGTTTTTTGTAATTTTATTTAGTTATGGAGCAATGCGTTCACTCTTGTAAAGTTACAGGCCTTAACTAAATAAAGCAGTGGTAAACTAAAGCAGTTAAAGGTGTATTTAAAAAAAACCCTACAAAGGAGATTTTTACATGTGTAGTATTGTTTTTTTTCTTTTACTTAACATATTCAGCAAGCTGTAGAGATGTCTCAGTTTAGATACAATAATCTTTGAATTTCCATATTATGGATAGCATTTTATTATTACAGATAATTTTAATTATAGTCTTCCACTACCTTGTACAGGTGATTGTAATAATACTTTGTCACCTTTCATTATTTTCAACATTCTCTGAATCCACTGGGCTAAATAAATGCAAAACAATGCAATTGTTTTGGACGCTATAAGATTTTTTGATGTATGGATTCTAAGGTATTTTGGTATAAAACAATAAACTTGTTGTTGTAGTACACATAAATCTTTACCAGGGTTTCATTCTTTAATCATTCTCCAGATTATTCTTCAAGCTTATTTCATTCAAATGTTAAAATGTTGAAGTTTTGGAAACTTTATCCACATTGAATATCTGTGTATCTGTGTGTATAGAGTGTCTTGAAAACATTGGAAAAAATGTTTCGGCTTTCCCCCTTCTGCACTGAAGAAGGTTCATAAAAAGGAGTAAAGTTGATGCAGAAATTGCAGAAAAAATGCCATACCATCATCTGAAACTGATTTAACTGCTTTACCAAAGCCCTAAAGGTATTAGATCTCTGTTTTAGACTATGTGAAAAAATGCATTTTGCATTTTACTAAATTCGATTATTAATAAATCAATTATTCGATTTGATTATGTGGGAAATGTATTGATATTTCATTGGCAAATGTCTAGTCTACTGGAGGGGCAATGTCCTATTTAATCATTTAATAGTAGTGACATTGTATCCTCTATTTCCTACATATTACAAAATTTCCACATCATTGTGAGTTAATTTATTCTTTGAAGGTTTCCTTCTACTGTTTTTTGATTTATTCTGCTCTCTATATGATCATGATTTTCCCCTTTTATCACTGAAACATCAGGCTACTTTTAAACAGAAGTGAGCAGAAATAAAAATATCTGAGTTAGATCGGTCGAGAAAACTGACTATATTCAGAAACTGGAGTTTCTTTTAATAGACTCTACTATACCTGTCAATGACGGGTATAGTATAGCTTATCCAATATGGCCAACTGATGATAATGGCCTCCTATTGCTCCTTAGTAGGCCCTCCGTAGCCTCCCTTTGGATCCCTGTATTCCCTTTTTAGCTTTATCATGGGTCCTCTGTGGCCTGTGGTTTTTATTGTAACACTTTAAAGAACTAATAATTTTGCTTCAGTTTCAGTAGTTCTTATAAGGAATCTACAACCCGTTCTATATGCAACATTATCCGCCATTTTATAGTAAACAGGATAAATATAGAACAAAAAATGAATGAATCTACAGTAGAAGGAATTAATAGTTGACACTATGGCCTATTTAAAGTGTCACACAGGTCCAAGATGATAGCCTGTACTTTACCGAGCCATTGATATCATCTGGCTGAGTTGTATGTCATCTTTCATTGACAGGTATATGTTGGATTGGAACTAGAGGAGATCACTTGGAATTAGCGGAATTCCAAGTTCCGAATTTCAGCTTAAAATTTACAACTTTAATGTTTGGTTCTCTCACTTTGTATATTGTACAGCAGCTGCTCTTCCTCCTGGCTACTGTACAATGTACATGGCAAGAAAAAAATGAAAGCTCTACACTTGTCCTTGTCCTGTCCTCCCTGTTTTACCCAAACAATGTGTAGGACTGATCAACAATTACTGTAAACATTTAATTGCAGATTTTTCTGCACTAGGTCACAGAAAATACTAAGAGCATGATTCACTTACCAATGCCATACGCAGATGTGTTGTTTGAAATTTTTTTTCAATAAATACATGACCGAAAAAATATTTAAAAACAAAAAAAAAAAAAACATTAAAACAGAACTAAATCCGTTCAGCTCACTTATCCTTGTTATAGCGATGGGTGCCGCCATCTTCCTTTTCCTCTTCCTGGCACACGCAAGGAAAGCTGAGATTGCTGGGTTTTATATAATGTTTATGAATATACTTTGTATGACCTTTTTTGTACATACTACATAGACAACTGAAGTGAAAAGAACAATAGCTTTTTTTAGTGCCAGCATTTGAACAAGTTGTTTTATTCTTCACAGACATCATTTGCTAAATATTTCTTTTAGTATTCAATAGGTGCAATATAGTCTGACATCATCTTAATACAGTCAATGTTTACACATCAACACTTAAATTAGGGCAGTGCCAAAGGTTTGTGACTGTGTTTACAGCATTAAAAAGAAATGAAATGTTAATAAAATTCCTTGGACAAAGTCTTCTGCTTGAGTCACAAAGAAGAAAGTAAGATAATAAATTCCTGCAAGGTTTTTGATCTTATTCACCTTTCACCAACATTACTCTTTCAATAAGAACAGAATTTGTCTAAAATCTTCAACACCCTTAACCTCCCAGGCAGTAATCCCAAGTGTGGCTCAAGGTGAATTTTCCATACTCAAAGGGAGTTTAAAAGTCCTACCTGGTTCCTACATTCCAGTGGCGTCCTCCAGCGGTGCTCGCAGCATCCTCCAGCGATCTGTGTAACCTGGCGATGCCCGGCCAGCATCTACCTCCCCGGCATGTGAGCGTTGGGGACGCAAGGCCAGGGGAAACAGATGGCGGCCGGGAATCTGCTTGCAAGTGTGTTGCTGGAGGGCGGGACCATTGGGCTGGTAGGCGGGACCAGGCGGGAAATTTAAAATACTATGTATTTTTAAATGTACCACTTTTACATTTAAAAATACTTTGTTTTCATACCGCCAGGGAGGTTAAAAGGACATGTTTTTGCTTACAATCACATACATAACAAGAATAGTCAATTTTATTGTACATGTGCTTTGCTTAAAAGAAAAGAAAATTACTGCTTTAGTTTTCATTTAGAATGCTCTTTTCGGGAAACAATAGTAAGATTTACTTAAAGGTAATAGGAGAAAAATTTGTGAAAGTAAAGTTCTGAAGGACAGTTATGACACTAGACAAAGTCACTTTTTCTACTATTTTCTCTTGAGAAGAGACATTTAGGGGGGATATGAGCACTGTGTATAAATATATTAAAGGGTCCATAAAGAGAAATTATTCACTTTCAGATCATGACAAAAGACAAGAGGGCACTCTTTGCGTCTGGAGGAAAAGAAGTTTAGGCTTCGGATAAGGATTGAATTCTTTACTGTAAGGTCTGTGAAAATGTGGAATAGGCTCTCTCTCATGAAGTAGGTATACATTGCTGGAAAAAGCTGGATGTTTTTCTAGAAGCACCTAATTTAACTGGGTATTAAATCTTTAAAGTAAAGATAACAGAGACTGTTGATCCAAGGAACATTTGGCTGCCTCAATGAATCAGGAAGGACTGGGGTTTTTTTTCTTCTTCTGGATCACCTATGTCTATAGATTTTTTTTTTTTTTATCTGGGATATGCCTTTTCTCAACCTCACCAACTATGTAAATAATACACTCCAAGTTTGCTGGGTCACCTGTCTTATTTAGCTTGTTTTGTGGCAAGGTTGTTTGTATATTTATAAGTGATTTTACATATCTCTTTTTAGACCATTGTTGAACCCCTTCATCCTGAGGAAGCAGTGCCTAAGTGCAAAACACATTTAACAAAGTAAACTAGGGACTTGTTTGTTTGTCTGTATTTCATATGGAACCAATTGATATAGCACACCACTTTAATTTAACTAACCTTCCATCTGTTCCCTAGAAATTGGAAGCACTTCCTAACTATTTGGCTGTTTTAAAAAATGTTTAAATAAATGGTATTTTTTCTGTTATCTTCTTTGTTATATCTTTATTTTGTTTTATCTTGAAGGCCAACTTTGACGTCCATGGGAATGAGTTATCCTTTAACTCCCCATCCCTTTTCTCTTTTGCAACTGTTTATGGAGTGCGGTTATATGCATATTATAGAAAAATGTTTTCCAATCACTTTTTTAACATGTTTGTTGTTTGTGTTTATTGTAATTGTGTTTATTACAGTTGGTAGATTGGATTTATGGAGGGCATTTTATCATTTAGCTTACAAACCAACATATGTACAATCTTTCAGAAACATTTAATTCTGGTAAAAAGATTAACAGAATGTTTAAAATGTTGTTTTGTATTTGAGCATTAAGCTATTGCATATAAAGTTGTATGTGTTTGTGCTTATAATAGTAAGTATGTTTTATTTAATGTGGGTTAAAACAGCAAAATTTTTTTATTGCACAGGGTTATAGTGCCACACACAGGACAAGAAAAAAAAAGATTGGCCATAGATTTCTTCTGACCTAATTTTAAACCTTGTGTTTGACCCTGTCAGGCTATTGTAATTGTATCTAAACCCTGCTTTACTTTTTTGACACACAAATGGGAAGGCACATCAAAAGTCACCTGAAAAGTAAAAATCACATAAAACATTTGTGGCCTTGTTTAGAAAACAGAGAATCAGACATTCTCTTATACATTTCTTGTGGTAAATAATTACTGCCATTGAAACAGTTGGACCTGGAAGATTCCTATGAGGGAATGTCTGATTCCTTGTTTTATCATAGAGTCCTTTGTGTAAATTACTTCTATTTCAGTAAAGTGAGTGGTTGAAATTCAGAGAAACTAGAGATGGTGTTCTGGTAAATATGAGAGAAAGGTAATAAGGTAAAATATCTTTAAAAAGCATTGACATGTCCTAATGATCACTACCAAGTAAACAATGCTTCATTTATTTAATTAAGTTCAAACAAACAAAAAGTTTGTTACTTCAAATGACTTATTTCCTCCATGTTAGATGTAAAGTGTGTAACAAGTCTATTTTGTTACTACTAAAAAGGAATGTAAAATAAGCCAATTTACATTGAAAGCATTTACGAATGATATTGTTTATTAGCTTGAAAATTACCACAGGAGCGGCATATTAAGCAGAAATTGTCATGATTATTAAATAAATGTTGCAGATACATATAGCAAGAGTTTCAATAGGTATACCATATTGTTTAAACTTTTTGATATGAAATTACATAAAGGAATTCTATGTATCTTTTTTACCTATTCTCTTTTGATCTAGAGACACTGGTGCTCCCATATTTCTTCTTAAAAAGTGGCCTTTAATGCTGTGAAACGTATTTATTACTCTATCAGACTCTTGGGATAAGGAAAACACAGGGCATTGATTATGTCATAGGAAGTTTCTACTGATTGATGACCAAGAGCCTGTGGGATCGATCAATATGTTATACTAATGTATATGCTGTGTATTTATATATAATATAAAGATTTTTTTTGTATTGGACTCAATACAGTTATTCTGTATTGAATCCAATACAAAATTATTTGAATTTCCGGCTACGCCTCCTGCAGGAACTGATGTTCGTCACTGGGAAACCCCACAAATCGTCTCTGCAGTCGCCGGGAGAAGATCGAAGAAGGAAGGACCTGGACGAATGAGCAGGACGCTGGGGGATGCCAAAGGAACAAGGTAAGTGGGTTTTTTTTATTGTTTTTTAGCAACCCTGAGTGTGACTCGAGATTACCGCTATGGGGGTTAATATAATATGGATGTCTGTATTCATGAAAAAAACTGTTTTTATCTTGTGAGAAGGGCATCCCTCTTTTGTGTAGAAATATTTTGGGATTTGACACATAGGGCCTGATATATAAAAGCTCTATAAGGCTGGAGAGGATACACTTTCATCAGTGAATCTGGGTGATCCAGAAAACCAGGAATGAAAAAGTCATTTTGCAGTTTGTTAGCAAATGTGTTCAATCCTGGACCAGGTTTATTCCAGGTTTGTTGGATCACCCAGGTTCTCCCATGATAGTCCATGATCTCTAGTCTTGGAGAGCTTTAATAAATTAGGCCCTTCGTCTTTTGCCTCCCCCTCCCACCTGACTGACATTCAGGGGTCACAGTGCCCACCAAAACTTTCTGATGAGCACTTCAGTGATAGATTCACTGCAAGGATAGATTGTTAGAGGTCATATACTTAATAAAATGTGTCTCCTGAACAGCTGAACAGGTCTTGTGTGATAAAAATGACAACACTTGATATGTGCAGTCTTGATATGATGTCATTAGAATCAGTGCCAATCAATGATGGGAGTGGGGTGGAGTGAGGTAAAAGCCTCGGAAAAAACAGCACATGTGTGCCTTAGGTTCCAGGACTTAGCTGCCATGTAATAAACGGAGTAGTCTTGTCACTTAGTTTCACAGGTTCTACAGGTATTTAAACGGACCTAGTCCCAAGAGCAAATACATGCCAGTATTTCCTTCTGTAACCACTGTACATCCTTACATTTTCTTTAGACAACACAATAACCTGCTTTTGGACAGCACATAGAGCCCCCTGGAAAGCACTTCATATTATAAGCAAAGACCTACCTTTGAACAATGAATTTATATATTTATTTTTGTATATTTGCATGAATCCTGTCCGCTAGCAAGTTACTGACTACCCATCATCTGCACTCTTGTGCATATGCTCCTCTGGTGACATAAAGGTCATGATTTATAAAGCGAATACGCTCAAGCTCACCATACGCATATTCGCTCTACTGGGCAAGGCGCATTACCGCGAGCTAGTGCTGAGTGCTAGTACGGTCGCCTGCCAGATTACAGCTCAGACAAGAGCAGTTGGGGTCGCGAATTCGCTAATTAGGGGGAATGATTTTCAGCTGTCCAATTGAGGTGGGTCTGTGCTGTCATAGCAATCAATTAGCGCTCACCTGGTCCCTGTTCTGTGTGCACCTACAGTCCATTAGAGGCCAATTTAAATCTTTAGTGCTTGATCTTTTTTTCTTGGTACGTGCTAAAGTTTTATGTTACATTATACTAATTCAGAAAATTGGTTCATTTATAGTTTGATTTGCTGCAGTTGTTTTGATATGTTTTTGTTCGGTTGCAACCCTTCAAACTAACTCATATCAAGCTGTATATGTACTAATTATTACATTATAATATGTCATCTCATCACACAGTGGTATGAATGTTAAAAAAAATGTTTTTGGATCTGATTCACATTAAATTATAGTCAAATCAAATATATGGAAAAATTATTGTTGCCAAAGATGTTAAAAAACATGTATCAAGGAACATTTAGTGATTTCACTTGTGTGTAAATGTAAAAATAGATTTAAATGTATGTAAAAACATAAGCATTTGCATTTTTACTATTTTACCTGGACTGATTTGTGGGGGGGTTAATTAAATAAGTTTGCTTGTATGGTATGCATTGATGTGACTTTTTGTAATATTAATTATTGTTAGCTTCAGCTGTTGCTGCAATGTTTTTGTGCCTGTTTGAAAATGATGGTCTTTATTGGTTAGCAATTCTTTTTTTATTAAAGGTTTTTACTTTTTTAAACAGTACAATAACAGTAACAATAAAACAGTACAATAAAATAAAATAATAAAACAGATACAAAAGAAAACATGTTAAACAAAATGTAAGAAAGAAAAGAAAAAAGGTAACAACAACAAAAAGAGGTTCACATTCGGAAACATTGTATCAAATATTTAATTTAAGTTTCACATTAAAGTAAGAATATGTATTTAAGCAATATAGGGTGGGTTAAAGGACTTCATCCAACTACATTAGAAATAGTAGACCATATGCGCCATTGATAATAAAACTTTTTAGAAGTTGAATTACTATATGCAAAGGCTTTTTCATGACAGTATTGTTGGTTGACTCTCTATCACTTCTAAAACTGAAATGGTAATGTTTTGCTTCCATTTACTCACTATTAGTCTCACAGCAATTAAAATATGAGAAATTACCACCCTGTGGGAGCTAGGGAAATGATCTATTCCTATATTTAATATCGCGAGTTCAGGGGCGATATTGAAGGTGCTACCGATAATTTTCTGTAACAAATTGGAGATTTCTAATTCCCAGAACATATGTATATATGTACCAATGTCCCTGCACCCTCGCCAACATAATGGAAAGTAGTTAGGGGTAAATTTTGCCAATCTATAAGGGGTTCTGTACCATCTTAAAATCATTTTTTGGTAACAGTACCAGTAGGATAAGCACTTCGTAAAGAAGATCATAGAAATAACGGCAGCTTTCCATTTAGGTAAAGTCATTGTACACTGCAGGTATTTCTCCCATATAGAAAAAATTGGGAGTCTCTGCCATTTGTCTTTGGACTGTAAAAGGTTATAATATAATAAATAGAGATACTCCGCTTGTGGGATATAGTACCTTGACAACGATGCCAGAATTTGGAAGGTACCTTAATGGTAGGGAACGAAGAGGATTTTAACAAATGTTGTAAAACAAATATTTATCCGCTAAAGAAGAAAAGGTATGGAGATTATGCATATAATTATATCCTTTATGTGCCTATGATGATATATTCAAATTGTTAATTAGATATTCGTATGATCTAATAGGGGATTTGAAGAGGAAGTGAGTCCTCTAAGGAATCAGATAACTTGATTAGTTTTTTTTCAGGCTAATACCATAGCTTCCATTGAGTATAGATTTGGGATTTTAATTTTAGATGTAAGGGAAATTGCTATTAAATAAGCCAAGTAATCATCTCCATTTAAGATGGAAGTTTCTATATTTAGCCATCTTGTTTGGGTGTTAAGAAAAAGGCATTTCTCCAGCTGATCTAATAGAGAGGCAAAGTAATAGTCTTGGATCAACGGTAGTCCCACACCCCCTACCTTTCTCTGGCCTTTTGTAATTCCAAATAAAGTAATTCAATGAGTTTTGAATAGGTATGAAAAATTGTGTAGGGAGAACTATAAGTTCTAAATAAATGTAAAATTTTAGGTAAAAGAGACATTTTGAAAGCAGATATTCTGCCTATCCAAGAGAGTTCAATAGTACTTAACTTTTAGTTTGTCTTGTATTGTTTTAAGTAGGGGTGAAAAGTTGTATTTGTAGGTGTCAACGTTAGGGTACAATAGTTTTATTCCTAGATAATGGAGAGCATTCCGAACCTGAGTAAAGGGGAATTTTTCAGCTATAGTCTTTTGTGTCTTTAGAGGGATCCCAATATTTAAAATGTTGCATTTTGACTAGTTTATCTTAGAATTTAGTAATATTAGTAATTATGAGATAGTTTGCAGCAGTGCTTCAATGGATTCAGTTGGGTTGGTAAGTGTTAAAATAATATCATCTGCGAACAATCCAATGACATGGGATATTTTATTAATAGTCACCCCCTTTATATTGTTTTTCAATCTGATTTTCTGAGCCAAAGGTTCTATCGCTAAAGATAAGAGGATTGGGAAAAACGGGCATCCCTGTCTTTTTCCGTTGGTGACTAAAAATTCTGGTGAAAGCATGCTGGATGTGAATACATATGCTGTTGGTGTGGTATATAATGCCATAACGGTGGATAGAGTTGACCTATTGAATCCAAAAGCATAGTGTCAGCCTTCAGAAAGGAGAGCTCTGTTTGAGGGAATCTTGATGGTGATTAACCAGGAGATCACACACATGTGTATAGGTTAATGGGTAAATGTCCCTTTTAGTTTATTTGCAGACCAGATAATGGTAAATGTGAAATGACCTTGCAGGTAAACAGTAAAGGAAAATCAATATTTGATTAAATTTAACATACGTCGAGTCCCAGCTGAGGCCTATCTACCTTTTACAAACCCAATTTGATCTTTGTTAATAAGTAGAGGTGTGATATTAGGAAGACTTTGTGCAATAATTTTGGAATAGATTTTGACATCATTATTTAATAATGAGATTCGTCTTTAGTTTTGAACTAGAGATGGGTACTTTTCTGGCTTAGGAATTGTAATTATGATCGCTTTTAACATCTCTTTAGGGAAAGTACCCTTCTGCATAGCTTGGTTTTAAATATTTACCAGATAGGGGGACAATATCTGTTTATATGTTTTGTAATATTCAGAGGAGAAACCGTCTATTCCTGGTGACTTATTTAAAGATAGAGAAGAAATTACTGACTCAATACCTTGAGAAATAAAAGGTTGGTTAAGCTCCTTAAGTTGTTGTGACGACAAAGTGGGTAGTTTGCATGATTATTTAAAAATTCTTCTATGTGGAGATTTGTAGGTTGTAAAGTATTAGGGTCGTCCTTCAAATTTTACAAAGAAAAATAGTAATCTTTAAATGCATTCGCAATGTCTTGTCGGTTGGACGACCTAGCTTTAGTAAGTTTTAGTAAAGGGGTGGAGAACGTGGGCTATTATGTTTTTGGCCGCTTTAGATTTTCATTGGTTAGCTAATAGCTTACCAGATTTGTTGGCTTGACTATAGTATCTTGATTTTAATATTCTATACAATTTTTCCTGTTTGGAAATCAACAGGAGTCTTAATCCAGTTCTACATTTGAAAAGTTCTTCCGAGATTGAGGCATTAATTTGGGACTTAGTTAGTGTAATAGTTCTAATGACCTAATTTTTCCCAATAGCAAATCTAAATGTTTGGTTCTTTTCTTTTTCTCCCTAGAGGCTATTTGTAAAAGAATACCTCTCATATAGGCTTTATGGGAGCACCACAAAATGGTTGTTGTAGGAGTGTTATTGATATCAAAGAACTCTTTAAGACAAGTTAGGATGTATTTGCTGGTCTCCTGGTTTGCGAAAAGAGAGGTATTAATTCTCTAGAGCCGAGTTGGATTTGTCTCCAGTTCTTCCTGTATGGACAGTACTACTGGAGCATGGTCAGACCATGTAATGTTGTGGATGACAGCACTTTTAACCATTTGAAGAGACCATTTATCTAATAAAAGTAGATCGATTCATGAATAGGATTGGTATGGTTTAGAATAAAAAGTGTAGTCTTGTTCAGAAGAATGTAGGCATTCTTCTGAACAAGGTAGGTCTTGAATTGACTTTCTTGTTGGATGTATCAAGGTCTAAGTTCGGGATACAGTTAAAGTCTCCACATATAAGTAAAGATCCTTGTTGTAGTTTTCTTGCTTTTTTAAAAACTTTTTTAATAAAAGTGATTGGCTGGTCATTGGGAGCATAGATATTCAAAATTTTTCGTAAAACATTATTGATTGAGGCTACTAAAATGATATATCTGCCTTGTTGATTCGATTCCGTATGGATTAAAGAAAATGATACATTTGCACTGACAGCGATTCAAACTTTTTTTTTGAGTAAGTCTTGAGTGGAAGATATGAGAAAATTTGTTATTGGACAATTGTGGAGTATTTGCTACATTGAAATGTGTTTCTTGTAGGCATAATATGTCGCATTTCAATTTGCCAGCGTCATCCCATAATGCTCTACGTTTAAAAGGGCTGTTAAGTCCTTTAACATTCAAGGATAGAATGTTGAGAACCATCGTTGGAAAATGTTTGCATGCTGTGGTAAATAGCACATTGCAGTGCTTTGCAAACTTTTTGTAAGGTTAGCCTGTGAAACCTCAAAAAGGAAAAAAAAACAAAAATACCAAGTAAAAGGCACAAAAAAGTAAAAGGGAGAAAAGATAACCAGAACAAACAGAATATATGAATCCAAAAGGATTCAAACTGCAGTAGCATACTGTACCTTGTAAACATGGAGGCATAGAGGCGAGCACTGAGCCTTCAGGGTGGTCCAAACAAAAGTGGTGTAGGAGACAAACAATTCAAACTGTAAAGGATTAGGATTTTGTTCTCCATTCAGTAGTAATATTATTGGAGGCACTATTTGAACTTGAATCAGCATTTTGGTCTTTCAGTATATGTATATACAGTGCCTATAGGTTAGGTTGGCATATTAAAAAAAAAAAAAAAAAAAAACAAGAAACATTTGACTTTTTTATCTTTATATCAACAAAGAGTATGAATAGAAATACTGTACTGGGAGAAAAGTAGGTACACTACTGACTTCAGATGCTGTTAGTATCAGAAATTAGGTCTTTTAGAGATTTTATTTTATTGCCCATGAATCATTGAAATACATGTCATCAAATATTTTTTCTTAAATTCCAAGATATTTTTGAGTTTCTTTGCATAAACTGCCTATTTCAAACTCTGTACAATGTTTAAATTAAATTTAAGTCACCCTTTAAGCAAGAGTCTCAGCTTGTTCTTTTGGCTTTTCAAATTAAGAGAATCTTTAAGGCTAGCTTTTTTACTACATTAATGTTAATAAATTTAATGTAGTTTTAAATGTATTTTGAGTACCAACACACAACTGTATATATAAATGTATTACATATAAAGTTTAAAACCAACATATATTACATATCTATTTTTTGTTACATTTTCTTTGTGGACCCTAGCAATGGCATAACATAGGATTCCAGTAAATTAAGGGTCCTGTTTTTAAACCTTCTGTGATGCTTCTCCTATTTATGACCTATTTACTTATTTACTCTAACAGAGTCCATGATACTTGAGAGTGCTATTCAAGAAATCCAACATTCAGTAACTATGGTTTGCAGAATATATAGAAAATAGTTCATATTAGTGAAAAACTCAATGGGATATTTATAGACATTCTGTACTTACTTGATAATAAATTGGAAATATGTGCAAAAGTGCATTTTCACGTATAGTAATATAAATTATGGTGCACCTTCTATCTGACCATACTCCTTAGACTTCCCTTCTGAAAACCCCGTGTTGACAGCTACACTTCTACAGTACACCTAGCTATAAAAACTAATCTGTTCATCATTTCAGAAAAGTGGCCTTATTACAGCAGGAGCTAGAGAAATTCTTCTGACTTTTTGATCCACTTACTTAGTTTTACAGAGTAGAAAATGATTAAAACCACATCTGAAGATGAACCTGGTTAGCAATAAATATCTGACAGAGGTCCCAGTCCTGTTTTACATTACCAAAATTCTGAAAGGTATTTTAAAAGGATCTAATAAACATGTACTTTCTATTTAAAGCTGTACTTTCAGGAGCTATGGATTCAAATGGGTTATTTATTATCTAGAGTTCTGCTTTTACAGCACAACAATATTCTAATATAAATATCTGTAGTTACTATTTACAGCATAAAAGATGTGTACTACCCTAACAAAAGTTTACTGCATGTATGCATGAATCTTGCTCACAGAATCACAAAGATTAGTTTACTATCATATGTAAGATCAGATTTTAGTAACGTCAACGCTAAGAATTTTTGTATGAAGGCTGGATAAAAAAAGCAGGTGTTACATACAATGAAGATGGTGGAAACAAGAGCCCTGCCCTGGGAGAATCAGAGACTAGGATGCATGACTATGAAACCTAATCTTACACCCCTGCACATTTGTTCCATGATGTGGAGTACAGAGGGGAAGTACAACAAAGGCCATGAGGGTCATACCACTGTTTTTTAAAAAGTAAAATAAACAAAAAAATAGTTATATGGTATATTTCTAGAAATATTTCTAGGACCATTATGTACATTTAACTTTAAATTGATCAGCTGTAAAGACTATTAAAGCATCAGAAAAATATCTTGGATAGTAAGATATAGATAAGATATAGATATATCTTTTTTTTTTTTTTTTGCTCAAATTTTTTGACTTGTCATCTTTAAATTTAACTCCTTTTGAGTTTGTGTGCAGTAAAATGAAATTGACTGTCACTGCTTTGACATGCTATGGGGCAAATATTTTGTGACATACAAATTTGCAACTGCAGTATTATTGTCTGCTTACAATATAATAAGCACATTTAGGAAATCATATCTTCATTGATATTATACATTTACTAATAAAAAATCAAATATAAAATCAACAATTATAACATGAAAAATAACAAACAAGTTTAGTCTTTTAACTCCTTGAACCAGAAAGAATACAACAAGCTGTCAAGATTCCTCCAAATGCGAAAATGTTATGAATATAATATAGAATGTTATGGATAAACTATTTTTCACTGGTCAGGTAAAATATAAACATCATCTTCTTCTTTGTTTATATGGATATTACCATGATCACAATAGTTGTAATATACTCCTTGGGTGTTGCTATAAATGGGTTGATCACCTTCATTTACATCACTCTCCAAATAGATATCTTCTTCCATGGTTGGTTCACTGTGGGCAAAACAAAAATGATTATTTAGTCACAGGCTATAAAAAAATCTTGCAAGTTAAAGCCAAATGACTAAAACACATTTTAATTATACTTGTATTATAATTTTTTTTGCCAAAACTCATAAGGGGTTTGTTTTTCTATTGTCCTGGCTTACAGTCCTTAGATGTGGTGGCTGCATTTTCAGGCTAAGAACATTTAAAGAAAGTACAGTTGATCTTGGTAGAAATGCGGTAGCAGTAGGGAAATAGATATTTCTCTATCCATTATATAAAGAGGTTCTCTATATCCATTACCAGTTTTAAATCTAATGGCTATTTTTATTAAATACTCCTTTATACTGCAGATACAGATAGATTCCTGTAACTGTTTAAATAAATTAAAAAGAATGAATGTAATTGCTACTTTAAAAGAAAAACAAGACTTAGTAGATGTGAGTACAAGTTGTGTTACAACATAACTTGACTAGCAGTCCTGAGGAGAATGATGACCTGTCTGTAATGTAAGACATCTAACAGCAATAGATACTGACTGCTAGAGATAAACATTAGCAAAGTTCATTTGACGCACTGAAAAGTTAAGATTTTCTATTAAGATTATTATCTGTTTAGCTTTAAGCCTTTTTTTTACATCAACAATGTATATATAAATACAATATAATTTGCTTTAGCTAGGCATTATACTCTTTCTTAAAAGTGCCAAAATATATTGCTTAAAGTTAATAGTCAAAATCATTGAGGCTATTTTAGAAAGGAGGTATCACTAGCAGCTATTTTAGAAAAAATATTTACCTTACTATGTGAACCCCAAGTCACTAAAAACATTTTTCAACCTTTTATGTTTTCTAATGCCTTCTTAAATCTCTTTCCATTGCCCATACACAAAACTCGACACCAAAATTATGTAGAAAGCAGGTAACCAAAACTATGCAACACACAGGATGTCACTGAAATAGCTGCCTCATTGGACAAGATTTATTAAAGCTCTCCAAGGCTGGAGAAGATACGGTTTCATCAGTGAATCTTGGTGATTTGCTAACAAATGACTTTTAGGAAATCCATTCCAGGTTTGCTAGATCACACAGATTCACTGATGAAACTACCGTATTTTTTGCCGTATAAGACGCACTTTTTCTTCCCCAAAACTGGGGGGGGGGAAAAGTTAGTGCGTCCTATATGACAAATGTGTTATAAAATAATTAAAATAATATACTCACCCAATACCCGATCCTGCGTGTCTCTTCTCCTCGCTGGCTGCATGCAGCGTGTGTCTCTTCTCCTCTCTGAGCAGCGTGTGTCTTCTCCTGTCTGTAGTGCAGAGCGAAAGAAGCCGGCACAGCGCCACCTGCTGTTCCCTGTCCTAACTGCCGTACAGTGGAAAAAAAGCACAGAGTGATCAGAAGGGGAATTTGAATGACACAGAGTGATCAGAAAGGGAATTTGAAAGGCACAGAGTGATCAGAAAGGGAATTTGAATGGCACATGAGTGATCAGAAGGGGAATACCGGTATGAATGGCACATGAGTGATCAGAAGGGGAATAATCTTTCAGAATCTTTTTTTTCTAGATTTTCCTCCTTTAAAATTGGGTGCGTCTTATATTCCGGAGCGTCTTATACGGCGAAAAATACGGTATATATTCTCCAGCCTTGGAGAGCTTTAATATATCAGGCCCATTGTTTCGAATACGGTCTGTAATGACTAATAAAGTTGTTTATATTCTTAAGGCCCACATACTTTTTCCCTAAATACCCATTATTGTTTAAACAATTTTTCCCATAAAAAGTGTATTTTATTTTAATTGCTTATGTAAATATCACATGAAATTATAGGAGCTATTCATATATTACCTTTCTTTTCATTCAGAAATAGTTTCTCAAATTCTGCAAAATATGTTTTCTTTAACATTCTCTCTTTTATAGCACTCTAAACTTGATGTTGACAGCTATGTAATGCAAACAATTCACAATACTTACATTGGTGCTCCTGATCTGCTTTGTTCAGTTAAATATTCATGAGGTTTTGTCTTGTTCGTTTGAAAGTGACCAACAAAAACATTTTCATAGTTTTGTCCTGGATTTTGGTTTAAGGTTGATGCTGCAACATCCATATTTCGTGTCATGTAGCGTGGTTGTCCATGAGAAGGGGACTTTTCTGTACTTGTCTTGCTTACAATATTAGCTGAGCTGTTATTCTTCTTCCAAAGGTACAGAGCCACTCCACCAACTATAACACCTAAAGCTACTGTAGGCAGCACAATGTATAAAACCAAAAAGCTTTGTGAACCACAGTTTCTTGCAAAGAACTCTTCAACTTTTTCAAACTTTGATGTAATGGAAGATGTTGTGCATATCACAAAAGGCTTTGATTGGTCTGTTGAGTTTGTATTTAGTTGCTGAACTATACTTCTAGCCAAATCACATGTGCAATCTACACTTAAGTTAAGGAGACTGGAATGAAAAACACTTGTTGGAATTTTAGTTATACGATTTCCTTCAAGTTTTAGCATTTGCAGTTTGGAAGAATTGCTTAGAAAGTTTTCTGGCAACTCTTCGAGAATATTGTTCCCCAGGTTAATTTCTTTCAAAGCAATTGCAGTAGATAGGAATTTTTCTGGGAGATGTGCCAGTCTATTGTGAGACAAATCTAGTTTTTCGAGCAATTTATAATTTGAAGTTGGTATAATAGTCACAATGTTATTGTTGCTCAAATTGACATTTTCACAGCTTTCAAAATTAGACCAGTGTAGGGGTTCACAGATCCCATTTACTAAAGTTTCACATTTGGTTCCATTACACACTTCTTTTGCATCACTAAATGTGTAAAAAAAGCTGACTGCCAGCATTAGCATCCACATCTTTCTCCTGTAGAAGACATATAAAAAAAAAATTACAAAATACAATAAAGTAAAAAATATTGAAAGCATTTGATACAATTGCTTTAGTGAAAAAATACTAGAACTTTCAATTAGTGCAACCTCCAACTACATTTAGGACACAACAAACCTTTCTAAAAAAAACTGAATACAATAGGCCCAAAATCTTATAGATTTGTAAATACTAAGCATTAAACACCCACCTCTATCAAGCCTTTAAGAACTACAGCAACATTCACTCCACAATAAACAACAATGGAATTTAATAACAAAAAGAATGTAACTTTCTGGAAATAAATATACATATATTACAGCTTAGTGGCATCTGCTTCCCACAAATCCAGGAAACAATTCAGTATACCTCAGATGTGACCGCTTTCACTACAACACTATATCTGTTAAATACAGTCAGGTAATGGCACTTTTTTGATATTGACATGTGATACTTTGGTTAAGTTCAATGGAAATATGCAATTTTTTATTTTATTTTAGCTTGTTGAACTTTGGGCAGAAATAATTGTTCTTGGCTACAGTACTTGGTTCACAGAACATCAGATTGACAAAGCTATTATTTCCAGAGACAGCTTTTAAAAATGTAAGCAAATGAGAACAGAGGCCTATGTCTCCCCAATGGTCTTCTATCACCTGCAGTGGAGACCATATTTAAAATCCCCATAAAGCCCCATAAAGACACCAGAGCACTGTAGCTGTAAAAAAAATATTGATCTTTCTAGTGGCGGATGAATGAATAAGCATTGTACACACAGCTTTGTGCTGTAGTGGAGAGAGGACGGGACAGACAAGCAAATGGCACCCAGCTGTGCTCCCCTCCATCAGAAAGTAAATCGGTACTTCCTGATTGATCGCTCATTAGTGTACTCGGGAGGATGCAGGAACTGCCTGCACACACTGGCCACATGGGGCCAGGCATTGTCCTGCACCAAGAGGAACTTAGGCTCCCCTACACCAGTGTAAAAGGTCTAAGAATTTCATCATGGTACCCAACAAAAGGCAAATGTTTGAGTGGAGATCTGTGCAACCCTCCAGGGATAAACTTCCCTCAGACCATCACTGATCTAGAGCCAAACCGGTCAAACTGGATGATGTTGAAGGTAGCATAAGGTTTACCACTGTTCACCTTGTCCTTTTAGGACTGTGATGCTAAACTGGTGTTCTCAAACAAACAGTGTCAGGCTGTAAGCACAAGTCTTAAGTCTGCCACCCTTAAGTCTGTTTCTGCCAGTTTTTCAGAAACATGCAAACAAGTAGCCTGCATGGGGGTCAACATGTAGGTTTCTAGCAGAGAAAGATCTTGGGAGACATTTGCTGAGACATCCACTCCTGCGTAGATTGACAACTGAATGTCTTAAACGTATTACACTTGTGAATAATATTTCTCATTGTAAAATAATGGATTTTAACATGTTTAAAAATGGCATTTAAACCCTTCTCAGATTTTTTTTACTGTTACTTTATAGTAGAATATGTTAGGACAAAGGCCCTAATTCATCAAGCAGAATCGGACGCTCGCTCACGCATTCGTATTCACGATCCGAAATCGTACGCCGTCACCCCATTTTATTTATTTTATTTTTTTTAACTATTTAAAAGATCTGTTTACTGGTGTACCTATCTAAAGGATCATATTGATCAATGATAATGACCAATTGATCAATGTCCAAGTCCAAGTGTCCAAATGTCAAAAAAAAAACAGCCAATTTTGACAGACTGCGCAAGTGCTAATTGCAAGTGAATTTCTATCACCTGTGCGCTTAAGTTTGAGCATGCCTTAATTGGCAGATTCGCGCCCCCTATTGCTCATTATTATCAAGGCAGGAATCCGGCTGGCAGTGAGAAGGTGAGTGTACGAGCGCACTCGAATCCGGACCACGGAAAACCGGCTCGCTGGAAGCGCGAAAGTACGCGCGACCAGCGAGCGTAGATTTTATTGATGAATTAGGGCCAAAGACCTGTTAATTGTGTGAATTTATATCCCTAAATCGAGTGTGCACAGTGGCTATTTTGTGAACGTCCCTATAAAAACGAGACGTATCAGCTGGTTTTTGTGGTCTATAGAATAGTGTGGAAAGGCTTTAGCAGTATATATTATAGTTTTAAGTCTGTGGCCTTATCTGCGTAATTCATTTTAACAAAGATTTTATTCTCTAGTAGGAGGACTATAATAGAGAGAAAATACCAAGCACCAACACTGGATGGAATAGAAAGGAGAGTAAGTTAAATGCTGTTCTATATGCAAATATATCTAATATTTCTTTTTATACCTGGTGTCAAAACAGGATGGTGGGAGAACAGAGGAAAGGTCAGTATATTCTATCTGGTTGAACATTTTCAAGCAAATGCGTAGCTATGTCTTTTTGTGAGCATATTGCAAGTCAGCTTTAAGGTTCAATTTCAGTTAGACTGCTACTGTTAAACTACAACGATAAAAAGTAAACATCATTATACATGATGTTAGTATCAAATTCAAAGCAATAATGTGTAAAACCCAATAGGCATGTTCATGGATGTGGAACCCCAGCTAAAATGGTTTCTAGTTTTCGGTAAATTGAGGAAGGACGCTAAATTTTTGCTGTCTGACACCTGATCACTAGGGCAGAAGGTAAAATAAAATCTCTCTGAGTATTGCTCTAAGAAGAGCGACCTTTACAACTTTAAAAGAAAGATGCTTAGAAAAATGGACCCAAACAACCAACATTTGCATATATATAACACATGTAGCCAGTGGTCTTTCCACTTTATGCCAAAGTCTGTAATTTTTGTAACCCTTGGATAGAGGGGAATTAATAAAATCTAGAACAACATTTAACTGCTATATGTGCCCTTATTGGAGAGAATTCTACTTACTTATTTCGTCTGACAAATGAAATAGAGAGAACATTTGGCAAAGCTTTTAACAGACAGCAATAAAAATGTACATATTGGGCTTTACGTAGGAATCCAAGACTAAATTAAAGCCAGAGAAATTCATTAGAAGTGGCTACCTATAGTTTGTATCTGTATGTCCTTTGTTAGAGGCGTATATGTTTTTCAGTATGTTTCCAATACTTCAATGACCCCTGGGCTCAGTATCTCAAGCAAGTTCCCAGTACTAATCAGTGCCAGAACTGTTGACTGTCAGTTCTTGGACAAGAAATAAACCCTTTAATAATGTCAACACAGATTTTTTATGATGGAGCGAGCACAGCTGGAAGCCCTTCTGTCAGCTGAAGGATTAACTTATTAAAGTTAGATAACACTGGGGAATGCATTTTTTGTTGAGTCTTACACTTGTCTTTTACTAATTTTTGGGTGGTGAATCCAGAAATGACATGCAGTTTGTACTATACAGGGTATCCTCTATTTTTGTTAAAAAACATACACATTTTACATACAATGAAAAAATAAAGAAATAATAACTTGAATGTACTGTTTATTTAAATTTCTTTCACATTTGTTCATACAAAGGATTTATTGTTACTCTGACTTTTTTTTATGGTAAAACTTTTGAAAATTAATCACGTAAGCGGTTAAGGTAAAAATTTAAGCTTATAGCTTTTCCTGTGAGTGTTCAGTGTTAGGACAATCCCGCCGGATGCTCCAACAATAGTCAGCCATCATATGTACATCCCATCTACCCTGATGAGTGGGTGAGGAGGAGTTACCATTGAAAGAAACTTGAAAGGAGCGGTCAGACAGATAGGAAGCAAACCAAGAGAGAGCAGTGTCACAGATACCAATGGAGCGCATGATACTCATCAATGATTGAACCTAGGTTTTCCGGGAAGTTAGAAAGATGGCTATGCAGAAAATGCACCTTGATGCACGTATTGCAACCAAGCATTTTGTAGCTCTGCAAGAGTTTCTAGACAATTTCTGCGTAATTATTTGCTTGTGTGTTTGCAAGAAAGTCCTTGAGAATAGCTTTGAATGATAGCCAAGCATTCTTTTCAAATTCTGACATTGTCCTAATGAAATGTTCATCTTTGGTGAGCTGCCGAATCTGTGGACTATTATTTTTTCAAATGAAAGGCTAGGAAATGCCAAAATGAGGTACTTGAAACTGTCTCCTTCAGTTTGCAAAACTTTAACAAAGTGCTTCATCAGACCCAGTTTCATGTGCAGAGGCGGGAATATAATATTTTTTCTATCAATAAATGGCTCATGTAGAATGTTTGGTTTCACCTGGTTTGCGGGCAGTTCCTTTCTACCCAATGCCTCTCACAAGTTCTGCTGTGCCACATGCACAGATAATGGATACTTGGTGTATTTGCATCGCTGACCAAGAAGGAAGCATACCATTTTAAGGTCAACACAGATGACCCAATTTTGTTGGTGGTATTGCAACAACTCAATGACTTTCTTTATGTCTGAATATTCTTCACAAAGAGAAACTGAAGGGCCATTTGGGGCTGACCCAAATATATTGCCATTGTGAAGGCGGACTCACTTTAAGCTCTACTTCGAGCTATCAATGAATAGTCGCCATTCAGTTAAGTTATAGATTCAAATTCCCAATTCCTCCATTAAACCAGGTATGTTATGACAATACACAAAGCCATCGTCAATTCTAATGTACTGCAGAAATGCAATTTCTCTGGTTCGAAAGTACAATACCTTTGTTCCTTTTTCAAGTAAGTTTTTCTCACGCAGTCTTGATGCTAGGAGTTGTGAAGCCTTCTTCTATAGTCCCAAATCACATGCCAAATCACTCAACTCATGCTGATCAAATCCCTTATAAACAGAGTCCTCTTCAATTTCAAACCCTTCATTATTATCACCTAGTTCACCACCATATTCATGTTCTTCAAGAGACTGTAGTGTAACGAAAACCAGCACTGGGATTTCATCTGAATGAGCCACCGGGCATATAGCCGATGGTAGACTAGGATACTCTATGTTACATTTATTTCCTTTGTTATATCCTGAAGTTTTCACTATACAAAAGTAACAGTCATTGAAATAATCTCCTGGCTCTCGCCAAACCACAGGTATACCAAATGGCATCTTATCACGTGTTCCCTTTGTCCACATCCATAAATCCTCAACACACTGTTTTCACACCTTATGAGGGGTCCAAGACTTATCTTGATCACCAAATTTAAATTTGAAATATGCCAAATAGGCTTGCTCTACAAATGTGCTGATGTTCGCCCTTTGACTGGGAATGGTGAAACTGCCACAGATTTACCAAAATTATTCAGGGTTGTTTAGGCACCTATGATGAGAAACAGCAGATCCAGACATGATCTGAAAAAAAGGAAATATGTGTGTGGAAAAATAAATGTTGCCTATTCACTACATAGAGCAGCGCACAACCTCTGACGTTACTGTCTTGCATGTAAATGAATAGCCTATACAAATCCACGCTACAGTAATCACATTATTATAAGCAGTAGAGAAAAAACCTGACGTGATAGAAGAAAACTAACTGCACTTTCAGAATCAGCATACCTATTTTAGTGTAAATAGGCTTAAAAATTTAAGTCATCAAAAAATTTGTTCAAAATTGTTCCCCAGGGTAATATGCTCTAAAAGCATTGGATATGTTTTGTGGTGCATATTACTCTTTGATGGGGAATTAACCTCCCTAGTGGTTCATTTCTTTCCGGGTTTATATGTCTAAAAGCAGTACATTGTTTTTCATGAAAATTTATTTTACAGTATATTATAATAGTATGAGTATAATAAAGTTTGAAACACAAAATCATGTAAAAACAATAAATTGAATAAATTAAAAAATATATTAAAATATATTAAAAAAAAAAAATTTAAATTAAAAATACACATTATACTCATACTAATATATATACTGTAAAATAAATGTTCTTGAAAACAATGTACTGCTTTTACACATAAAAATCCAATGTATTGCATTCAATACAATTATTTTCAAATTTGAATTTCCCGCCCTGCCCCACCGGCAACGTACACACGCACCAACGTCACCGGGAACTCTCCGGTCACTCATTGGGTGCAGAAGCCAGCTGGAGGAAGAGAGAAGAAGACGGATCAGGTAAGCGCTGTATTTACTATTATTTCTATAGGATTACCTACCCTGATCTTGACTCGGGGTTACTGCTTTTAGCAACTTTTTTTCCACTCCGAGACACACACAGGGTTACCGCTAGGGAGGTTAAGCAACGTCCCATGTTACACACAAACATTGGATTGTGCAGTACTATTTGTACAGAAAAACAGAAGATTTGGCAAACAGTGCTGGTAAATGCAGCAATGGCTTAAATAGCCTGTTTGCCAATGCTAGAAGTCTGGCATACAAACGAGGGGAATTGGAAGCCTTAATGAATGAAGAGCATTATGTCTTAGTTGGTATTGCTAAATCCTAGCTTTGTTCTTCAAATGACTGGACTGTCAAAATTCCTGGTTTACTCTCTTTAGTAAAGACAGAGTAAAATGAAAATGTCGTGTTGTCTGTCTTTATGTGAGAAGTGATCTGAAAGTGAATGTGAAAGAAGAAATTGATGATGGAGCAAGTGGTGAGGTTGAGGCATAATGGGTGGAGTTGAATGTGGGGTTGCATGATACACAATTATTTATTGGAGCCTGCTATAGGCACCCCAGTGCTGAGGAAAAAATAGAAAATCAACTACTAGCATAGATAGAAAAAGAGACAAAACCTGGAAATGTTTTAATAGGAGATTTTAACTACCCTGACATTGACTGGAGTAATAGCTCTACAGGGACAGCAAAAGGAAGGAAATTTATGACTTTAATACAAGATAATTTTATGGTACAGTTTATAGAAGCCCCAACTAGAAAGCCACTCTGCTGGACCTAGTTCTTTCTAACAATGCAGAGCTTATAACAAATGTGCATATAAAAGAGAATCTGGGTAGCAGTAACCATATTATAATTTCCTTTAATGTAAGCTGTACACAGGAAGCAAAAACAGGAAAGATAAAAATATTTAATTTTAAGAGAGCAAATTTTCCATTATTAAAGGCGGCCCCCTGTGACTTGAACTGGGAGACATATGTTGTTCACAGCTGATGCTACAAAAGCCATAAAGAACAAGAAAAGGGCATTCCAAAAATATAAAAATAAAGGATCACCTTAATTGTTTGAAAACTATAAAGAATATACAAAAGATGTAAAAAGGAGATAAAATGTGAAAAACTTCAAAACGAAAGACAGATTGCAAAGGAAAGTAAGGCAAACCCCCCATTTTTATATATATATATAATATATATATATATATATATATATATATATATATATATATATATATATTTCATAGCAAATGGATCAGATCTGAGCATGTAGGCCGCTTAAAGGATGTCTCTGGGTTGGTAACTGGGGATAAAAAAAAGGCGGATTTACTAAACATTTTATTAGCTTTGTGTACACAAAGAAAAATGGCAGAGCTCAAGTTCAAATTCATAATAGCAATGTCAAAATGAGAAACAGTTGGGCAAATTAAGGTTGACAAAGCACCAGGACCTGATGGATTACATCCATGTGTCCTCAAAGTCCTAAACTTAGTTATTTTAACGCCATTATTTCCAATTTTTAGAGAGTCTTTAATCACTGGCATGGTACCAATGGATTGGCGTAAAGCCAATGTGGTTCCTATCTTCAAAAAGGGAGAAAAGTAATTATCAAGTAACTACAGACCGGTTAAAAAATGTCCATAGTTGTAAAGGTCCTAGAGAGTTTGATATAGAACTATAAAGAGCATTTTCTGCTAGAAAATAATATTTATAAGTGATAGTCAGCATGGCTTCAAGAAAGACTTGTTGTCAAACAAATTTACTCTCTTTTTATAAGGAAGTAAGTAAACAGATGGACAGTGGAGTAGTAGTTGATTTAGTGTATTTGGACTTTGGACTAAATCATTTGACACAGTACCCCACAGATGGTTAATATGCAAGTTAGGGTCAATAGGTTTTTAAAAGTCAATCTGTAAATGGATAGAGAACTGGCTTAAAGACCGCATACAGAGAGTTGTATGTAATGATTCATACTCTGAATGATCTAAGGTTATTAGTGGTGTACCCCAGGGTTCAGTGTTGAGACCTTTACGGTTTAACATCTTTATAAATGATATAGAGTTCGGGAATAATAGAATTAGGTCCATACAAAATTTCTATAATCTACAAGCAGACCTGGAT
This sequence comes from Pyxicephalus adspersus, assembly GCF_032062135.1. NCBI lineage: Eukaryota > Metazoa > Chordata > Amphibia > Anura > Pyxicephalidae > Pyxicephalus > Pyxicephalus adspersus. Next base: position 66,750,827 of record NC_092860.1, read on the forward strand.
GTACTGGTTGATTGGGTAGCCAAGTGGCAATTTACATTTAATATAGATATTAGGGGTTAAAAACTTGAATGCTTCATACTGTCTAGGGGTAATACATTTGGGGGAGTCAGGAATGGTAAACAATCTGAGGGTTCTGGTAGATCATAGATTTAATAACAGCATGCAATGCCAAGCTGCAATATCAAAAACTAGCAAAATACTTTCTTGTATTAAAAGAGGAATAGACTGCAGATGGAGACATAATCCTGCCCCTGTACAAAGCATTGGTCAGACCACATCTGGAATATGCATACCAGTTCTGGGTACCAGTTCACAAAAAGGAATGGGGAAACTCAGCTATGAGGAGAGATTAGCTGAACTGAATCTATTCTCCCTTGAGAAGAGATGTTTAAGGAGGGATATGATCATCTGTATAAATATAATAATGGTCCATATAGAGAACTCTCTTCCCAATTATTTACTTTGAGAATATTACTAAGAACAAGAGGGCACTGTTTGCGTCTGGAGGAAAAGAAGTTTAAGCTCCTGATAAGGAATGGATTCTTCACTGTAAGGTCCGTGAAAATGTTGATTAGGCTCCCTCAGGAAGTAGTTTCAGCAACTACTATAGATTGCTTTAAAAAAAGCTGGATGCTTTTCTAAAAGCACAGAATATAACTGGGTATTAAGGCTTTAAAGTAAAGATAACAGAGACCGCTGATCCAGAGAACATCCGATTGCCTCATGGAAATAGGAAGGAATCTACTATGTAAATATATATATATATATATATATATATATATATATATATATATACACAATTTTTTTATATTAATATATATTTATATATAATTTAAATATATTATAAGATGTGAAAATGAGACATAAAAAAAACTAAACTAAAAATCAACAAAACTAAAATAAAAGAATTAGAGTTGGGTAGAGGAGGAAAAGAGGAAGAAAAAGATTAAGATAAACATACATTACAACAACTCATGCAGCCTGTAGACTTTGTGAACTATACAGTGTTACAAAGCATGTCATGATTTTCTGAGTGTTTATAGGCTTATTTTTTGTGTGGAAAATCAAATCACAAGAATGTTCCCTGCTCAGGTCCTACTCACATGACACTGTTTTTGACCTAGACACACATCTAGGAATTTACACATTTTCTGTGGATTAAATCCGTTTTTTTTTAGCTGTATTTTTCTCAGCACTACAGCAGTGACTTTACTAGTTGATTACGAGATCCATAACATTCCAGAGTAAGCCTTCCAAGATCCCACAGATCCCCTTACTTACCCACTTAGTTCCCAGATCATTGAAAACTGTAGTCCTAACACCCAATGTTTTTTATTAGCAGCAGTAGAGCATTGTCAGGCAGTACAAATTAAATGTGATGCAGGTGTCCAATAGAACACGTGTCACATCCAGCCTTCTCCTCATTGGCTCTTTGCTCTCTCTTGATGGGGCACGCGGATCTCTATCTTTTTTATGCGATTGTACTACCAGGATAGGGAGCTTAGTGAGCATGCTCAGTGTGAACTCTTTAAGAGTGGGCCTGCACTACAGACCTAGCAATCAGCTGTGGCTCCTCCCCACCCACCATGTACTGTGAGATAAGCAGCAGCAGCATGGGAGCTCTCTGTGTCCATGCAGCAGTCATTATCCCCAATGTATAACCCTTCATATCGCCTTCACCGGTTATTATAGAAACATAAACTTTTCAGGGGCCCTGGGAGCTGCTACAAAACCAAATTTCAGCCCTCAAACATAACAAGTTGCCAGATATGAAGTCACAAGCATAAAATCCTAGCAGCAATTAGGGAAATTTTCACATTAAGGGGGGCTATTTCAAGACCAGGGTCTCCAAATTGAGTTTGCATGTTAGGGACTCCTGGGGGGCACTTCCATTGCAATGAGCATTGAGGTGATGACAATTCGCACTGTGCTGTGGTGCCCCAAATATATACTTGCTCATTCACAAAACTTCAACACCAGTAGTGAGGTTGTGGTGCAGTTACCCCTTCCTTATGCCATACAACCCTGCCTAAGGGGAGACACCCAGTACTGCTCACTGCCACCTGGAGTCAAAACTGCAGACACTGCAGTGTGAGGGACTGGGTGGCTAGTGGGGTGCATGATACACATAGCTGGCCACTTACATTCTCTGAACCCCAATTTCCCTGGAACAGATGGATCTTGGCAACTGGAAATGAGAGAGCCACCCCCCTCCCAAGAAAATGTTATACCTATCATATCACACTACTACACTTGTCACAAATAGCTATCCCCTTACTCTCTATGAACCCCAATTTCTCTGTAAGAAAAGGGAAATGTGACTGCAAATGCAGAACTTCTGTGGCTGTCTCCCCCTAAACTTTAATCATTACAGCGCCATCACAAGATACAAAAAACTATACCTATCATACCATGCCACTCTGTCACATAGCTGGCCACTTACCTTCTGTGAACCCCAATTTCTCTTTAACAGTGGAGAACAAGAAATGTAGTATAAGTGGGGGTCTCTTGTGGCTAACTCCCCCTAATTTTATTGCTGTGGTGCCATCACAAGGTAAGAAAAACTATACTTGTCATACTGTGCTACCCTGTCACACATGGCTGGCCACTAACCTTCTGAACCTTAATTTCTCTGGAAATTAAGTCACATGAATTGTCACATGAATTGCATTTCTCTGTAAATATCCATTCCAGAGATTTTGGGGTAGCATTGTATGGTGTACTTTTTGCTCTTTGGTACAGGAATGGTGGGCAGGAAGCAATATATGACCAGCAAGCACTGTATGATAAATTTAGTTTTGTATCTTTCAATAATAAAATGTTGCAATAATAAATTGAGCATCAAATGGTAAGTGTAGAAATTGTTGATTTGTAATCTCTTTTATTTGGTGCATGTACGTTACAGTAACTAGAAACATTTCAATTTTATTACCTTTTAAATCAAAACTGTTCTCCTTTTTTTGTCAAATATATTATTTATTAACGTTTTTGGGTATACACAAATACAACATACAAATATACATAGAGAAAAAAAACAACAATTTTAGAAATGTACAGTCCAACAAAGGGTACGAATTGTAAAACATTGCAAATAGAGCTAGTGCAGGGCCTGGAGGTAACAATGCCACTCATAGAGCAGGAGAAACCAGGACCATAAATTGTGGGGGTTTGATCAGCAGTAACTTAAAAAAAGGGGGCTTCAAGACCTCAGTAACCCTTTGCCTGCATTCCGATAGAAAACCGTACCATAACAGCGTCATTAAAATAAACAATTAAGGGAAACAAAACAAAGGGGCAACCGACAAAGACAGAGACAGAAAAAAGAGGAATGGGAGAAGGGAAGGATGGGGGAAAGGAAAGGGAGTTAGGGTAAAACTTAGTATGCCAATACATTTATATCTAATTAGTTTAGATACCTAAGGCGTTGAGAGGAATCTTTGAACCAGTCCCAGGCAGCCTAAGTCAATTTAAATTATTCAAATCTATCATCATCCGCAATCATTTGTTCCATATGTCTATTGTTCTCCAATTCAATCAGCCATTCCTTAATGGAAGGGATCACCGTCTGTTTCCAATATCTGGAAACCCTAGCTGCAGTAAGTAAATGGAGACGCACACCCTTTTTGATATTCTTGAACCTGGGACAATAGATAAGAGAGCAACCTGGGCTGTTGGGCATATGGGAGCCTATACACTCAACAAATAGCTGAATAATTGTATCCCAAAATCGACATATTGTGGAACATTCCCACCACAGATGTAACATGGACCCCCTAGCAGTAAAAGAGCGCCAGCAGGTATCTGGATTCTCGGGAGAAATACGATGGTGATCAACCGGGCATAAATACCACCTGGACAGAATCTTGTAATTGGTCTCCTGGGCTTTGCATGTAAGAACCAATTTATGTGTGAGAGTAAAGGATTTCTCCCACTCTTCTGCAGTTAGGGTCACCCCTAGGTCAGATTCCCAATATCTAGTAAATGTTGGAGAATTGGAGGCCATAGCCTGATTAGGAAGAGTATATAACAGAGATACAACATGGGTAGGGCGATTGGGGGACCTCAAAATCTCTTCAAAACCTGTTAGGCTTCTAAGTAACACAGATATATCTGAGAATGAAGATACATAGGAGACAATTTGTCTGTATGCAAACCAGGGAGCCATCCTTGGCTGGAAAACAGAGGGAGGAGAATGTGGGGACTTGCCCATTACAAAAGACATTCCTTAGTAGGCGATCATCTGAGGATGACCACGCCAGGAAATTTGCCTTGCCCATTGCCGGGGGAAAAGCCGGGTTGTCAAACTGGAGTCTGGGGGCCAGGGTTGGAGGACAGTTTACCATTCCTAAGAAGGTTATCCCAGAGATGTAGCAGGTCGGTAGTAAGACCAAAGGCTTGAGCTGGGGTAAAAGAGAACGGTCTATCCATGGGAGAGACCTGAGACCCACCGGTGAAATGTATTCTTCAATAAGGACCCAAATCTTCCTATCCTTATTATGAAACCAATCAATCAGTCGGGTTAGTGCTGATGCCTTATAATATGCAGTTAAATCCGGTACACCCATCCCTTCTCTAGATTTAGCTATAGCTAAGCAACGGAAAGCTATGTGAGGGCGTCTTGCCTTCCACAAAAGTCCGGAACAGTCTATGCAATTTACTAGGAAGCAGGTAAAAGGATGGGGACTGTCTAAAACACGTAGAGTAAGCGAGGAAATACATCCATTTTGAGTGCATTTATTCTCACAAACCAAGAGAGTGGTAAGGACGTGTATTACTGCAGGTCCGATTGAGTTTTAGAGTATAGAGGGATGTAATTGTATGTAAATAGCTTGGAGGGGTCTGAGGGAATAAGGATCCCTAAATTTTTGATTACATCATTGCAAATCCTAAAAGAAGTGTTACCACGGATAGAAGTAATTTGGTCAATCCTTAGAGAATTATTAAGTACTTCTGACTTAAGTACCCTTAAAATTCCTGTAAGTACTGAACCATTCGAATTCCTTGAGGATAGAAGGTATAGAGGTTTGGGGGGGAAGTAATGTATAACAAAAGATAATCAGTGTACAGGGGTAATTTATGATGAGAGTCACCCAGCTGTATACCTTTGACATCTGGGTTATTCCGCAATGCCACAGCCATGTGCTCCATAACCAGTGCGTACAACAGTGGAGACAGTGGGCAACCCTGTCTGGTGCCATTGTGTATTTTGAAAGGTGCAGATAAGGAGCCGTTAACTCTCACCTTAGCTGAATGGAGAGATTATATCTTTGACATGAGATTAGATCCTAGTCCCACCTGTTGCAATACTTCATACATAAAGGGCCAACTGACCCTGTCAAAAGCTTTCTCGGCCTCTATAGATAGCAAGCACATAGAGATTTCTGAAGCTGTAGCTTGTAGGATTAACAATATAGTCTTAAGGGTGTTATCCATTGCTTCCCTCCCTGGTATAAAGCCCACCTGATCTTTATGGACCAGAAAAGGCATATAATGAGAAAGTCTATTAGCTATCAGCTTGGAGATCAATTTAACATCTACATTAAATATTGAAATGGGCCTATAGTTAGAGCATACTGTATGGTCCTTGCCTGGTTTTAGAAGGACCGTTATGTGGGCTTCCAAACTTTGAGGTCGGAAGGGCGTAGAGTTTGAAACAGAATTATAAACCCTGGTTAAAAAGGAGATCAGGTTAGAGGCATGAAGCTTATAAAACTTAGGAGTGAAGCCATCTGGGCCTGGGCTCTTGCCTGATGGCGCAGACTTAATGGCCGCTGAAACCTTCTCTTCCGTGAATTGGGATTCTAAATCAGAGATTATCTCAGGGTCCAATACAGGTAGGCCTGTTTCCCTAACATACTGATGGAAGGAGGTTGGAGCCACTTGATTAGGGTGAAGCTGGTACAACTCAGAGTAGTATTTATGGAACGCCTGTAACATGCCCTGGGGAATGGAAGTCACTGTACTCACGGAAGTCAGGATAAAGGGAATATATGTATTTAGTGGCCGAGGGTGTAGCCCTTTTGCTAAGAGTCTTACGCATTTGTAGCCATATTGATATATAAGTTTGTGAAAGCGGTCCCAAAAGCGTTGGTGTGTGAGATCATACAATTCTAAAAGACGAGTACGGGCAGCAGACAATTCTATAAAAACATCCGGGGACATATTTTGTTTATGTAAACGTTCTGGAGTACTAATTTTGTTGGATATGGATTGGATGTCTTGTGACCTGATTTTCTTGAGATGCGAGTCGTGTTGTATTAGCACTCCCCTAATTACTGCTTTCATAGCCTCCCATTTCATTGGTAGGGGGGTAGTGTCTGAGGAATGGTCCTTTATATAGTTAGTGATGGCGTCCACCACTGCCTTTGCACAGAGAGAGTCTATGAACAGGTAGTCATTGCATTTTCAGGACCATCCATGAAATTGCACTTGTGGGATGTGTAAAGTTACTGAAACTGACGCATGGTCCGACAAAGGGCATGAATCAATGTCAGCTGAGGGTTTCCAATGTAAGGCAGAGTGGCTATTCAGGATATGATCAATCCGGGAGTACATGCTGTGAGGGTTGGAATAGAAAGTAAAGTCCTTGGTGGACGGGTGTAATGTACACCACACATCCAACAATCTCATTTCATTAAGTTTAGAGCAGAATAAGTTCAATTTAGCATATGGAACGTGAGTTTTCCCTGAAGAGGTGTCAATTCAGGGATCAAGGGCAAAATTAAAATCCCCTCCCACCAGTAAAGTACCTTCAGAAAATCCATTCAGATTGTTTAAATAGTTAATCGTAGCTACGGTGGGTTGAGTATTCGGGGAGTACAGGGAGGCCAACGTAAACATTTTGCCCCAGATACACACTTTGAGAAACAAATACCTGCCCTGAGGGTCAATTAGGGAGTCCAGTACCTGCAGTGGTAATGATTTGTGAAATTGATACACCCGTGCTTTAGTGTCGGGATTGGAGCTATGGTACCATGTAGGATAATAATGATTGCGGTTAGATGGTACTTTATTGGTCTGAAAATGTGTTTCTTGAAGAAACAGGATATGCACTTTTGCTTTATGTGCATATAACAATTGCCAATGTTTATTGGGACTGTTAAAACCTTTAGTATTAAGGGTATAGATTTTTAGTGGCTGCATCTGCGGTTGTAGTACAGGCATGAGGAATAGTATCCGGGTTAAGAAAGAAAAAAAAAATACGTGCCAAGCACCCAAGGTAAGGGGAAATTTCACTGAGAAAGAAGAAGCACGAGGGGAACAAATAAGGGGGGGCAGACAAGGACAGGGGTTGGGACGCTACAAACAAAAAGTAGCCACCAGACGGGAGAGAGGGCCTGCCCTCGCACCTGTGGGGTGAAAATACTAACTAAGAAAGGACCAAATAGGGAAAATTATCCCTAAATACCGTCAACAAGGATGGAGGATCTGTATGGGGGATGTGTCAACCAACAGCGGGACAGGGCTGATCCCATCCCTGGGGAATCCTTATGAGATAAAGAGTATGTACCAACTACGACATACAAAAAATATGTCTACTTAGGACATTAGGCATGTTGTGTTCAAAAAGATCACAGGAACAACATGAAGTAGTTAATCAAAGGCATGAGTATATCAAAAACATTCCTAATTGAAGGCATGTTACAGAAAGGAAAACAAAACAATAATTGCACGAAATAAAAGCAAGGAAATGGAAAAGTACCTAGCTTTCCGCATAAGGTACTCCTTAGTGTGGGTTCTGTGTACACGATCGATTTCCAGATCCACATCTGATGGCTTGGCAAAAAATAGAACTCGCTGCAGAGGCTAGTTCTGAGTTGGGAACCGATTCTGGCAGCCCCCTAGTACGAATATTGTTCCGTCGGTCATCAATTTTCTGTAACATCATGTAACAAAAAAAGCGCATTGATATGCGTCTCATGGTGCTCCAAAATTTACAGCTGGCCTCCAACCCTCCAATACTAGAACTTAAATCTTGCTTGGTTGGGAGAGCCTTTAAGTGGGCTTTCCAATCCCAATCCTGCTCACTTGCATACAAAGGGGAACCGGAAGTACAGGAACCCTCCATGCAGCCCATGAAAGCAGGGCTTCCTATAGGTGATTCAGGGGGCTCTTATGCAGAAAAAGAGCATGCATCCTCTGAATATGGTACCTGGGAGGCTTGTTCCATCAGAGGTGTAGCATGTAGGTCTGGCGCCGCGGGAACCGAAACTTGGGGCCGCAGCGCCAAGCCCTGGTCCCGCGCAGCTTGTGTGCCTCAACTAAAGAAGCCGGCCACTCCGTTCCGAGTGCTGGCAATTCTCACATTTGTCTCCTTCTGACTGCCTTTTGTTTTTGGCCCCATTAGGAGTGATTAAGAGGCACCAAATGGTGCTGAGATCAGGCGGATTCCCCACAGGTCGATTGGAGCCCAGATGAAACAGGTCTCACGCGGCCATCTGCTAGCCACACCCCCAAAACTATTCTAGTTTAATCATACATCTTTAATGTTTGTTTGCATGAGTTTTATCTCAATGTCAACAGCAGCCCCCAGATAAAAAAAGGTTGGGCACCACTGCCTTAGGATAACACAGAAAGTGTATAGAAGATTAACAGTTAGATTTTTGCACTTATAAACAGGTTTACCTATTTACTTTCAACGCTATATTTAACAGACCAAAAAGGAGCAAATGGCATAATTTCTTTGTAATGATTCAAAAATCCACTTTAAAATGTTGCCAAAATCAAAATAAACAAAAAGTAGCCCGACTTTGGTACAGGCTTCAAAAAGTTACAATTATCGATAAACCCGTTCGGGTTTATCGATCACTTACCTGGTCCCGCTGCGATCATCCATCGTCGTGTTCCAGCGTCGTCCTCCAGCGCCGGGTGTCCTCTCCGGGAAGAAGAAGCCGGCCGGCTTCTTCTCCCTCCGTGCATGTACGTCGGCGCGTACGATGACGTCGGCGCGTGTGCGGGAAATTCTAACTGAAACTCATTCAAACACATTTTGTATTGGATTGAATACAAACTCCTGTATCCAATCCAATACAAAATAATTCAAAATAAATACAAAGTATGTAATTGGTAAATTCAAACTCTCATTTTGTATTGGATTGGATACAGGAGTTATTTTGGGGGTGGGGGTGTATTGGCTGGTAAGCAGGGGTAAGTGGGAATGTAAAAGGAAAATTCCGATGGGTGCGGAAAATGTTTTGTGAAAGGTAAGGTGTGAGGGTTTTTCTGTTTGAGGGTGGGGGCGGAGATCCAAATTACCTGGTCAAGTCATTTAGTTGACAGTATTTTACATTCTGATTGGCACTGACTGTTAGTTATCAGTTCAGTGTAAAATTTTGGTATATGCTAAAAGGACTGAATCTTACACATTATATTTATGACCAACATCTTCTGCCAATCTTCTTGGAGGTAGACTGGCTACAGAATTTTGGCACCAGCAAGGGAGCTAGTTCTGCTTTCATGCATAAGTCATAACTATAACAACAAATGTTTATTGCATTCCCTAAATCTGGGACTGCAATCATGCAACCTTCAAGGAATGATATCTAAAGTTGTGGTAAGAAAGATAGGATAAATGACATGGTACTACAATCATACGGCGTTAATATTAAAAATAACAATTAATATTACTCAAATATAAATAAATGCTAAAAGCGGGGGAGTTATTCTCAATACTTTCAGACAGAAAAAAAAAGCAAAATATTAAAAGTGGAACTGTTTTAGAGAACTGTCTTCCTATTACATAACTGAAATGCAAAAAAAGAGCAATGAAGTAATAGAAGGAAGCTAGCTCTTTCCTTTTTTGCAACATGTCCCATGCCTGCTGAAATTACAAAATAACTGAAACAATCTGCCTTTTCTACAATATGCATCATCTTATACCACAAAATGGGAATTTCCTAAGAAAGTAATAAAAACTTAGCAACATGTCTCTGCTCTGTTGATAATTAAAGAGGAGATAAATATGTGTGTTGGTAAAAAAAAAAACATAGGCTTCAAATAATTTTAGGAAAAATATGAATTACTCTTTATCATTTAAAGGATTGGAGACTTTTCAGTGTTAATCTAGAAAGGTTAATGTTCACTTTGAAATGGGCATGACAACTTTTTTAAAATTAATTCTAGTTAATGAAGTAATTTTGTGTTACTTTGTGCCAAATATTGTGCTAGAAATGTTTTTTTTTTGTTTATTTAGTCCATAATTGGGAATTTCAAGTGAATAAAACTTCACCCTTTTTACCAACATGCAGCTCACAAAATGTACCATGCTAGAGGAACATTATGAACTCCATTTTATTTTTTGAGATGAATACAGTTCTGGAGAATATACCTCTCTGTGTGCAGCAACTCCTCACATCCCAGTTACTTAATTTTCAAGCAAAGCTCAATAATAAACAGTAAATATTAACAGTAAAAATGTACCTGAATCTAAATTTTCCTTAAAAATGCATTCTTTAGAAGTAAACAACAAACAACTCTGAGAGGTAAAAATTATGTTTATGGGCTGACTTACTAAAATGCAGTGAAGGAAATTGAACTTTAAACTAAACATCCAATCAGCTGCAGTTGAAGTTGGTGTTTTATGAAGTTTCTCTGCAGAAGGTTCAAAATGTATTATTATCCCTGTGGTGTTATTTTAGCAGAACCCACTGTTTCCATGAATACACTACATTTTCAAACCTGCTGAGAAAAAAACAGCACAGCTTAAATGGAAGTTTTGCAGTGTTGGAACTTTTAGGCTTGAAGGGAGAGAGGCCTAGGAAGTTTACCTAGTATAAGAAATTTCTATTTGTGACCCTGACTACAAGTCATGGCTTACCAACAAATCTAAGTGCATATACCATTAAAATTATAGGCTCAATTTACAAAGCTTTAACATAAGGGTCTTTATTTTAACCATGTTCAGGTATGTCAAGTTGGCTGTGGTTCATACTCTCTCACCCACTGCAAAAGCCCCCCAAATTTTGGGAGATATATTGCAGCTGCATATGTCCTTCCCTAGGTACCCCCTCTGTAGCTCACTGCTCCTAAAACTGAGGTGTGGATTAGGTGACCCTCAGAGGAAGCAAGGCTGGGTGATGATATGCATACATTCCAGGCAATGGCTACATGACATTTGTCAGGGCAGGTTTCCTGGTTGTGAGAACAATGGGCTATGACAAAACAATGTGTTGCAATACTCATGTATTTATCATTATATGTTGCACTGTAACAATGACCCTATACTTTATTGTCAGTAACATCTTTCTATTACTAGTATTTTTTGTGTGAAGAGTGTGACCAGTGTCTCAAATTTACAGAACCCCAAATTAATAAATAAATAAAGGAGATTTAACATGTTAATGTAATATTTTAGTAATTTTTATTATTTCTTTAAAACAGAACCTGATAATTCTGATGCTTGTCACATTCAACAATCAATAAAACAAATATTACATGGTCACAGTCCACTGTTGCCACTAAAAGAAAACCTGCCCTGAGAAATGCCATGCAACCCCATCTAGGCTCCAATCGACCTGTGGGGCGTGGCTGTGCCTGAATGGAAAGGAACTACACAGATTTTGCAGAGCCCATATGCAAGCCTCAGAAAATATTGGCAAGCAGCTGTGGGATGCAAAGATGCCACATAACCATGATCTCACTGAAGCAGGATCAGGTATATAAAGGTATTGGATGGAAACTAGGAGAATTTAAAAAATGTAGTTATACTTTAAAATTCACCGACATAGACAGTTCACTTACAACATGGGATATTTCAAATGAATTTATTAACTTTTGTCTGGCATTCATAGAAAAGTTCACCAAGGTGGTTAGATATTGTTAAGGTTAATTAAAAAACAGTCAATCTTGTTACATTATATATTTACAGTATAGCACAGCGACAGAAAGATCACCCATGTTACTGTGACGCGCTGAACAGAATGTATGTGCGGTAAAACCATTTTCTACTGCAGTTTTGGTCAATAAACATGGGCAGAAGTCCTAAAATGAACCTGTACGTAGAGTTACCTCACTGGCAACCTGCCATTTGACATTAAATGGGCTGTACAAATATTTGATAAAGATTTTGTGTTTTTGTTGACTCAAATATCTAACAAAAAAATGCTAGGACCTTGATTTTTATTGGAAAATGCATCACACATTGATCAGAAAAGGTTTTTTTTATTATTGATTTTATCGAGTGAGCACAAGTGGGAGCTGCAGGTAATCGATAGTCACATAGCTTTACCTTATTGAACAGTGACGCTGGTGTTGGCAGTGTTCTGGCTGGTTTCTGCCAAATGTGTTTTATATTGTAATAATTTTATTTGTGTGTGTAAATTTCAGTTTTTCTAGCAAGGTGATCTGCAATGAGGACTTGTACTACATATGCTCAATTCATCACATCAAAATGTCTTCCCAAGTTATATGACAATGTTTAGGCCAAATGTCTCTTCATATCAAGCCTAGAGGCTATAAAATATACTTTGCATCCTTCCCAATATAAAAAAAACCCATTACCAATCAAACATCAAGACAGATAATTGGTACAGACATTTGGTATTTTGTAAATTTGTTTTTTTTTATCCCTTGTTTTCATCTGCTGATTCTGCTAAACAAGCTTTCTGTCCTAGTATGACCTACTAGGTAGAGTTCTTTATTAGATAAGATTTTTGCAAGATCAACAGGCATTTTTTGCCTCAGACAGATATAACATGGTATATGGTGGGATATTTACTGACGACATAGGAGAAAATAAGAGACCATTAAGCTTTCATACCTTTTAGGCCTTCCTACGTTGTTTAAGCCTGACACTTGCGAACATAACCTACTGACTGCAATCATTTTAATAACCATTTTAATAATGTAGGCAGCTGATATACCAGCACCAGTTAGACCTCAGGTGGTCTTTAATGAGCTGGCAAGGCAGTTTAAGGGTCAGGCCCTTATATTAAACCAATGTTTTTTGATTGTTTTAACATGGGGGAACCTTTGAAATAACTTTGAGGTCAGGAAACCCCTTCTATAATTACTATATATTACTAATTCCACAGAAACACTGCATTAACGTTTCCTATAAATAATCCACACTTCACTCCCATTATTTAAAACTACTGCTACCATGTACCACAGGTTCTAGATCACATTCCTCTAGTCCACTAGTCATGGTTAAAGATATTTTCTTGTGTTTAAGTAGCAGTGAGATAAAATAATCAGCACTGAATAATAACCTCCCTGGCGGTATTCCCGAGTGTGGCTCGTTGTGAGCCACATTCGGGGTGGAATTTTCAGGGAGTTTAAAAGTCCTTTCTGGTTCCCACGTTCCAGCAGGGTCCTCCAGCGGTGCCCGTGGTGTCCTATAGTGATGCCCGGAATCTTCTTCCCCTGGCGATGCCAGCTGGGCATCTGCATACCCTGACGATACCTACATGTGAACCGGGCGTCCCCGGCATGTGAACGTTGGGGACACAAGGCCAGGGAAAGCAGATGCCCCCCGAACATCTGCTTGCATGCGTGTGGCTGGAGGGTGGGACCAGGCCGGAGATTTGAAGTACTAAGTATTTTTAAATGTACTGCTGTTTAAATGTACCATTTAAAAATACTTAGTATTCATACCGCCAGGGAGGTTAATATTATGTAATTTAATATTAAACCAACAGGTGGATCTCTAATCTCTTGTTCATACTTATCATTGTATCATTTTCAGGTGAGATGCCTTTTGTTTACAGTACTCGATAAAACTGATTTAGAAAAGGAGTAGAAACTTTAAAGGAAAGGATAAAAGGAGTAGAAAATTTATTTTACAGTATATTATAATAGTATGAGTATAATAACGTTTTTAACACAAAATCATGGCAAAATATTAAATTAAATAAAAAAAATGTTAAAATGTTTTTTAATTTTTGTTTTTTTATTTAAATATTTATACTCATTCTAGTATATTATAATGTAAAATTCATTTTCATGAAGGACAATGTACTGCTTTTACACATATAAATCTACTGTATTGCATTCAATACAGTTATTTTGTATTGAATGCAATACAAATAAATTCGAATTTCCCGCCCCGCCCCAAACTGAATGTCCGCACGCACCGACGTCACTGGTAATTCCCTGGTGACTCATCGAGTGCTGAGAACGCTGGCTGGAGGAAGAAAGAAGACGCAAAGGACGATGGAGGACACTGGCGGATCAGGTAAGCCTTGATTTACTATCATTTTCTACAGGTTTAGCTACCCTGAGTGTGACTCGGGATTATCGCTTCCAGCATCTTTTTTCTACCCGGAGTCACACTTGGGGTTACCACTCAGGGGGTTATGGATAATAAATATGTTAAATCAGTTTAGGTCTTTTTAAAATTCACTTAAAATATCAATTATGTTTATTTTACCTAATGACTGGATACCTGAAGTGAACACAGCTTCAAGTTATTTGCTAAGTTTAGGGAACATTGATTATATTTAGTAAACAATTTCTAATCCTTTGCTAAATTAATTGCAGGTGGCCATGCAGATACTGTGCACTTTCTTTACTGGGTCCCTCAAAACCGACTGTACCAGCTCTTGTATAATTGTTGTACAAGTGCCAGCCTGCTCTGTAATACTTTTTTGGATATAGTATTTAAGGCCACATTTACCTTTTCTGTCCCCTTATGCCAACTGTCTTGTTTTTTCCCCACACCTACCTCACTTGACTGTCTATCTGTAGATTCATACTAGCAAAGATAAGATCACCTAATTACTAAAAAAAAAAAAAAAACACAAGGGTTAGGAGCAAAAGCACTGGAAGAAATCAATTGCCCACTCTAAATCACTACATAGATGTAATGATTAAAAACTTAGGACCAATTGTCAACATACTGAGCAAGCAGTTTGGTTCTAGGTGGGGGGTACCAAGAGCAGGACAACTGTAAGCACGAAGTACATGAATCCACCAGCATATATATATATAATATATTTTTTTTACAAAAGACAGCAACAATACGGCACCGACAGTGATGTAGGAACAGGAGTTGAAGAGCTCCCTCTTGAGACTGGGCTCCTTATTTAGGAAAGCCTGTAGGTCCCATTCTATTGACCACTGTCTGACTGTTCACTGTAAAACACAGAGCCAATTTTTGACATCCTTACCACTGTCTTTCTCTTCCAGGGTGCAATAGAAGAAGATCTACTCTGCTGGCTCTGTTTACAGCAAAGAGCAGCTGGTGAACTTGTGAGTACACTGCTGTAGGTCTGTAAAGCAGATGTCTGTGGGGCTCCTGATAAATTTATAAAATTGACTGACATAAAGTTAGTCTTTGATGAGAATTTGGGCATGCTGAATTAAAAGGGAAAGAGGTGATGTAAAAGTGGGCAAAAGGTAAGGGGAAGTCCAGATGTAAAGGTGTGCTGTTACTGTAAATGGGAGAATTTTGATGAAAAATGTTGCTCCCTACGTGAATTGGGGCCTGATGTGAAGGAGCTTGTCCTATATGGTAGAGTCCTTGACAAAAATTAGCACTGGGACTCAAAGATCTGTAACAAAAAGATAATCAGTGGCTGTGCAGAGTTGTCATAGAAGGACAGACACAGATCCAAATTCTGCATCAGGGTTCAAGGGTGTGTAGCTATGCACTTGAAACTGATTGCACAATAGGTGAGGCAGCAGTTGGGAAACTATTAATATATATGTGGTAATGTATTACTGATAGTCATTAACATATTGTTAGCTGGGTTCCACCCCTGGCAGTCTTTACATTCGAAACCCCCGCCGGCAGTTTAAATCGCAATCCAGCTACAAAGCACGATCCAATCCATGACCATTCTTGATAGCATCATAAAATATGAGTTTAAAACACACTGTAAAAATTTGGAAAACAGCTATTATACCATGCAAATCTAAAGATCATATGTTTAATACCTAGATTACAGAAAACTATACAAATAAAAAATTTCACCCAGCTATCCATTGGAAAATGCAAACTTATTCATTATCAATGAATTATGTACTTCACAATACACTTTATACAGCACATAGATATGAAAAGGTTTTGTAATCTGTATCTATTTATCAGAAGGTTTGGCATCATGTCTCATTGCAGGCATTTCTTGTAAGCAACGTAATGTAAACCTCCCATGCAAACGTTTTTACCTATCATTTGGACTGCCAACTAAGGCAGCCAGAGGCACACTGAAGGTTAAAGCAGAACTAAACTCACTTCTCCTTGCTCCATCACCTATGCTGACATCTCCTGTATTCAAGTGAATGTTCACTGTGTTTAGATAACATAGTGAATGTGTTTTGTCCTTGCACTTAAATGGGTATTTAAAGCAAACACTTTTAAAACTTTTTTTTTCAAACCAGGGTGAACATTTACTTTGTAAACAGTCTCCTTTACTTAAGTAAACTAACTTGAGTGTGTCCAATAGGAGGTAGATCCTCAAAAATACCCTCTAAAGCAAGAACTAGTTTCAATGATATTGAAATTAGTTTCAACACTCCTGCTCATATTGTAAGATGCATAACTCTCACTGACACAGGCAGGAAGTTAGCATAATGCACCTAAGCTGTAAAAATACATAAATAAATGTATCATTGTACACAGGTTGGAAACTACTGCTATAGAATTTTCAAATACCACTTGTCTGTATTCCAAAACCACCCAAAGCTTTGCCTCCAACTTCCCCTCATAGCCAAATTTTGAAGACTTACCCTCTACAAATGTTTGTATAAAGGTTTATTTGTGTTCTTTTTGCAAATTTCAATATGTCTGCATTCTAAAGTATTATAAATATAAAGTGTCCTCTGTAGAATAAAATTAAGTTACGGAGGTTAAACATCATAGATACAAAACATAATCATTTTTACTAAAGCTCTTAGCACTTACCTTTACGTTTTCACAGCTCTGAACCTAATATATAAGGTACCCTTAAACTATACTGTAGTTCCTATTGACGAGTCCAGTATAGAATGATCCTGTGTCATTTTTAGAACACTAAGCTATACTCAGAAAAAAAGGGAAGCAGAAACAGTGCTATTTCAACATGTCATAAACTTCTCCTTTTTGATATGTACTGGAACATGGCAGAATTTCAGTTTTCACATTTAATTTTTTTCTACATCTGAGTTCCTGGACTTAAAGGTTTTGACTATCTTCAACACATAAGCCACTTGTTTAGACTTTTTCACATCAACTGAGGGTGAAGCATGCACATATTGGCACTAATATGCATGTTATTATTATTATTATTAGTAAACAGGATTTATATAGCGCCAACATATTACGCAGCGCTGTACATTAAATAGGGGTGTTATGTAGTTGGATGTGTTTCTTTAAGGTTATGCAAACCCTAACAATAAAGTTCTCTTATTTTGTTCCTTTTGATCTATTACTCATTCTATTGACAGTGTTTTATTAAATGCAAAAGAATACCTGCTGATCCCACCAGAAACCCTATCAGCTAATAACTTCCAACACTCTCTACGTTTGGTGCTTTATATAAAACTTTTGTTCCTGGGTTAAGATGTGCTTTAAATTCCTGTTTCTAAATTAGTTTATTTAAGTTATTGTTTTAAAAGTGCTGTGTTGTGTTTTTAATACATTTTAATGTTCATGTAATAATGGACAATAATGTGTGGCTCCTGGCAGGGCATTTTGTAAAGTTTTGTAAAGTTGCAAAAAAAAAAAGAAAAAGGGAAATTTATTTTTTCCATTGTCCTTATTTCTGGTGCCATATTTAAATGTCCAGAGGACTCATTTCTACCAGGCTGTTTCTTCTTGTGCAATATGTCTGGTAAGTGTGTTCTGCATTTTTTGCACAGGGTTCTGCTATTGAATGCAGGTGCATTTTTTTGTTTTGGTTGAAACTTCGGAAATAAATAATTAAAAACAAACATTTTTTTTTTTTGCAAGAAGTTTGGAAAGACAAGATTCCGGATACCGGGGTGGTATCAGTGGTATCCTTGCACAAAGGCCTCCACAATCTCATTTCGTCTGGTCTTCTTTCTCATGTCCAAAAGCTCTACAGAGCACAAGCAATAATACCTGTACCTGTGAAGGAACAGGGGACAGGATTATATTTCAGACTTTCTGGCTCAGAAAGCATTAGGAAGTTTTTGCCCAGTGCTGGATCTCAGAAGCCTGAATGCATATCTACAAGTTAGATCTTACAAACAATTACAAACAACTTGTTACAAACAATTTTGGCAGTTCTTTATCCTAGTGCATGAATGATTTCTATTGATCTAGAAAAGATATATCCACATGTGCCATTTTTCCAGGAAACCATAAATACCTTTGTTGCACAATAAGGAATCGGCATTTCCAGTTTACATACCTACCTTTTTGGGCTCACAATGGCCCCAAGAACCTCCAAGATTCGGATGGCAGTGATCACCTTTCGGAGACTTCAGGGTATATGTCTCTATCCATTACTCGGATGACATCCTGGTTCTAGTGGATCCCAATAAACAGCTTGGGATAGTTCTAGTAGAATTCGGTTGATAAACCATCAAAAATGTCAACTACACCCTACCCAAGTAATGAGATATCCTGGGATAACAGTAGATACAGAGAAAGCCAAAGTGTTCTTTCTCGCACATGATAAGCCAAGTAAAGAATGAGATGTGTAGTTCTCAGGAACCCAAAAGGTGGCCACGAGAGAATGCATGAGGCTACTATATGTATAAAATATGTTTCCTAACTCAGTGGAATGGAGTATCTCTGAAACAGGAAATTCACTATCCATTATTAATACTGAGAGATCCAAATATGGTGGGCATCAACTCAGAAACTATCCAGAGGAGTATCATTAAAACAAGAGGAGTGGATAATCCTCACTACGGATGCAAATTCAATGGGTTTGGGAACCCATGGCAACAAATACCAGGCTCAGGGTCAATGAAAGCTTCTATGATTGACCTGTTCCAATCTGCTAGAATTGATGGTGGCATGGCAGGGGCTGAGAGCAACTTCAAAGATTCTGGTACACAGTGAAGATCTTAAAGGAAAACAAGACAGCAGTAGGGTATATTGCAAAACAGGGTGGATCCAGAAGTCACTGTTTGCTTCAGATAATGTCAATTCTTTTTTTCCGATAGGCAGAAGAACTTCTCCAAGACCTCTTAGCAACTGATATCTGGGTGTATAGAATCAACTAGCAGACACACTAGGCAGATCCTTCTCAGATTCTAAGGAAGGGTCCCTAAATCCCAAGTAGATACAGCCAATATTCCAGAGATAGGGGATTCCAATGGTCGATCTGATGGATTCTTTACTCAAGGCTCAGGTACCAGTCTTTTGTACCGGGTTCCAATGCAGTCAGACACAGGCACAGGATGCTTTTTCCATCAGTTGGAACTTCCTAGTTCTTTTTGTATTCCCTCCAATACTGTTAATATTAAGAGTCCTTTTGAAAATCAGGAACGAGAAGATGAATAGAAGAAGCGAAGATGACAATAATAATTCTTCTGCATCGGCCAAGAACACCAATGATACTAAAAGCACTTACTAGCTCCCTTCTATCCCATTGAAGTGTGTTCCATAGAAAAATGTAACGGGGGGGGTTCTGATAGCAATTACATCCGCTCAAAGTGTTTCAGAGCTTCAATTGTGGTAAAACCTGACTGTTCTGTAGGCTTGATACTGAACAGGAAGGATAAGAGGTAAGGGCTTTTTATGTTGGATACTGGTCCTGGAGGGTCAAAGGGGGGTGAGTTGACTCATGTGTGCGCTGTCAGGAGGAGTTGCCGGGAAAGGAAAATTACGGGTAAGTATTACAGGCGGAGGCACATCCAAACCCAGGATAGGACCTCTGAGAGCAGAGGAGATTCCTTTCCTGGGAAATTAATCCAAAAAAATAAATCCACTCTTTCACATAGTGAAGGCTTTAATTCTCCCTGAGACCTACAGGTTTCGCACTATACCCTGTTTGAAGTGGGTCATCTCATATAACCCCCCCAAGACAGGGCTAAATTTTAGTGTATTTTTAACTGTTTAAATTAACCTATGGCTAGGCTCCGTGTATTCAAGTAAGTGTATATTTAACAAGCAGTAATTAGGCTGTAAAACAACAAGCTCCCACTGACCTCTGTAGTTGCAGGTATTGTGGAGAAAAAAATTGTAGCTAGGATATTGTCAGATTTTCATTAGGTTTAGCTCCTTCTGAGTTATCTCCCAACAGTGACTAAGGTCAGACCTCCAGATTTCTACAGCTGGTAGAAAACTCTAAATACACATGCAATGTGTGTAACCCCCCCCACCCTTTTCCTATCCATTCATAAGGTTTTATTTTTATTTAAATAAATAAAATAAAAATATAAATTTAAGCAGCGGCCCCACTATGCAAATTTAAAATAAACAAGGCCTTAAGGTGTGATGAGTGGGTAAGCATTGTCCACCATTCTTTATCTTTGGGACGCTACTGGTCAGATACAGCCTAAAACCTACATCCAGCAGCTAGGGTTCCTGGTGGTTAGAGAACAAATTTGCTTCTGACTGCTGGACTGCTTGAACAAAGGTGAACAAAGCCTAAACATCCTGCAGATATGACAAAGCAGAAGATAAACCAGTAAGGAGCCACACTTGACCTTGCAGATTCCTTTACTGGTGAATAGAAACTGTGAAGAGAAACAAAACCCAATTAGAGAAGCAAATTTTGTCTGTCTTTAGACTCAGTGCTGCCAATAAAATAAAGGAAGGGTAGTAATGCTTTTCTGGAAGAACTGAGACAAGTGGGGGAGGTATATAGGAACTGAGATCGGTTTGATACAGAACACTGCATCTGCTTCAAAAATAGACTTTTTGTTCACACTATACTGCTCCTAAAACTTTCTTCTGCCAAATGTTTAGGCAACCACATAAATTCAGCAATAGAGATTCTACTTCTGCAATATCACTGCAGCCAAGTCATAATGTCACAGGGGACTGACAGAAGTAGCATGGTACACTTTAAATCTATGCATGCTGATCATAAGAATAATGCTGTTGTCATTAATAATCTTGATGAGAGCTATGTTAGAGAAGATTTTAATGTGTATACTGGTGTTGCTGTTGTGATATATAATACTGATGTGGTGTTCAGTGCTACTACTAACCTGGCCTACGATTCTGATATCACAAATACTGATGTGTTCTATATTCCTTGCATGGCTTATACTCATGTGGTCTCTAATGCTAGTGTCACTGATACTGATAACCGTGTCAAATTATCTGAAAAAGGACATAACCAGGGTAAGGTTTTTTGAGAATGTAGAGATGGAGTCAGTGCAGTATATCCTTCATATTTTCATTGGCTGGTTTAATTTACCACTTGCTTTTGTGAGAATGATACTGCATCTAGATCATTCCATTTTCAGAATTCTTGGGGCCAAACAGCCCCCTCATTTTCACCAGTACCAGTACACTTGAAGCTAATATATGGCTTAAGCTGCGTACACACTTGCAATTTTTGTCGTTGGAAAGGATCTTTCACGATCCTTTCCAACGACAAGGGGCTGCAAGATGCATGAACGATGCTGTACATACAGCACCGTTCATGCTCTATGGAGAGGGGAGGGGGGAGAGCGACGGAGCGGCACCCTGCTGCGCGCTCTCCCCTTCCCTTTCATTACGATCGGCTGTCGTCCATCGTCCGTGGATCCGGCAGGTCGGTCGTCCGGACGATGGACGACACCGACTGTACACACGGAAGATTTTCGCCCGATAATTGGCCGATGCTGATTATCGGGCGATAAAAATCTGCCGTGTGTACGTAGCTTTAGATTCTGCATTAGTGTCAATAGGTTGGAGGACACAGATGGTTGAAGGAATATCAGCCTTGGGCCTCATTCACACTAATGTGTTGGATAAATGCAGGTAATGCACAACACATGCATTGGTGTGCTAGGTTGCTATGCATTGTTAATAGCACCCCAAATGCACCATAGATGCCCAAAGCTGGACACCATTGTGTGAAGTTCATTAAAAATGCAACATGCAACAGGTTTTGTGTGGCCTGCAGCATGCAGCTCATTGCAACACAAACAGCAATGTAAGTACGCTTAGTAACTCTCTTAGAAAGACATTGTGAAGTGGTTTCTCACCTAACAAAAACAAAAAAAAAAGACATTAAAAATTTGCATTTTGCAGTTAAACTGAGGCAGTACAGCAATGTTAAATGTGGCAAGTGTCTGCAAGGCCAGCAAGTGCATTTTTTGTAATGAGATTGGCCATGCCTCCGAGAATGTAAAGGGGAGAAAATGTATTTGCCTCCCCTTCATTAAATGATTTTTTTTTTGTAGATTTTTTTTTCTTCCCTCCCCTTCCTGATCGGCTACATTCACTTCTTTTACCAGCTCCAATTGTCAATGTCACAGCATTTCAAGGAACGCTCTTATTCCCATATTTTTTTTTTTGCTTGTCACTGGAATTTGTTGGTCATCTCTTTGGAGATGGAAAATTTTGTAAATCTGTTGGGTTCAGCAGTTGTATGCTTGGGATTTTCTGGCCAAACATTTCCTATTCATTGATTATTGGAAAGTTCCAAAAACGTTTTTTATATTAAAGTATCAATAATAGTTTGTACGATTCGTTAACCAATAAGAAATGCCTTATCCTGTTTTATGCCATTTAAGGCTGGGTCTACACAGACAGTTTAAAAAAGCATGTAAACATTCCTACCATGTTTATATGCATTGTATGCACTTTTATTAGCATTTTAAAGCTTGCCTTTAAACCATCTATGCCACCTTTTCCAACATTTTTAACACATTTACATTTCAAGCAGTTATAAACGGAGAAAAACACCCCCACATTTACATGTGTTTTCCTGCATTAACCCTGTGTCCATTGGAATATTGTACATTGTATGCAAATAATACTGACTTCAAACTGAGCCAAACTCTGTAGGTTCAGAGGGTCTCATTTTTAGGTCAAAAAAATTTGCACACAACACGTAAGCCTGAGTAGCAACAGTTAACTGTGCACTTTTTCTCTGTTGCAGTTAATGCTTCTTTGGGGAACATTTCACTGATATTAAGAAGAAGAATAAAAAAATAGAATATGTTGTTAGATGCATTGCTGTTTGGGTTGCAGCCCACAGCCTGTATTGTATGACATCTGATGACTTCTGGCTAGACCAAAAGCCTATGGTGGAGCCTAGGCAAGACTTAGGAGGAACGTGGGTGGGACTATGTTCTTATGTCATATGTCACACCCTTTTGGAGTCAGCGTATTTGAGAGAATCCTTAATTACATCCATGGATGATTGTTTTAAAGTTTTACCAATTTTGGAAGTACTCATAGGATTGTGATTGTTTGGATGCACAATAAAGGGAGATCGTATGTAGATGCCTGATTTGTGTTTTAAATGGAGACCAACGAGTCTAATGGAGAACAGCAAAAAATGTTGTTTCTCTTGATGTGAAAAAACGGCTTGTTTGAAAAGTTTTGTTTTATTGGTTTAGGTGATATTCCTTATATCCTATATAAAGATATCCTGTTAAGGTGGATAATAGTGCATCTTAAAATTTTATCTATACTAGTATGACAGATCTTCATGACTCATTGGTGAGTGCCTTATTTGCATTTTGATTGATTTATTTGAGGACATTTTGAAGATCAATTATACCAAACATTTCTTAGAACAACATTTAAATATTTTTAGCACCACTGGTTTGAACATTTATTGAATTTTTTGGGAAGTGATTGATCCTGTGCAGTGTGCTGCTCAGTTGCTTGGGCAAGACCATTTATTACCTATTGCACCTAATCAGTGGTAAAATGCCTAATGAGAAGCAAAACAAATATCACTTGTATGCAAATAACATTGACACTGACAAAGGGTCTTGCGCTAGCAACTAAATAAGTTCTTATGTCTGGAATGACCCATTTTACTCAGATTTCTCGGAGAGAAATGCGCTATAAGCAGGATGTACTGCATTCACTGCTCTCCTTCCTTAAAAAAGGGCCTTACTTGACACATATTTTTTCACAGAATAAATGACCTCACTAACTCACACTGCTATTAATTTGAACAAGCCCTTTCAATTACTGATTCAATTACACTGAAGCAGACGCGTGCATGTCATGTCTGTTGAGTCTGCTGGTTTTCTATTACTCTTCTACACCTTCTAGTAAATTATTTATAATGTAAAAATATAATTCCTACCCAAAAACAGTGATTGATCAGATAAATGACGTTTGACTGCTATTTTTCTAAACACAACCCCATGTGTGTTTGTGTATATAAATAAAAACCTGCACTGCAACCTGCAACCTGCACCAGGTTGCACCTGCAACCTGTACTACAGTACTCTTTGGTTCTCCAATATCCCCTATCTAAAATCTCGCACAGAGGGTGAAACATGTCTGGACTTGAGACCCCTTCTGTTACATTGGTGTTTAACTTAACATAGGTATATAGTTACATAGTAGGTTAGTAGGTTGAAAAAAGACATAAGTCCATGAAGTTCAACCACTAGGGAAATAAACATATCCCAGATATTAAACCCTATAAGTTATAGTTGGTCCAGAGGATGGCAAAAAAACCCTGGTACAGTTTGCTTCAACAGGGGAAAAAATCCTTCCTGATTCCATGAGACAAACAGATGTTCACTGGATCAACAGTTACTGTTATTTTTCTTTAGCTGAGCTCTTCCATTTCTTTTATTAGTTTAGTTGCCCTACTCTGCACTCTATCCAAGTCAACAATGTCCTTTTTGTGAACTGGTGCCTAAAACTGGACTGCATATTCCAGATGTGGTCTGACCAATGCTTTGTACAGGGACAGGATTATGTCTCGATCCCTGTGGTCTATTCCTCTTTTAATACAAGAAAGTACTTTGCTAGCTTTAGATATTGCAGCTTGGCATTGCATGCTGGTATTAAGTCTATGATCTACCAGAAGCCCCAGATCCTTTTCCATTTCTGACTCCCCCAAATGTATTCCCCCTAGACAGTATGAAACATGCATGTTGTTAGCCCCAAGTGCATAATTTTACATTTATCTATATTAAATGTCATTTGCCACTTGGCTGCCCAATCGAACAGTACATCCAGGTCTGCTTGTAGATTAAGGACATCCTGTATGAACTTAATTCCATTACATAGTTTGGTGTCATCTGCAAACACAGAAATGATACTTTTAATCCCAAACTCTATATCATTTATAAAGATGTTAAACAGTAAAGGTTCCAACACTGAACCCTGGGGTACACCACTAAGAACCTTAGACCATTCAGAGTATGAATCATTAATAACAACTCTCTGGATGCAATCTTTAAGCCTGTTCTTAATCCATTTACAGATTGATTTTTCTAAACCTATCGACCCTAACTTGGGTATTAACCGTCTGTGGGGTACAGTGTCAAATGCTTTAGCAAAGTCCAAGTACACTATATCAACTGCTATTCCATTGTCTACCTGTTTACTTACTTCCTCATAAGAAGAGAGTAAATTTGTTTGACAACTTCTGTATTTCTTGAAGCCATGCTGACTATCACTTATAATATTATTTTCTAGCAGAAACTCCTCTATGTGGTTCTTTATCAAACTCTCTAAGACCTTTCCAATTATGGACGTTAAACTACCAGGTCTGTAGTTACCTGGTAATGACTTTGCTCCCTTTTTGAAGATAGGAACCACATTGGCCTTACGCCAATCCATCGGTACCTTGCCAGTGACTAAAGAGTCTCTAAAAATTAGAAATAATGGCTTTGAAATAATTGATCTCAGCTCTTTGAGGACACGTGGATGTAATCCATCAGGTCCCGGTGCTTTGTCAACCTTAATTTTTCCCAGCTGTTTCTCAGTCATATCAATTCTGAGCCATTGTGACTCATTTAAGGCAGTGGAGAGTAAGAGAGTATAAAGGAGAGTATACCCAGGAATTTTGACAGCCCAGTCGTACGAAGAACAAAGCCAGGATTCAGCAATACCAAACTAAGTCATAATTCTCCTCAATCATTAAGGCTTCCAACTGCCCTATCTTGTTTGCTAGACTTCTAGCATTGGTGAACAGGCTCTTTAAACCATTGCTGCTTTACCATCATTGTTTGCCAAATCATTTTGTTTTTCAGTACAACTAGTACTGCACAATCCAATGTTTGTTTGTAACATGGGAAGCACCTTACAATTATCCATAATCCTCCCCCCAACTATCCCCAATCCACCCTTCACTAGTGTCTGACCCCTTACTAACCTTTCTGCCACCTTATTTGACTGTCCCACCCCCCTCTGTCCTAGTTTAAATATCCCTCCACCTTTCCCCTAAATCTTTCCCCTAGCACACCAGACCCCCTTTTCATTTAGGTGCAAACCATCTCTGGCATACAGGTTGTACCCCAATGAAAATCCAGCCCAGTGCTCTATGAACCCAAACCCTTCCCTTCTACACCAGGGCTTAAGCCATGCATTTAGCTGCCTAAGCTCCTGTGTTGCGCAGGGCACAGGCAATATTCCAGACAATATACCATTGGAGGTCCCTTTCTTCAGCTTGAAACCTAGTTCCCTAAACTGATTTTTAAGGATCCTCCTTCTTCCATCTATATTGTCATTGGTTCCAACATGGACCAAGACAGCCCTGTCCAGCCCCTCCCAGTAGTTTGTCCACTCGGTCCACCACATGCTGAACCCTGGCACCAGGGAGACGGCAAACTATTCGGTTGAAGGGATCTGGGCGACAAACTATTCTATCTGTCCTCCAGATGATAGAATCCCCTATGACTACCAATTATCGTTTCCTTCCTGCGTTTCCCTCCCTACCCCTGCTAGATGGGCTGCTCTCCCAGCTGTTAGGGGTAGCAGTAACATCTAGAGTTGCCACCACTGGGTCTACCACCTGCACATCTTCACATAACTTTGCAAACATGTTGGAGTGCTCAAACACAGGGCTGGCCTTCATTTTCTGGGGGCCCCTACCACTCCCTCTAGTTACATTAACCCAACTCCCTACATGTTCATCCTGATTAACCTCTCCACCCTCCACATCTAAACCATTAACTGCGTGCTCAGTGAGCAGGAGACCCCTCTCAAGGTGATCCAGGGATTTCAGTGTTGCAATGCGCTTCTCCAGCTCTCCAATGCGAGATACCAGAAAGGCGACTTGCTCACATTTGTCACAGCGGTATTCACATAGGAGCTGTTGCTCCATTTGTGCATACGTGTGACAAACTGTGCACTGAACCAAAATTTCCACCTTGCTACCACTCATTTTCCCAGTTACAATTTTTGTTTACAAGGGGTTATAAACGTTTACTTACAGTTTGTGATTACTATAAGGATTTAACTCCTTTTGTTTTCAATCTCCTGTTTTTTCAAAATCCACTTGTTTCACAAGCCAAACAGTTAGCAAGCTCAAAATGAGTGCCCCAGGAACTTTAATCACCTGTGAAGCCTTGACCACTCCCCCTTAAAGGTCAGCAAGCCAAAAAAAAATATATATAATATACACGTTCCATGCTCGATTCTCCAAATCACTTTCTTGCAGTGAGAGACATGTATCCAGGCATGTCTGCTGTTGTTTATCAGATGTCAAGTGTTGTACTTGGTAGGGACCATACAACCTGGGTTCCTGGTGTTTATCATCACCCAATCTTCTGGTTTAAATTGTTGGGATCCAGTAATTGCGTTTGGATCTGGAATAGAATCAAACACATATTTATGCATCTTATTTAGACATATCTCCAAAGAGACCACATAACCTGCCATATCAGAATAGAATGCTTGCAACTGTTGGGGAAAGTACAGTCCTTTTCCAGGACCATCTCAAATAATATTTGAGAGCCTATAATTCCCTTTAGCTGTTGTTTCTATTGAATACAATACAATAGGCAGGCATTCAACTTAAGGCTTCTCAACGTAAGCAGCAATTTTGGCAGTCCTATTTTTGAAGATACCATTGAATCTCTCCATCTTTCCACTACTTTGAGGATGATATGGTGTGTGGAAGAATAGTGTAATATTTAAGGCATTCATTATTTCTGATAGGACTTTTCTATTGAAATGAGATCCATGTTCTGGCTCCATTACTTAGGGCCCCAAATCTGCAGACAAATTGAAGTAATGTCCTGCTGCTGTTTTAGCAGTAAATTTAGCTACCAGCCAGGCCTCAGGCCATCCAGAAAACATGTCTACACACAAACACATATTCAAATGTTCCCACTTTTGAAATCTGTATAACATCTATTTGAAGTAGATGGGTAGAAGGGGTATTCTGGTCTAGGTGAGCGTCTACTAGGAGTCTTTACTACTTGGCCAGGTTTATGGCATGAACAGGTAAGGCAAGAAATCTTAAATCTTGCAGCAAAGGCTGTAAATCCAGGATCTATCCAGTACTTACTTACTGTGATAAACATTGCATTTTTACCTAAGTGAGCAATTCCATGCAAAAGATGAGTCAGTTCTAAGGCCTGTTCCTGTAATTTTGCTAGGACTTCCAAGTTCACGGGCCCTTGATAATCAATGATGTTAGATAACATGGTTTATATAGGTGCTATTGGCAGGAGAGCAGCTTCTTTGGCTATCCTATCTGCCATTGCATTACCTTGTGCTTCTGGAGTCTGAAGCTTTGTTTGGACCTGCACTTTTACAATGGTTTCCTCAGGAAGTTATAGTTCTGCAAGAAGTTCTCCCATTATTTGGACATTTCTAATTGGCTTACCTGTAAATGTCATGTAGGGACCGTAGTCTTATGCTATGCCCAATGCATAGTATCTATCTGTCCAGACAGACAGTATCTTTCCTACCTTGGCCAGACTTCATGCTTCAATCAGGACTTGTAATTTAGCTTCCTAAACTAACACATCAGAAGGTCAACTCTGTTGGTTTAAAACGCCATCAATTACCACTGCTTATCCAGTACATGGCTACCCATAATCAGTATAGTATCGGGAACCATCTATAAACATTTTAAAATCAAGATTAGTTACATATATAGTTAGATTATACATTTGCGTGTCCCTGTGTCTCGGTTTGTAAAATTTCATAGTAATCATGTACATTCACTTTTCTTGAGGCACCCACAACACATGAAAAGAATATAGCAAGATTTAGTATTTTACACCTTCTGATTGTTAAATTGGTGAGTGTAAGTAAAACGGTCCCATATTTAGACAACTTAGCTGCTGAATGCTTTGTATCATGCTTAATATTTCACATATAAAGTAAATGTCTGATCCAAGACCAAGTCTGCTTCTTTTTCCAGCAGCAATGCACATGCTGCCATTGCTCAAACACAGCCCAGTGATCCCTTTATTTCATGATCTTGCGGACAGCAGAAATATGCCAATGATCTCCCTCAGTTGTCATACTCCTGTAGCATGGCCAGCATTCTTATGACAGAAGAGGAAGTGGAAGCTGACAATAAAGCTGATTTTATATCTTCCATACCCTGGACATGATGTTTTAAGAAATCAAAGTGTTTTAATTAGGTTAATACATCATTAAAAAAAACGTGTTTAGGATCCACTTTCAGCGGTATTCTACTAGACCCATTCATCAAATGTATGCTAAAAATACAACTTTTACAGCTTACTTTAGTTTGCTTTATTACCTGTCTTAGCTAGGAAACAGTTTCATTCCCACATGTTTCCCCATCATGAAAGCACAGAAGCAAATCATCCATATACTGTAATAATATTGTACTACCTTTTTCTGGAATCCTTCCATTCAGTACCTCATGCAATATTTGGATGTACAGGGTGAATTTACTCCTCCATGTGTAAAGTGCCTGCAATATCTTTGCATGTTCTCAAAGGCAAAAAAGATAATAACTACCTGGGTGCAAAGGCACAAAAAAGAAAGCATTAGTTAATCACAGAGAAACAATCAGCTGTTGGATGTATCTGACCCAACCTAATGAAGATTGGTACTGTTGGAGTGTCTGCCTCTACTATTTACTGTTGCCAGCTTCACCCTTGTTTGTGTTTCAGCCCATTCTCAGTAAGTTGTGTACAACACTCTTTACCAGATCCTACAGATTGTTCTAATCCTTTGTTCTTAACAATGATGTACATGAAGTACAAACAACAATACAAACTACAAAATAATTATAAACAATACACGTAACTAATTACTCACATTACAAACAGCACAAGAAACCAATTGTGCACCGGATAAAAAAATCAGCATTACCAAATAAAACATCTCATCAACTATATTACTATTGACACAACATAAACACCTGAGATCTCACAGATCATTACACTAGAACCATTCTCACAACTTGCTAGGTTTAATCAAAACTTTAGACAACAAAAAAATAACACCATTTCAGTTTTTCACACGTACATGTCCTAATTTATTATCAGTGCAGAAGACATATGCACCATATTCCTCATAGTTCCATTGTATCAGCTGCAATCTCTACAAAACTCCACTGATTGTTTTTTTTATCCAGCCTGGGGTGATATAATGTCTTTTGTCTACTTTTATATCTTGGTGGGCCAAGGTGCACTGGCCACTTCTGTTCAAACTCTCACTTGGCCAGATATTAGCATATTTCTCAAATGTTTACTTGTTTAATCTTTCTTCGTTGTTCGTTGCTTTAAATTGTTCTTATACTGCTGTATCTAACCTGCCTTCCAGAGACAGTCTTTTCCACGGATTTTCTCACTAGGCACAAATCTGAATCAGTAATTCCTGGAAGTCCCAGAGTGCAGCGATATGTCCCAGACATACCAATTTTGATCAGATGATCAGTTGGCTCCCTGAGCCAACAACACAGAACCCTGTCTGTGTCCACACAGAACCCAGTCTGTGTGTGGAATTACCAAAGACATTTACAGCAAATTCTGTCTCTCTGAAAGCATATGCTAATCACACAATTACACCCTACACACTCTAATAAACACAGACATCCACAGACCTCACCTCACCACCAATGTGCTCACAATTGAATAGATCAGATGTAATCCTTTTTATTATACTATTTTACAGAATATCACCCAACACATTATTATCATCTTCATATTGGCTATTATATGATTGTTATTACCCCACACATTATAACCTTCATATAGGCTAACAGTCTACGCAGACAATGAATCTAAAGGCATTTGTGTATAACAAGTTACAAAGCTGATATTAGTCCACCATTTTGCCTGCAGTGCTCACTGCATCCTGCGAGACAGGACCGTTTACCAAAACGCAGCCATAGGTCACATACTGCTTGTCCGACACAACCACAATTGTGAGGATTGACACAACCTCACTCTTTGCAACCAGGATAGTTAAGAGGAAAACGTTAAGGACATTTAGACTGAATACCCACACAGATACAAATTGCACACATATAAACATCTCACACACATGTGTACACATCTCCTAACAGCTGAGGTTCGAGTGAAGGAGCTTGTGACTTACCGGACTAGACAATGTAACTTAGCAGTGCGTAACAAGGGAAGAACTCCAGTAAGCTAAATAGGCTTTACGTGCCGGCTGGGGCATGTTCCAATTGCTCCAGTGCAGTTACTGAGGCACTGGTCCAATCGTCATCTGTCCATCCTGGGTTTTGGCACCAAATGTCAAGGAAGAAATTTATTGATTTCTTAAAGAAATTGTAAGCTGTTAGGTTAATATTACGATCGTAAGAGAACAGAAACAGACACCAGTTCCAATAGAATTGCTGTTTTACTTTTCTTTTCTTTTTTTACTACTATTCAAAAACATAATGGTATTTATACACAGTTAACTAGGTGGTACAGAAAAGTAATTAAATGTTCGAAGTGACTATTCATAAACCCTGAGTGATTGATGGCCCTAAAAGTTTACAGTCAACAGTTTATAACCCTGATATCCTGGGAATCTCTTCACAACTCCCCAAGTGCCCCTTTGCTCTTTTTATCATTTTAGACAAAGAAAAGAAAATAGTTGTTCAAGATGTTCACCCTCCACAATAAAGCACATTTCTTGAAATATTTCTCATGGATACAGCTGCTTACAAAATGGTGATTAGAAACAACATGGAGTCCATGACAAAATCTTTTCCTTCACACTTTCCTAATGAGGTCAGTGCATTGCCTGAATAAGGCACCGTTTAAAGTTAATAAGGAGGTGGGCCACTTTGTGGTTTGGAATGGGGGCCTGGTTTTTAGTCATCAAGAGTTATAGGTTGAGACATGGCAGTATTTGAGGGGTGATGGATGAAATAAGGACCTAAAAAAATAAGGAGAGTCATCTTAGGTATAACATTTACTCATGTAAAAGGTACAGGCTGTTGGAGTTTGTGGTGATTGGTAAATGGGGCTCAAAGAAAGGCTTCGTTCCCAAGCCGGTGGGGAAGATGGCGGCTGGGTACAGTTATAATTGGTGCAGATTCCGAAACAGAAAATTAGGTAAGCGGTGACTTTGAGGACCTGCAACCAGAGAGTGTCAATGTGTTGTTGTTGGGATTGGCATGTATATGTTTGTGAAAATGTTTGTTATGTAAAAGTTGGCTGGAGGTTTTTAAAAAAATTGTTATGTAAATGGAAAGAAAGTAGGTTGTTCATGTATATTATATTTTGGCTGTTAGCTGCTGCTGTGAACTCCTCTGATGCTGTGAGGCTTCCCTAGCTGCTGCTGTTAAACCCTATGATGCTGCCAGACTCTCTTAAAGGTTTACCCGTCCTGCATATTTTACTCCAAAAATTATGCTGCCCCTTCTTTTATCTAGGGAATCAGATAAAGATTTGAACCCTTACCCAAACCCTGTACTAAGATCCTGCCCTACAGCTCAACTTGTACCTTGTCAAGCCAAGGATCCAGCCAAACCTAAACCAATTTCCAGTTTCCCTGCGGCATCTTTATCCACAACTACATTACCACTGAAGAAGCCAATAAGGCGAAACGCGTCGGGTAACAAGACGTTTTTCTCGGCTAAACCTAATGAGTAATGATTATGGTTTATGCTTGAAATAGCCTATCTCTGTTTAGCGCAATAGTCCCTATCCCATGCTATGTAAATGGGAGATGGACATACACAAGGCATTGATGTAGCTTTTTGCATTCACTTGGATATAGAAAAAAATTGTTTGAAACTTTAGCCTACAAACCCCTTTCTTCTTTTTTCTTTGCATTCTCCATTTGTGGTAATATTTAGGGGCTGCTACTAAAATTTACATACATTTTTTTAACTTATCTAAAGGACCAAGAGAAAAGGAAATATACACTATTTTACTGTTTATTGTACATTGTTTTTTATATTTTTCTTTATATGGTAAAATTTTAATAAGATGAAAAAAATTACATTTTTTGAATATTTGAATAAGGAAGGCTTTTTTATGTTGGTGGCAAGGCCCTTTTATGGGGAGGTCCAGGGAACATGCCAGATTTTATACAGGCCTTTGAGTAGAGGCAGGGAGGGCCCCGAGAAGGTTCCTCTGGTCCAAAATGTAGCCACCAGGTTTCACCGCTCAGCTACAAGCCATACACAGGCTTCAGAGTAGATGAAGAGGGCCCTGAGGGGGGTCTTTCAGTCAAAGAATTTGCCACTTACACAGCTCTGTTACAAGTTATATAGGCCTTACAGGAGTGGGGACTGCATTGGTAACTGGAATCTCAAGCTGGGTGTAGTGCATTGTCAATGCCACCTAAAAGTCTGTAATACAATTTTTGGGAATAGAGTACTGACAGGCGGCAGCAGGAGGAGAAGGAGGAGGCGATGGGCACTGAGACGGAGCGTGGATTGCATTGGTAACTGGCATCTAGAACCAGGTACTGCAATGTCTGTAATACCATTTTTTTGAATGGAGTACTGACAGGTGGCAGCAGCAACACCAGGAGGAGGAGGCAGTGGGCCCTGAGATGGATCGTGGACAGCATTGGTAACTGGCATCTAGAACTGGGTATTGGGCAGGCGACAGCAGTAACAGCAGTGGGAGGAGTGTGGACAGTATTAGTAACTGGCATCTAGAGTTGGGTACTGGGCAGGCATCAGCAGTACCAGCATAAGGAGGAGGCGATGGGCCCTAATACGCAGTGTGGACAACATTAGTAACTGGCATCTAGATTTGGGTACTGGGCAGGCAGCATCAGTAAAAGCAGTAGGAGGAGGCGGTGGGCGCTGAGACCAAGTGTGGATGGCATTAGTATCCGGCATCTAGAGTTGGGTACTGGGCAGGCAGCAGCAGTAACAGCAGGAGGAGGAGGCAGTGGGCTCTGAGACCAAGTGTGGACTGCATTAGTATCTGGCATCTAGGATTGGGTACTGGGCAGACAACAGCACTAACAGTAGGAGGAGGAGGCGGTGGGCTCTGAGACCAAGTGTGGACGACAATAATATCTGGCATCTAGAGCTGGGTACTGGGCAGGCAGCAGCAGTAACAGTAGGAGGAGGAGGCGGTGGGCTCTAAGACCAAGTGTGGACGGCATTCGTATTATACATTTAGAGTTGGGTACTGGGCAGGCAGCAGCAGTAACACCAGGAGGAGGAGGTGGTGGGTTTTGAGACCAAGTGTGAATGGCATTAATATCTGGCATCTAGAGCTGGGTACTGGGCAGACAGCAACAGTAACAGTGGGAGGAGTAGGAGGCGGTGGGCTCTGAGACCAAGCGTGGACGACATAAGTATCTTTCATATAGAGTTGGGTACTGGGCGGGCAACAGTAGTAACAGCAGGAGGAGGCGGTGGGCTCTGAGACCAGGTGTGGACGGCATAATAATCTGGCATCTAGAGCTGGGTACTGGACAGGCAGCATCAGTACCAGCAGGAGGAGGAGGCGGTAAGCTCTGAGACCAAGTGTGGACGGCATTGTTATCTGGCATCTAGAGCTGGGTACTGGGAAGGCAGCAGCAGTAACAGTAGGAGGAGGAGGCAGTGGGCTCTGGGAGCAAGTGTGGCCGACATTAGTATCTGGCATCTAGAGTTGGGTACTGGGCAGGCAGCATCAGTAATAGCAGGAGGAGGAGGCAGTGGGCTCTGAGACCAAGTGTGGATGACATTAGTATCGGGCATCTCGAGCTGGGTACTGGGCAGGCAGCAGCAGTAACAGTAGGAGGAGGAGGTGGTGGGCTTTTAGGCCAAGTGTAGAGGGCATTAGTATCTGGCATCTAGAGTTGGGTACTGGGCAGGCAGTATCAGTTAATCCCAGA
Source organism: Pyxicephalus adspersus (assembly GCF_032062135.1). Classification (NCBI taxonomy): domain Eukaryota; kingdom Metazoa; phylum Chordata; class Amphibia; order Anura; family Pyxicephalidae; genus Pyxicephalus; species Pyxicephalus adspersus. The sequence goes on from NC_092860.1 coordinate 66,785,832, forward strand.
GGAGGAGGTGTTAGGCCCTTAGGCGGAGTGTGGACGACCTTAGCAACTTGCATCTAGAGCTGGGTACTGGGCAGGCAGCAGCAGTAACAGCAGGAGGAGGAGGCGGTGGGCCCTGAGACAGAGGAAGGACCACATTAGAGGTTGAGGCCATCACCTCTATAGACAGTGTAGAAGCTGTAGCTATTGGAGACATGAATAGATGAACGAAATTCACACTGTCCATACCAATTATCTAGTGAAACCACATAAAGGGAAAGAGCTTTGCGGAAGCAGCTGGGAAATACACTGATTTCTCTTTATTTGTGGATATATAGCAAGTGCTATCACTTAGATAAATATCTGTATTTGTTTTAGAGAAATACAAACCTTTTTATGGGTTTTAGGATTGATATCAAGTGCTATCAGAATAAAATATCTGTATTTTAAGGAGAGAAATACAGAATTTTTTTATGGCTTTAGGGATGTATAGCAAAGTGGGATCACAATAAAATATCTGTATTTTTTGTAGAGAAATATAGATTTTTTATGACTATCAGAATAGAATATCTGTACTTTTTGAAGAGAAATAAAGAATTTTCATTGTCTTTTGGATAGATACAAAGTGCTATCAGAATTAAATATTTCTATTTTTTGGAGAGAAATACAGAATTTTTTTTGGCTTTGGTGATATTTAGCAAAGTGGGATCAGAAGTTTTGGGGAAGAAAAAGTGCGTCTTATAAGGCAAAAAATACGGTACACCTCTTGCAATTTATCACAAAAGCCAGAAAAAAAATATGTATCTATAAAAATTACAGATATTTGATTATTATCCACTTGCTATCTACCAAAAAAGGCAGAAAAATTTCTGTATTTCTCTCCAAAAAATTCCTTCACAACAATGTAATAAAAAAGTCATACAGAAAATATTTAGTTCAAGTTATTGCTGATAAAATTGATTCCACAAGCTATTGAATCATGCAGTTTTTAGTTTATTTTTTTTCCCCACATGCCTTCTCAAGGTTTGCTGGATCACCATCTTCACCAGTGAAAGGATATCCTCTCAAGTCCTAGAGAGCTTTAAAAAATCAGGCCCAATGTTCTTTTTTTGGAATCTTGCTTGCATTCCCATCAACATGTCAAAGATCTTTAGATAACCACAGGTGTTCAATTGGTATGTTTTATACTGGATTTTGTAAACAATATCTTCATATTGTTCTATGACTCTTTTAGATTGACTGATTGGTTTGGAATTGCTATATATTGCTATTTATAGAACTGCCATTAAGCTTTTTTTGTGAGGAATCACTAAAGAAGCACCATTCAGAAGGAGCATGCTCTTGTGACAAACTGTTGAGGAGTCCATTGATGCCATGGCAACGGAAGAATGAGCCATCATTGATGAAGAAAATTGACAAGTTACGATTATGTTACCTGTAGTGAGTTACAGTAACACCATTTGTAAGAAGGTAAACCCTTTGTTGGAAGCAGGTGCTGGGCTTTGTCTTTGGATAGATTTAGATCACAAATGCTATCATTTAGCTCTGCTTGTGTTAAAATCTCTGGTTCTGATTCTGAATCTTCAAAATTAGGGATTAGTGAATATTTGTTTATTTGTATTATGAAAAATTATTATTAATACAAATTTTTGTTTGCCAAAAAAAAACTCCTCTTTGTCTTTTTCTCATATAGCAGTGGCAGTTAGTTTCACCAGTTCAGTTTATGGTCTGTTTGGCTCAGTGCAATTTTTTTTAAATAGCTGTACTGTAAACTTACATATTTCAACATTTTTTTTGAAGAGAACATTGAAAACTTTTTTTAAAAGGACATAAAGTAGGTTTAAATAGCAATGCTGATTCAGAATTGGTTTGCACAATATGGCCTGGCAATATCCATGTGCATATATGACTGAGTATCATTTCTTTATCAGAGGTCGGTGACATTTACTGAGAATTACAAACACAGGGGTTAAATCAGGATTTGGGTCACAATTGCAGATTTACAAATCACTGCTGTGATCACATTATTGTTTAAAATTGTGATGTAAATCACCTGAAATGGTAACTTACTGAAATTAACTTTTTAGTTTAATCCAGAACCTGGGCCTGAGTGTTTTCCTTTGATGAGAGCAGGATATAAGCTTGTAAATCCTAGGTTAAAAAATGAAGACTTTAGGTAACAAATGAACTGATGTAGGCAACTGGAATTTTTGTTTGGTTTAATTGTACAACTCCTTCTACAACTGATGCCTCTGATCAGGATCTGACCTCATAATTCATAATGTCCACTACCTGCACCTTAAACCTTGTATGGCCAACAAGCTAAGTCACTCTCATGCTCTCATGAAGAAGATGAATACTTTTGTTAATCAACTAATGATACCTGCTACACCAATCCAAAAAGGTATCAGGACAGGCAACTTTAAAAATGTGTAACAAAGTGCCTGTTTCTTTACCACATCTCCAGCACAGTGGACTTGTGTGTGGGTACATTTTAGCTAGAATTTCTGGTGTTCTGTACCACCTGGTGGGAAGTTTTTAGTTTGTCTCTTAGTATTTACTACTTATTGAGACCTTATGTCCATAGTATAGAAGATCTTTTTGTTCCTCGGGGAAGTTGAGGTGGAAATCACTTCCCTATCTGGAGATAAATGAGGGTGCTGATGTGGCATGTGATGAAAGCTGTAGTTTGTATGTGTAGGACAACATCCCTCTCAGAGGGTTACCGCTCACATATAGTAGACAGTGCCATGCAGATGGAATAAAAGGTGTTTGAATGCATACTCCTCCACGTATCCAAGCAGGGGAGGGAATGGTCTGTTCGTACATGTGATATGGGGATCCATTCCAGGGGTTGTAGGAAATAGACAGTGAGAAAAATTCCTTTCGCGATCCATTTCCCAAAGATTATGTCGGTCTTACTGGTGGAAAACTTGGGATGTCCTAGTATCGGGAACAAGGGGGAGGGGAAAGTCTCAATGCCTGCGTTCTGGAAGAACTTGCCTACTATTATCCTGCTAAGGGATGAAGGCTACAGTCTTTTAGGGGAACACCAGGCTGCAGTACATAGATGGATAGGGAACATCCTCAAGTCTTACCCATCCCTTAAAGTGTGCATGCCTGCATCAATCAACTAAGATGGTCAGGTGAACGGCCTTATGATACAACACAGGATCTGGAAATGCTATGCTTCTTTTATCTTTTGGGAGTCACAGGAGGTGTTTGCTAGACCTGGGGAGTCAGTGTTGCATATAAAACACAAAAACTCAGAGCAGAATTTTTGTAGCAGATGGGAAGGTAAGTGGACCAGCAACGTTTCCAGCAGGTACAAGAGTTGCGTTATTATATTCATTTTAAAAATTTTACAGCGCTCGAGCCATGAAAAGGCATGCTGCTGCCATGCTTGTAGGCCCCTATGTATTGTACTAAAAAGTGGTAAGAAATTCAGGTCTACCAAACAGTAGTAGATTAGGAATAGTGATTTGAGAGGAAATAATGTAGAAAAGCAAATAGTCTGCATATGCAGGGACTTTGTGTCCTGTTTTGTTGATTGAAAGACTGCGTATGGCTGGATTCTTAAGGATATGTACTAGTAAAGGTTCTAATAGTAGGATGAAAATTAGGGGGGAAAAGGGACAGCCTTGTCTCATACCATTGGTGATTGAAAAAGGTTGAGAAAGGATACCGTTGGTGGTGGGGTGCCTATAAAGTACTTAAAACCGTTCAAGAAGATGGGTTGGTATCCCTATGTGTGTAAGGACCTGGTGCATATATGTCCAATCTACATCCCTATTTAATGTACAGCGCTGCGTAATATGTTGGCGCTATATAAATCCTGTTTAATAATAATAATACATGGTCAAAAGCCTTCCCGGGATCAGCAGAGAAAATCTGCATAGAAATGGTAATTGAGATAGCATGATGGATCAGGTCAGAGAGTGTACAGAGGGTGTTATTTCATGCCTCTGGATATGACAGGAACCCACTTTGATCTGGCATTGGACTCTGCATTCTAATACTAGAAAAAAACTTTAGATTGCAATTCAGTAGTGATATTGGTCTGTAGCTTGCGTAGAACTGGAGGTCTTTGTCAGCTTTTAAGACTATGGTAAAATGAGCAACTGACAAGTCTTTGGAGAGGGGGCAATCTGTCTTGGTAAGAGTGAAGGTTGTCACATTTGGGGAGACAGGGCCAGTGGGGCACGCTATGGCTTGTGGTACAAGATTTCACTTGGGAGCGCTCTTGGAATTGAATGTCAACCTGGATGGCCACGGAGATCAGGTCATTCAGAGACAGGGGAATCTCCCGACCAGCCAACTCATCCTTCATGCAGTCAGAAAAGGCCATGTTAGAAGGTAGCGTGGAGGACCTCATTGTTCCAGGCAAGCTCAGCTGCCAAAGCACGAAACTGTACTGCGAACTGACCTATAGTAAGTGACCCTTGACAGAGGCGCAGAAGTACGGTGGCTGCTGAGGTGGCGCCACTGGTTCATCCAAGAACCTCCTAAAGAGGCTCAGGAAGGCTTCAATATTAGTTACTGGATCCTTCCTTTCCCAGAGTGGGGATGCCTACGCCAGAGCTTCTGCAGACAGTAAGGAGACTAAATATGCCACTTTGGCCTGGTCAGTGGGTACCTTTTATGGCTAAAGCTCAAAATGGATGCCGCACTGGTTGATGAAGCCACAGCAGGACTTGGGTTCCCCAGAGAATCGCTGTGGAGGTGGCAAGTTTAGCGCAGAGGCAAAGCAGTTGATTTAAGCGAGCAGTGCAGCAGCGTAAGTGCATGAAACACCTGGATATGAATAGCTTCCTGAGCGTCAAGCCTCTGGGTGAGTTGGAAGTTGCTGAGGTCTAGGAGGGTGCTACAATGTTAAGGTATGTCTATTTTTTAGATAATTTAACTATTTAGATCCCTCTTGGCATAGAGAACATTTTTTGCAAAAAAAATATTTTTATGTTATGGGGAAATTTTCCCCCCTAGTACAAGCCCTATTCTTAAAAGTAATAACTTTTACAACCTCTACTATACATATACTACCTACCTAAAAACCATGACTATGGATATTTTTGATATTCCTATGCTGTAAATTAAATGTAACCCCCTCTAGCGGTCTAATTCTGTTCAAATTTCCATGCAAAAAGCGTTACAATTTTTTTGCATGGAAATTTATTTTACATTGTAGGCTATAATTCTTAGACATAACTCCCCAAAATATGTTCAATAGTTAATACATTTAACCCCCCTAGCGTTCTAATTCTGTAATTTTTTGATGCAAAAAGTGATCCTATTTTTTTTGCATAGAAATTTTTGTTTATATTGTGGGCCTGTAATTCTTAGGATTAACTCCCGGGTATAATAATTATATTTATTTATTAT
>NC_092860.1:66793129-66829225 GCF_032062135.1 Pyxicephalus adspersus
GTCGCATTCAGCCTCAATTTTCATCCCAGGTGCGCCGGTAAATGGAAATCTTGGTGGTGCTGCCTGGTCCGCATCAAGGTCAATAGGACACCATGTGCGCACAGGTTCAGAATCGTCGCTCAGTTCACTTTCACTGTCCGATGACAAATTTCCTGGTGAATCGCTATCACTATGGCTTGATTCCACAAGGGACTCCAAATCGCTATCGCTGCTTTCAAATTCCTCCAAAACAGCGCTTGCGCCGGCGAGATGTCGTTTGGATGCCATGCGGTCTCCAGCAAACAGTCAGGAACATCAAGGTCAAAGACAAAGTGATATATTCAGGAAGTGATTTATAAGCCATCAAAAGTTTAGATCAAGGTCAGGGCTAATAGTGGGCAAAATGAAAATCAGGGCACTGGGCAATAATGCTTGGTGTACTACAATATGTATTTGTACTTTTATTGTGTGTTTTTCACTGTGAAAAAAAATTTAAAAGCAGATTACATAGTAATCTGCTTTCTAATTTCCCGCCCCCACAATCCATCACTCCACCGCATCAGCCGGAAGATGTCACACATCTTGCCGGGTGATGCGGTGGGGATGTCCCCGCCCTACTAGATCAGCCTCCGGGAGTAGGGGATGATGTCCCCTCTGCTCACCCTCCTGCTCGCATCACCCGGAGATCAGCCTCCGGGAGATGCGAGCAGGAGTAGATCCAGGGGTTGCTGCTAGCGGGAAATCTCCGCTGGCATCACCCTCTGGATTTACTATTGGTGATCGCATCTGCAGTTAGATGCGATGCACTAAGCAGAAATCCTATTTAAAAGCAGATTACTCCGTAGTCTGCTGGAGCACGGGGATAAGGTAAGGGGGTCCCCCAAAGATACCCCGAGTGTGACTCGGGATTACCGCTTTTTGCAATTTTTCCCACCCCGAGTCACACTTCGGGAATACCGCTAGGGGGGGTTAATTAATTTAATATTAAACTTTAAAAAAAATAGTTAAAATGTAATAAAACTGTACAGTAGCATAAAATATATATATATATATATATATATATATATATATATATATATATTATATAATTATATAAATATATATATTATATGAAGATTTCTTTGTATTGGACTCAATAAATCTATTTTGTATTGAATCCAATACAAAATGATTTGAATTTCCCGCCGCTCCGCCTGCACCGACAACCCAGGAAACCCCATGGATCTCGGCTCTTCACTTCGCACCTGCAGATCGGAGGGCGAAGACCAGACCAGAAGGATGACGGGGGATGGCAATGGAGCAGGGTAAGTGGGGTTTTTCTTATCTTAAAGTGACCCCGAGTGTGACTCGGGATTACCGCTTTTTGCAAGTAAAATCCACCCCGAGTCACACTTGGGATTACCGCTAGGAGCATTAAAGTAATTTTCAGTAATTAGTAATCCTTCTTCTTTTTTCGTGTTTTTTACAAGGAAATAAGTTTTAACTTATAAACTGACATCATATGGTAATCCCTGCATAAATACCTCTCTAACCATCTACAAGTAAGTAAGACTATTTATTTTTTACCTGACTCTATTCACAACAAATATTTCAACATATTGCTAGACCTTAAATACAGCTTTATAAGTAAATGATTGCACCAGACTCAAGACATTTCATATTCATTAATATTCATTTATTAATATTACAGTAATTACAGTATATCAAAATCAGCTCCAGAGCCTCCAGTGGTGAGGATGTCACGCTGCTGGTTACCTTCAGGTTGTGATCCCTGGGCACACCAGGGTGGGCAGGAGGATGCTAAGTAACAATTCACAAGGCAGAAGAATGGTCAAAGAAAGCCAGGGTTAGGGCAGGCAGCAGGCAAGAGAGGTCAGGTCACAAGCCAGGGGTCAAATACCAGGGATCCAGGAAATGGACACCAGTGACACAGGGATCACTGCAGACACAGAGCACACAGGAGACACCTAGAAGCTACAGGAGGCACAGGTGACCTAGGAACAACCACAGACAGAAAGGTACACTGGAACAGCACAAGGGAATTGGCTGGAAACATACTGGGCATCAAGGGGTTAACACAGGAGCTAGAAAGGGTAAACACTGAATTAATCAACAGGTGTACAGGAACTTGCTAGCAAAGCTAGGGGCTCAGCACTAGTGAAGACACGTTGCACGAACACTTGAGTGTTGTGTCTGAGCTAGCTAAATAGCCAAAGATGATTTAGAGGCTATTTTCTGATTGGCCGGTGGGTTGGACAAAATTGATAAAGCTTGGTAGCAGAGGCATGCCCAGAGTCAGAACTGCCCACATGTGCAGGAAAGAGATGCCGGCGCTTTAGCGAGGAAGAGGTAAGTGTGACATAGGGGTCTACCAGAATTGGAATTTATACTGGAAACAAAGATTTGGTCTCTTTTAACTTGGATTGCGTGAGCCAAAGATTTGCCACGTATATTCCTGTATTTCGTTAAAGCGCCATGAACTAGATTTGGGGGGGGGGGGGGGTTAGGGTCAGATGTAATAGTGATAGAGATTAAAACATGATCCGAGAAGGGTATTGTACCAATCTCCGATGATTGCATGAGGGGAAGTGATCTGTGTTTTACTAAAAAGTCTATACATGAGTATGTTTTGTGTACTGGGGAGTAGTTTGTGTAATCTCAGTGTGGGGTGTTGAATTCTCTATATGTAAACTAACTGGTGAAGGCGTAGGAGATTTTTCAGCCTCTGTATAGTGGAGTATGGGAGGTGGGAGGCCCATTTTGACACGTCATGGGTCAGATCTAGTACAATGTCTCCACCTATCTCCATAGTGCCCAAAGCAAATTTTTCTGCAATGTCCAAGAATTCTTCAAAATAAGGGAGTTGATTGGTATTGGGAAGTTAGAGGTTAACCAGTTTAAACAGGTGTGACTGGGTCAGATTGTACAGCAATAGGCCACCAAAGAAGGGGCTTGGCAATCTAAATTCTGACACCCTTTGACTTAGAATCTGGGGAATAGCCATGATAAGCCATCTGGAATTGGCAGTATTTAGGTCATTAGTATTTTATAGTGATGGAAGTGTGTTTCCTGAATTAATGCGATTTGACACTGTATACAGCTGAGTGCATTAGGAACCACTGAGCACTTAGTTGGGAAGTTAAGGCCTCGGATTTCATTTGTACTGCCCTTGCTTCTAAAAGTGGATTACCTGGGTGAAGAAGAAAAAGGGTGGGGCATTGGGGTACAAAGGTAGGTGTGGGATAAAAAGAAGGGAAGGATGATCCCTTGGCTATCCACTCAGGGTAAGTGGGCAGGGATTGTCATGAGGTAGTCTAGAGCCCTACCCAGACAAGAATTTGATGGTGGTAAAGTGTATGTATACAACCATAATATCAATTACATTGTATATAAAAAAACAACAAGTGAACAAACAACTCCGGAATTAACAATAGGACATAGTGGGCCATAACAACACATATACTACCAGTAACCTAGATGTGTAGCTTAGGCAGGGAGCCAATGGTTTGACTCCTATTCAGGCCATGTCTAGAGGTAAGTACAAGCAAATAACTATTTAGTTCCCCCAGAAGGTCCATAACCAAATACCAGGGTATGCCCTCTAGTAACTGAACATATTAGCAAATAACTATAAACCATCAGAGCATATCAGGAACCATGTGTTATGTTGTTACAATGCTAGGTGTTGTTGTGGAGTCCCCGTAAAAAAGACAGAGAAGAAAAATATAACATAAGCAGTATTTCCCTGAGAGTGTAAGACAAACATGGCAGGTAGGCAGGCAAAATAAAAAAAAAGTATGGTATCAACTGGTTTTCAGAGTGTGCAGTGGTATAAGGGTCTGTAGTCAGACCTCCTAGTAGGCTCACATGTAGTGGGGTATCCCAGTACTTGATGAAAAAATGGGAAACAGAGATCAGAGTATTCATTGCAGTTACTATAGCCTATACTCACCTGGTAACCGGTTTTTAGGATCCAATGTTGTAGTTGTTTTCGCACGTCTTTGGAGAAAATGGTAACTCCTTAAGAGCAGAGGGTGCTTGGGAGCTCCGGTCTTCTGAAAAGGCATTCCTTCTAGGTCTCCGGGGCACTCGAGAACTCTGGATTTGCTGTGAGATAGATGTGATGTCAGGAGGGAAATCCAGCCATGGGACAAGAGGTGACCAAGAGGTGAAACAGATGGCCCCATCGATCGTACGCCCCTGTGGAATAGATTAGGTCCAAGAGTGGGAGCAAGGTATGGCGCATACATAAGGTCTGTCCAAAAACATCAAGCAGAAGCTGCGCTCTTGCTCCATCAAAGTCAACTGGGCCGTGGTGCCAGGACTTCCTTATGATCTCTTCTTTCAAAGTATAGTAGTAGATCTGACACAATACATTGTATGAGGCAGGCAGGATAGATTGAGGATTGTAACTTAGTATTTTGCCGCGGCTGGGTAGCCCTGTGAGTCCTCCAGATAGACCAGGGGACTCCCTGGAATGGCAGGAGAGTTTTTTTGTGGGGGTTCTTAAGCACAGATCCGAGGCACTTGTGCTAGGGAGGAGAATCGCTGGAGGAAGTCATCTTAGAAGACAGCTGGTCCAGCGTGGGAGCTCTGAGAAGGGAAATAGCGGGAGAGATCTGTCTCTTTACCCACTCGTTTAGGTAACAGTGTCTTCTTGTTTTGAGGCATGTGGTGAACAGGGAGAAAACTGTCAGTGGAAGCTGTGAAGATGTGATTTTACAGTAGTGGTAGCAGGAGCTCATATGGGTTGCATCCTCACCCCGCCATTATGTAGCCACTCCCCCTGAGAGCAAAACTCTTTAGGCTTGTCAATATTGAATATAAAGCACTGTTCAACCATTATATTTTATTTTACCATTTTTCATTTGTTATGTAGGAAAACAACTCAAAATAAAAAGTTATAACTGTCCTGATAATTTCTAAAATATAAGGATGACAGGGGGCGGTTCAAATGAAAGGTGGTGAGATGAGTTATGAAGTTATTCTTTCAAGTAAGTACTATAACTTTTTACCTAAGTCATGCTCACTAGATGACCACAATGTCACACAGTGGCCATACTGTTAACATGTTAGATAATACCAGATTTTTCAGATTTGCCCATTCTATTGACCTGCCATCCTGTCATACAATCTGCAGCTCATTAAAGGCTAAAAAGATTTGCATCATAAACTCTCCACTTAGGTTACATAAAATCCCAAAGATTTAAAAGTGACCCAGTAACCAGTGTAAACTCTCTCATCTGGACACCTATAATCCAAACATTTAGAAAGAATGACCCTATTTACAAAATATTATCTTTAAAATGTAACATAAAAGTAAACATATGAAGTAAGGTTAATATTTATAGTATAAAAAAAACATACATTTCAATCATCCATTTGAAGTGTACATTCTGAGCAGGTCCAGCCCAGCAACTTAATTTGTCTCTTAAATTTAAAAGTGCAAAAATCTTAATTGTTTTATTGAGACACTTACTGATTCCTTAGCACTGCCCTAAATAGGTTAAATTGATCTGATACAGTGGAACTGGACACAGGAAACTGATGACTCACAGTGACACTAAATATACTGTGCATGAAAATAAAGGGAATTATTAATTAGTACCTCAGCTATATATATATACACTGAAAGGATTACATGCTATGTTATGTAACTTTCCCTATTTGTCCTAAATGTGAAAGGGCACCAACTGAAGTCAAAAGTAATGGTGGTACAATCAATAAATTTTTGAATACACAAGAATAAACAATATCAGGAACACAAACTAACTCAGAAAAAGTGCAAAGAAAACATTTTTTTAAAAGATAAACATTTATCAATTTTAATAATTATTTACAATTTTAATAATTATTCCACAACAACATAAATGAAAATTATGAAAGTGAAAATTATGAAACGGTAAGATTATAATAAAAATATGCAATAAATATTTGTATAAATACATTTGTATAAACACATAAAAGGTAAATCAGGAAAAGGTGCTATACAGCATATAAAGTAACTTACCTTTACATTTCTTTACCAGTTACAGATTAACTAATTAGACTTTCCGTGTGATTACAAATGACCAATGTCTATGTCAACATAAATTACATTTTGTAAGGAACTTACCTTTCCAGCGAGCTTGCGGCGTCCCTGGGGTTCACAGCCACAGAGGCTGTGTTTCTCCCTGCAGGCAGAGGGATCCGTTCTGGCCGAACTACTGTTCGGCCAGGCGGCATCCCCAGCATCCCTATGGACGTGAACAGAGAAAGTCTTGTTCTCAATACTCCTGTGGATGTGCAAAGTAGGGCACTCGGCTGCCTCGCCGCGGGGCAGGACATAGTTTGAAGCTACACCAGCAAGTAGAACAATGCAATGCAGAGTATAATCTTAAATGCAAGTTTGTGGATGCATTACAGTTAAAATTGTCTCAGATGGAAGAACTTGTTTCAGCACTTGAGATGAAATTGGCAGAAGCAAATTCCCAGCTGATGGCCAAAGAGAAATGCATTTTATCTCTTAGTACACAAGAAAGCAAGCGAGAGTCAGCTAATACCTGCACTCTTACTGAGATGCATGGGGGTAGACCTGCAGTCAGTGGATGCACACAGAGCTGCAAGTGAAAATGCCAGCACACTCACTGTTCAGGACAAATACCATCTGTGCCAGATTATTGGTGAATTTAATGGGCTAGAGTCACCAGTGAGTATCTCCAATAAATTGGAAGCTGTAGTGTGTCAATATGGCCTAAACAACAAAGATGCATGTGCTCTTTTAAGGGCCTGGCTTCCAGAACCACTTGCGGCCCAGATATCCATGAATAATGACCAGTTGGTTGGAGCAGAGGGTAGGTGAAAAGAACTGCAATGTGTGTTAAGAAGCAGGGATAGGAGAGGTACTCAGGATTTATCCAGAATGAAATTCTGACAAGGAGATGATCCAATAATATTCTGCAATGAGTACCTTTCACTTTATAGGGTGGTGTATAGCTGTCCAGATATTTCATCTGATGATGTGGAGTTCCTTTATTCAATGGCTAATACATGTCTTGTAAGGTATTCTGTTCAGATTGCTCATAGGAACGCTTCCTCTTACCAGCAATTCATAAATATTCTCAGGGACTGGTGTGAACAAGAAATAGAGAGGTATACCCCAGATATATCTGTCACACACAGGAGTACAGGAAGGCCAAAATCATTTAGATGCTACAAGTGCAACAGGCCTGGGCATATTAAAAGGTACTGCAGATCTCTAAATGTTTATAAAAATCACACCAGGATTGCCAATTTAATAGCTGATAGCAACGAGGCTAATGTAGATGAGAGCACAACCCCCATCCAAGACAATAAAAAAATCTTTACAGCCTGGAGTAAAAGATAACAACCATGAGAACGCAGCTAGTGCTGAAGGGGGAAGAAAAGGTATAAAGAGTAAAAATGACCAGCGCCTTAAAATGGCCAGGAGCAGGGCTGGACAAACATGCCAATGTTTGCTCCATGGGCCAATCTTCCATACTGGCTAGTATGCAGTTTAACACAAGCTGCATTGCCATTTTTCCTCTCCTATATGGCACAGTTGTATGGTACTGTTGTGTGGATCTGATTGTTAGGATAAAGGAAGAAATGATTGTTTGTCATGGCAAAGTATACTAATGTGTTTGTGTTCTCTTTCAGTGACACTGGAGGGAGATGTGAAAGTTTTATATGCTAAGGTTTGTTTTTTTCACAGGTTTTTTGCAGTAGGAGCACAGTACTGGCTAAATCTTAGTAAACTAGTTCAATTGTCTTTTTGTAACCAAGGAACATGTGGTGTTATGAGATCAATAATTAATTGTTTTGAAACAATTTCACCAAAAATCAAATGTTAAGTTAGGAAAACACTATCAGAGATTATCCCTTTGTGATGAATTGTGAATGTTTTTTTTTTTTTTGGTCAACCCTTTGCTTTTCAAGGTGTGACATTTTCTTCTCACAAATGAGCTAGAAAGTCCATGGAAACCTGTGTGCACACCAGAAGAAGTTGATTCTTTTGTCTTTGGTTTATTGTTTGTCTTTTGTAGTCTTTGTGTTTGTGTTTTATTTTATTTTGTTTGATGGCCAGCAGAACATTTGTGTTGCAATTTTCTTTTTCTGTTTTTTTAGTATTTTTTATGTCCTGTTTTGTTAAGGACTATAATATATACTTTTAAAATATTTTCTACTTGATTTTTAAAGAAACTCAATACTTTACTCTTAGCAATCAATATACTTAGTTTTTCTAGTGTCACCTGCATGTTGATGTAGTATTAGCTGCTAAGAATCTGATACTGCTCTTGTTCTTATTTTCCAGGATCCATAATAAAGCAACACTAAAGACCAAAGTTTGGAATTCTGGAGTTATACTTGTGATGGCAATTGGATGGAAGAGCTTTTATTTTACAACAATATATTGATGATATTAGCAATGAATATGCTTATACAGATCATTTAAATTGTTTAGTAGAATAGCAAGCAATTTCAATTCCTTCTAACCAATGAAAATGTTTCTAGAGGAATGTTGGGACTCCATATCCAACCCTGAGAAATCATCAAGCAATACTTGTATCTAGAGCAGGGTTGTCAAACTCTGGCCCAGGGGCCAAATCTGGCCGGCAATGTCCTTTTTTGCCCCCCAAAGAAATCCTAAATATGAATTGCAGCTGGCTCTCCGCTGCATTGTAATAGCGCAGCTACTACAAGTATTATATACATTTATCACTGTGTTGGGTGAATCATACAATATATTACCCCCTTATGCCCTTTGGCCAATGCATATGTTAGTTCTAGCTTAATCAGCCACATATAATTTTTTTATTTTTTTATCTGAACAAGGAGCTGTATTAGTACAATGTGTAGACATAAGACATTAATATTATAAGTGCGGCAGAAGCATGTAAATTATTAGTGGGTATTAGATTTTCTCACATTGAAATTAAGTACAAGAGTTAGTGAGCAAGGATGAAATATGTAATTTAATGTAACTTGTTGGTAAACCAGGTTACAATGATGTAGTTACTATATTAATTATTGAGAAAATCTCCAAAGGGGTATTGATGAATTGCCAATACTCATGTGGAGTCAGGTATGAATGTTGGATGAATGGGTTCCTGACTCGGGGTTCTCTTTCTTGGGCTACATTATGAAGAGGATACCTCCAACGAAATGCTCTTGAGTAACAGATAGATACTGAGAATGGAGAATGAATACAGATATCACATTTTTTTATGTCACTTCTTGAAATGTTTGTGTGCCATTCAGGCACAAGACCAGGGAATGTTGGAAGTGACCAAAATTGATATAAATATGACGTGTAAAAATGATTCTGCCGCCTTGAAAGCAAGCTATAAACCTCATTTTCTGTGGAGACAAATGCAGTCCTTAAAACAATCATCAAAGGATTGCTGAGCAGAGACAATCATTGATCCTCCATGAGTGGATGTCTGAGGATCATTAACACATTGGCCAGTTTGACCACCTGTTGGTAGTTCCTGCCCGAACTAGTTTACCATTGCTTCGTCTTCCTGGAGGGGGCAGGGGTCTGTGAAAATAATCCCAAGCTTGGGACAAGGACAATCTGTGTGACCCCTTGATCAAGACTTCACCAAGGATGAATCAAAAATGTGATTTGCTCTGGTTGTTGTAGTTGTGGTACAAGGAGAGAAAACCCTGGTGTGTATGGTTGTGTGAGAGAGAATCCCCAAGTGGTAGAGGTAGAGCTAGACCCTTTTCTGCTCCCTTTCCTATATACCCCTTTACCTTCTTCCCTTTTGTCTTGTAAATCATTTGTATATAATATCTTAAGGTGTAAATAAACCTTTCCCTTTTGTAAGATCTATTGGCACCCCAAACAGAGAACATTCTACAAAACCATTGGAGAAAAACACATTGCCTAGTCAAAGGTAGTTAAAATCTGTAAAAAAGGTGACACAAAAATATTTTCTAGATATGCTGAAATGAAAAGATGCCTAAATTAAAGGATATATATATATATACACTATATGTGAGAGTGAGAGAGGAGAGAGAGATTGATATGATATTGAATGTTTTTTTTGCCTGAAAACCTGATTGAGGCCTTTCAACAGTTTTTAAATACCTTGACTACAGTCTTCCTCTTCTCTGCCTAGTCTTTTTCTCTCCTACAATTTCTCCAAAACATTACTCCTGAGTAGCTAGCAGTGACAACAAGTTGAGACCCCCAAGGAGGAAGTTGGCAGAGTTCAGATAAAGAGGTGAGGACAGGCACATTTATAGTAGTAGAAGGAGGATTAGAGCAGTGGTCCCTAACTTTTTGGAGCTTGCAGACTGCTAAATACATGTACTCTGAACCGCGAATGTGCAGGGAGCCGCGTGTCACTCAAGGCAGAAGAAAGTTCCCCCAGAGTGACGTAATGATGCCAGAACCCGTCCACTCTCACATTGCAGGTCTGAGCCTGTCACAGCTCCAAACTAACAGCTCTGTGTAAATGCCACAGGGCTTAATGATAGGATGTTGACTTTTCCACTAAAATATCAGCAACCAATGAGATGTGTCTCACTTTGTCACAAACAGCCGTCTCCCTTTACAGCTTCTTCCTAGTAACTTAGATCAGACCTCACCACGAAAGAAAATAGGAAAGCTATCAGACCAGTCCTCAATTCCAATATTCTTATATGCTAAAATTACCTTTCAATAAAATTAATAAAGAAAGAAATGGGGGGTTGTCAATCCCATGGGACTACTTCATTATTTTTTGTGGCCCTATGAATTACTTTGTGACTAAGATTTTTTAATTTTACTATATCTTTATTAGAGGACGGTTTGCTAACAGAACAGGACATATGGGAAAAATGTGCACAACCCAGTGGGCCTAATTTATTAAAGCTCTCCAAGGTTGAAGAAAATATACTATCATGGAAGAACCTGTGAGATCTAGCAAACCTGAAATGCATCTGGTCAGGGATTGAAAACAGTCGCCAACTAATAGCTAATGATAAAAAATCCATTCCAGGTTTATTGGATTTCCCAGGTTCTACTGTGATAAGCTATTTACTCAAATAGAAAGTCTGGATTTATTCACCAGCAAAAATGTCTGAGGAGCAAGCTCAGGATGCCTATATTGGATAGCAAGAAGGAGGCCCACAGTTATAGGCCTGGTAAAGCATTTAACCCCCCTAGCGGTAATCCCGAGTGTGACTCGGGGTGGCTTTTACATGCAAACAGCGGTAATCCTGGGGGTAACTTTAAGAGCCCCCCTTACCTTTGCCCCACGCTCCAGCGGCGATCCGATGGTCCTGCTGTGATGCCGGGGCGCCGGTTCAGTGGGGGGTGCGGCCAGGCGGGAAATTTAAAAGCAGATTACTGAGTAATCTGCTTTTAAATACCACCTGGGTCCCGGCCACGCCACTGCCTGCATCAGCAGTGAGATGCAAAGCACAATGCAGGACTTCTGCATTGTGCTTCACATCTCACTGCAGATGCCAGCAGCAATAGCAAATTCCTGGGGTGGTCACCCCATCGCATTACATTTAGAACAAATTAATTAAGAACCTAAATAATGCATATGTGAAGAATCTTTGGGGAGAGGAACAAAAGGATGAGGGAGGCCCCTTCTGAAAGGAGAAGATAAGAAGGGTAGGTAAAAAGTAGAAGGTATAGGAAAAATTGGAGAAACAAGCAGGCGACATCCATGTTCCCTGGTGGGTAGTTATTTGGTCTTTCTCAACCTTATTAACATGGGGGAATCCCTGAAATTACTTTCAGGTCTTAAGAAACTCCAGCTTTTATTACTAATCCACAGTTTACAGTACATTGACCTGACAGGCAATAGGTAGAATGTCTCTTACATTGCTGGCCAGTGAGGAAGAATGTCACCTTTACACATTGCCAAAAAATCATTGGTGTTAGTTAAACTGACCTGAAAATCACAAATCTGTAATAAACCCCCAGCAGCCAAGTGGGGAAGTTTGGTTGCTAGGGGAATCCTGGTTGAAAAAAAAGTCTTATTGATAATCATACAAAGAGTTTATTACATTTTTTTTCACTTGCCAAGGATTTTTCAATATATTTAGTGTATTTCAGGTCTGTTGAATCCAGAAATGACATCAGTTTAATTGAATTGGCTCTAGTTCTTGTGATACAGGAATCAGAATAGACAATTTTACCAACAACAAATGTTAACACAGCAAAAATATTATCAAACTTTATTTACACCGATGATTTGTATTTTTATATAAAATGTAGCATTATTTTCATAATGATTTCATTTGCCTTTTTATTCATACAATTTCTTTTTTCACAGAAATAGAGGTCTTCAAGAAGAAGTTGTTTAAATGACCCTATTGTTTTTTTGCTACATTAGTGGTGAATATTCTCAGTAAAAAAATGAACAAGAAATATTACAGAATTTGTGAAACAAGCATATCTTGCATATTTTAGTATTAAACTAGGGGACCAAGATAAGTATTGGGCTCCCCATATGGTATGCAAAACTTGTGTAGAGTGTCTAGGTCAGTGGAAAAATCAAAAATTGAAACGTTTGAAATTTGGTGTACCTATGGTATGGCGAGAGCCCAAAAATCTTCATAATGATTGTTATTTTTGTGCTGTGAATGTAAAAGGTTTCAATCAATACAAGAAAAAAAAATGAGGATTACCCTAATTTGGAATTTTGGAGTTAGCAGTAGAAGTGAATATGAAGGAAGTGTTTAATCAAACCAGCAGTTCTCCCAAAAAGAGCTCAATAATTTAAAACGTGACCTAAGTCTGTCAAAACAAACATCTGAATGGTGTTTGTCGAATATCTCTATTCGATTCGACAGCTATTCGATTGAATAGTGGGATATTGTTCAGGTGATTTTTAGGGAGTGTGAAGAACTGCAGAAGCAATCAGGGGAGCAGAGCTGTCAGCTCTGATTGCTCCCACAGCCCTTTACTGGTTGTATGTGTTCTTGGATAGAGTTTCTCTATCCAAGAACAAAGGAGACCTTTGTTTCAGGATAGAGAAACCTTATCCAGGAATAGAGATAGTGCTCCCTGATTGCCTGAGAAAAGCTTTCCTCTGCCAATCAGAGAGCACTAGAGATTTTTAATGGGGAGACCTGTCCCCATTTAACCTCTAGTGCTGGGGATCTTCTCAATGAGAACAGTGTGTGATCCGCGGCACTAAAGGAAACTTTGATGGACCCCAGATTCGGAAACTGATAAACGATTCAAATTTCACAAGCTATGTGACTGATACTGAAGCTTCTGCCTGGCACAGCTATTTCATGGTTGTCAAGAACTTCTTGGGTAACTATAAAACACAAAATTATGAAGAACTGGTACAAAACTTTCTCTTAAGCTTTAAAAATGTGGGTGCTACTAGGAGCATTAAGCTACATCATCTCCATAGCCATTTGCAAAAATTTCCAGAAAACCTTGGCGATTTCAGTGAGGAACAAGGGGAGAGGTCCCATCAAGATTTAAAGGTGATGGAAGAAAGGTATCAGGGCAGATGGGTTAGATACATGATGGCAGACTACTGCTGGAGCCTTCAATGTGATTGTGCTGAACATCAGCATAAAAGGAAATCATACAAACTTAGTTTTTCAATTACTACTTTGTGGTTAGTTCTGTAAATATACTGAATAAAGAAATTAATTGGAAGAAAGGAAGAAAAGAGGAAAGAAGGCTATTTTTAGGTTTCAATGTAATACCTGATACATGATTCCCAAACATAAAAAACAAGTAGGTAGCAGTTGTTTATTATTTAGAAAGTCTCACTCGTTGATAAATCTAGAGCTTCATCAGTGGATTTTAATAAACACCACATCTTGGGAATCTGAGACACAACCTTCAGCATTAGCAGATATAATGGTAAAAATAAAAACGGAGCTGCCTCAGGTAATAAGTTGAGTATGCATTAGCAAGAGCTGGGAAGAGTAAAGGTGGTGATACTCAAAAGGTCAAGAGGGATGAAATATACTAATGGTGCAAACTGAAGGAAATTCTTAGTTCTTGCTGCTAAAAAAAGCGCAGCTCAACTACATGATCCATGTGTGTATTAGATATGGTAAGAAAGAGACCAGTCAAAATCTTAGTACCAGCTCTCAAGGGATGAACAAAGGTAGCCTGTCAGCAAACAACCACACTTGGTTAGTACCTTTGTTCATCCCTTGAGAGTTGGTACTAATAGTAGACCAACACGTCTGTATACGTAGGCATATCTTATCTTATCGTTTAATTTTGCCTAATTTTCACGTTTTATTAGTTTTCTTTGAGGTTAATATTGAGGTCATTATTTCAAAAACCAGAGCCAATCTAGCAAAACCAATACCATATTTGGAATCTGTGCATCAAACATAACCTAAAATGACTTTAATTTGTTTGGCAAGAAAATGTTTGTTGATCAGTGTTATCATTATTTTATTCTGTTTTTTTTAACATAATCAAAGGTTAATGTGGGGAATTTTCCAGAATTTGGCTATAGTGATATGGGCTGCTAAGAAAATGTAACACAGTAACAGTAGTTGAGGTTTATGTAAAGAATAAATTGATTTTTACTAAAAAAGGTGCTAGCAGGTGATTTGGGGTTGTTGATTATGGTTACTGGATAGATAGATGTTGTATTTTCTGGTCCAGAAACAGTTGACCTATGGGCAAGACCTATGGGCCACTTTCCCTTTCTGACACACCTTAATTAATAAACAGGAAAAGCCTGAGAGCTCACCTTGGCTATGAGTACAGGCACCATATACCACCACAGCACTGTTTTGTAGTTAGCTTCTACAAGTAATGTGTTGAGTGATATTGAGAGATTAGAGGCCTCGGTCTGTCTGTTGTCAACTCCCCAGGTGAAGCTGAGTGCATGTAATTTAAATGAGAGTGAGTAATTTACCAATAAAGAATGTTTGCTGAAAGTCATATTTACTGTTTCACAAATAGATCTTTCAATGTTTTTGGAAGCTTGCTTTTAACATATATTTGACTACTCACATGAAAGGTATTGCCTACGTTTTTTACTTTCCCACAATGGCTAACATGGTACAACACTTTACTTGCTAACAATCTCATTCAATCCTCCTTCACAGGAAAGCCATGCATGAATGTTTTATTCGTGGGTTTAAAAATCATATATTCAGTTGGCTGACTGTAATTAGGACACAAAAGAATCAACTGTAACTGACTTTGGCTTTTTATTTGTAAAGTCAATAGCAGGTGCATAGACTGCTATTCTTCTGTTATACAATGCTAAGAACCATGCACTCAGAGAGACCTGATAGTAACTTTAACAAATATCCCCCTGTTACTGTATTCTTGTTTTTATTAATTTTTGTTCTGTATAGTGTAAGAAAGGCAGATTTGCTTTTGACTGAAAGAAGAACTAAACAAAAAAAAAAACTTAAAAAATACCAGGCAGGTCCTTTATTGCAGAAGGAACGGGCTTTTTCCTCTCCTCAATAAATTAAACTTATTGCAATTTTTTAATTACAGTCACCTGTCCTCCCTCTGTTCCAGATTTTTGGCCATCTTGATTGGCTGGGCTGAAATGACGTAACTCCCATGTGTGCACACGTTTTTTTTTTTTTTGTTTTTGTCAAAATCCCCCCCTCCCCTTCAGGGCGGGGGTGATTTTTTCCAAAACAGCAATTTTGATACAGTTACCGTCAAATTTGTGTTCCTATTAGTGGAAACTATTAAAGGAATAAGCATTTTTCCCCTTGTTAATAGCATAAACATGTTAATAAAATCACTTTTTTAGCGTTCGCTTCATTTTCCCTACATAAAATTTACTACAGGTGCGCATAATAAGGTATATGACACCCTATGATAGGCAGTTAGCATGATGTTTGAGTATGTACATGGAACCATTCGGGAGGTTTAGGGCCTGATTTTTATAGATCCAACCACATTGTCTGCAGTGGCCGCATCTGAAAGTGCCATGAGGTATGGAAACCCCCCGTGGAATCTCCCATGATGATGGGGTAGGGGTTGTAGTGGCTTGATACCAAGGCATTTTAAGGGAGCCCAATTTTCCATAGGTTGTCTGAGGTTTGGGTCCAATATAGGTCCTAATAGTTGGATCAGTGGTGAGGATCCGTCAGTGTTTGCCTAATATATTTTGTACATGCTGATTGTGCTGATTAAATCTAGTGATAATATGTAGTTTGTGGTCCTTAGTTGGGTACTGGGGTTTCTGGATCAGACTCCCTTTCCAGGATTCAAACACTTTGGTAAGTTCTTTTAAAAAGTTTCTTACTGTATCCTCTTAAAATAAGTCCAAATGGAAGTCTTTTTCAGTGGTACAATTTCTTTTCAGTCTAAGATTCTGGCTATAAGGGACGCTATTAACCAGTGGTTTGGGGTGGGCGCTTTGGGCGTGTAAGATTATATTATCAGCTGTCTCCTTTCTATACAAGGATGTGTATATGCGATTGTTACATCCAAGAAAGGAATGGATTTTGTATGAGAGTTTTCAATGAATTGAAACATATTGCATAATGTCTTTTGGGAGCCTTTCCAGACAATGAGAATGTCGTTAATGTAGCAATGCCATAATTGTATGTTAGTCTGATATGGGTTGGCGAAAAAGTTTTTCGTCCAATCTCCAAGGTAAAGATTCGCATATGATGGGGCACATTTAGTCCTTATTACAACCCTCTGGGTTTGAAGATAGAACACATTGTTAAAAGTGAAAATATTGCGAGTGAGAATGTACCTTAGGAGTGAGATGATAAAGTTGTTATATGGATGCAATGAAGGGTCATTAGTGTCGTGTCTGGGCCAAGACTTTAAATCCTTTGGTGTGGGGTATGCTACTGTAGAGAGCCTTAATGTCTATAGTAGCTAGTATGGAGTAGGGGGGAACAATCATGTCTTGTAATGTTTGTAGTAGTTGAATGGTATCCCTAAGGTAAGATGGTAATTTAATTATGTACGTATCCACCAGATCACTTGCATTTGATGACATTGAGACTAAACCTGACACAATGGGGCAACCTGAGGGATTACATATATCTTTGTGAACTTTGGGTAAACTGTGGAAAGTTGGGATTACAGGGTATTTGATCCATAAAATGTGTTTTGTTTGCATGTCTATAGTTCCTGATGTATAGGTCTCCTGTATGAGCAAATAGAATTCCTCATAAAATTTTCTGATGTGACTGATATGAATGGTTTGATACCATTCCTTGCTTGTGAGGATCTTAAGGCATGTATTCTCATAGTATTATTTATCCATAGTAACTATATTGCCCCCCTTATCAGAGGGTTTAATAGTTACATGGTGATTGTTTTGGAGGCTATATAATGCACATTTTTGGGTGCGGGAAAAATTGGATGGAGGGGAATTTTGGTGAAGTCTAGTTCCAAAACTTCTTTGGTGACCATATTGAAAAAGGTTTGTAAATGTGAAGTATAGGTTAATGGAGAGAAAAGGGTGGATTTCGAACGTTTTGAGGGGTTGGAGGATATGCTAGGAGCATCATCTGTTAACCATCACTACTTACCCACCATTTTTTATCCCGTCTCCTATTGTGTGCTACTTTCCCCCCCTCTTAGGAAGTAAGCTCTTCCGGGCAGGGTTCTCTACTCCTCCTGGGTCACTGTCTGTATCTGTCTCTCATTTGTGACCCCTATTTTGTGTACAGCGCTGCATAATGTGTTGGGGCTATATGAATACTGTTTAATATTAATAAAAATAATACTAATAATTGGGAGTGTCCGGCTATCACTGAAATTCGATGATACAAGCACTGTGTATTAGTTGAAAAGGTTAAGTGGACATGGGCAAGAATAACAAGGCATGAAAGGCACCTTTGTATGGGCCAGTAAAATGACACCAGGAAAAGAAACCAGATTTGTGCTAATAAATTTGCTTACCTCTAATTTTGGCTTTTTGACTCATAAAAACATTTTCAAAAATAATTATAATGATGTAAGTTATGAATAATACAGCAGTAAAACCTAGTAACATTTTTAGAGTAGCACTATTTATCTAGACATGGACTTTATTTGTGAAGCAATATACACACATGCTGTGAAACAATTTTCAGGAGTCTTTCAAAAGTAGGATTGCTTCTTAGTTGGCTGAGTTATTGGTTTATTTAAAACCAAAGCAGAATTCTTTTATTAGAGGTACATGATTTTGCTTTTTGTCACTTTTAAGATATTGCTTAGCAATTAGGTTACAATGACTGTCCAACTGATCACCTAAAAAAAGGACTATTATTAGGGGATGATATCTCTGCATCACTGGTCACCAATATTCAAAGAGCTTTTATCACAGGATATAAGTTTATTACTAATTACAAAGTATTATTGTACTTTAAAGCAGGATAATATTGGAGGGGTATAAATGGCCAAGGTCATTAGCCTGTAAGGTAAAAATGACCTATTTTATCAGTTATTATCAGAGTTCAATAAAAGCTATTGATCAGCAATGCTGGTATTGCAGAGATGACTGTGGAAAAAATTACCTGGAGAAACGCCAACAAGCACCGGGGTGCTAGTAGTGTGTTGGCACAATATTTCATAATATATGTGGTTTTTTATAATTATTCTTTATTTGACTTTGAGAAATGATTTTTGCCAAAGCGGAGCAAATCAGTAGCAAGAAGCCTTGATAATTTGATATTTTCATTTAAAGATTTGAACACCACATACTGTATATAAACACAAAAAATACTGCTGTTTGGCCTTTGAGCGTGAGAAATTATAAGTCCAATTTTTAAGGTTTTCATTATTTATAGGTAACATGTTTCACTGAGTACTTTGATGATTTTTGTCAGTCTTATGGCTGGCAAACACCTTTGTTGCACAGATGTGAGATCAGCCATGGTAGAGTAAAAGTGACTCTAGTAGAAAAAAATTAATTTACAGAAAATATAAAAAAAGTATATAAAAGTATATGATTCCTTGTATTAGGCTTATATTAAATTATTGCAATTTAAACAACAAAACAAACTTTTAAGAAGCTGGAAACCAGGTTGCTGCTTGGTAAATAGCAGTACTACAATCTCTGCAAAACTGCAACTCCCACTGGAAACAGTATGTGCACTTTGGGATTGGTTGGATGAATGCATCTCTCCCTGCTATATACTGTAGTTGTAACTGTGGACAATGCCTACGTCACAAGTGCGTCTCTGAAGCTCTGAACCCACACAGTTAGTCTGTTAGAGAACCTAACCCTTGTTTAGGATTCTTAAAGTAGGTTTTATCATGACATATGAAATCTTCCTAATAATACAATGACTATAAAATAACCAATAAACATGTAGTTTATAGTTTTATATAAGGCTGATATATCAAATGTTAAGTAGTACCAATTCCAGAAAATATTACATTTAATACTTGATTTTTTTAGAAAATAATACTGGCTTTGTTTCGTCTGGCATTTTTTGAAATTGTAATTAGTTTTTTTACAATATTTTGTAAAAATGGCAAAGCACAATGTGGCCCAATTAGTGATAATCTTAAAATCTTGATTTTTGGCTCCACATGTCATGTCTGCCTAATATATTCCAACAGAATGCATATCTAGCTATATTGGAGAATTGCAATCACAATGGTGAGGGGGAGCGTGATACCACCCAAACAATTGCTATTTTTGTCGCTAAATCACAAATAGATTTTCAGCTAAAATGTAGCACAAAATTGTATATCCATTTATGGGTTCTGCAATCAAGCCTGTTCCTCATCGTGATTCATTGTCTGTTCTTGTACCACCACATGATGGACCTATCCTGATTACTTGTCAGATGAAGATTCAGAACCAGAGATGTTTACACAAGCAGAACTGAATTATTTTGTTTGTGATCTAAACCCATCAAAAGACAAAGCAGAGCTGCGTGCTTCTAGGCTTAAGCAGAAGCACTTGCTTACAATAGGTGTAACTGTAATTATTATTATTATTTTTATTAATATTAATAAACAGGATTTATATAGCGCCAACATATTACGCAGCTCTGTACATTAAATAGGGGTTGCAAATGACAGACAAATACAGACAGTGACACAGGAAGAGAAGATCCTGCCCCAAAGAGCTTACAATCTAGTAATTCACTACAGAACACAAAATAATAACTTGACAACGTTCTTCACTGATGATGGCTCACTGTACAATTGCAATTACATCAATGGATTCTTCAACAATTTTTCAAGAGCATGTTTCTTTTGAATGGCATCTCTTTATTGATTCCTCACAAATAAGCTTGAAGCTTGAAACTGCATAATGGCAATTCCAAACCAAGAGTACTGGTTGACCATTCTGTTTATCTTATTTAGCCAAGAATCAGAGATGAGTTAGGAAGAATCATTGTCAAAGCTTTGCTTTGGGTGACCTGTATAAAATATTTCTGCCACCTCTTCCTATCAAGCTAGGCTTGATGAAGAACCTTGTGATGACCATGGGTAAATGTATAGGTCCACAAATCAATTACATTTTGCAGGATGAAGGTATTAACCCCCCTAATGTTCTAATTCTGTCCGTATTTCCACGCAAAAACATTTTTTTGCATGGAAATTTATTTTGCACTGTAGGCCTATAATTCTTAGGCATAACTCACTGAAATTTGTCCAATATATAATACATTTAATAAAAAACTTTAAATTTAAAAAAAAAAATCTGTTAAAAATAAAAAAAATAGTGAAACATGTAATATAACTGTATAGTAGCATGTATATTGTATGTATAATATAAGATGGGGGCCATTCAAGAGGCTCTGCAGAACTTTCTGGGCAGCCATAAGTCTACTGCATACAAGAAAAGAGTTCAGAATCTACTTGATTTATATCAGAAACTGGACTGTCACATGTCATTGATAATACACTTCTTGCACTTTCATCAAGACTTCTTTCTAGAAAATCTTGACATGATGAATGGTGAGCAAAGAGAACCTTTTTACCAGGACATTCAGTCAATGAAGTGTTGCTACCAAGGCCTATGGAATAAGTAGGACAGCTGACATACTCTAAGCATTTTTGAAGAAACAGTGGTAGCTTGCTTATGCTTTCTGTATATCTATGTCCCTTGATGCCTAGTTTACTTCACACTGAATATAATAAAAATTTACTTCATTTAAACTTTCAATGGTAGTTAGAAATACATGCAAGCACACTACAAGCACAATACAAGCAAACCAACATTACTCAACCAACTATCAATAAGTTGACCTGACCGGAAAAAATTGAAAGCAGATCTAAACTCAGCGTAAAAAACTGATTTAGAAGTGTGTGTTGTAGTCTACGATGATTACAAACAATGTTATTTGTTGCCTTGCATAATTATTTTGAAGCCATTGATCACCAGGTTTGTGCTGCTGTGCTGCTAGTTCTTTTTAATTGATTTATGCCTGGTAAAAATGCTTTAACAATAGTAGTACACATAAAGGTTTAATAGAAACAGTAAAAATAAGTGAAAATAAATGCTCAATAAATGCTTTTTTTTTTTGCATATTTCATTTATTTAGTTAAGCAGAAATTCTGGAGTTGTGGATATAAAAATGGTCACTAGATGCCAGCACAGGACTTTTTTTAAACATGAACACAGAAAATATTTTTTTTAAGTACAGCTGCGACAAGAGAATAATATGGGCGGTCATTGTTTACTTCCTGTTAAAAGTTCTGGCTGCCTATTTGTGTCTGGATTTAATATATCAGAGATCTGAGACAAGTATGTAACAAATGCACGTCAGATAAAAGTCAGAATTAAAGGTCCTGTTAATAGCACAGAGGTTTTCCAGAATCCAGGATATTTTTCTGATGGAGGAACTTCTGTGCTTCGACAGGTGAGGCCTTTCGCCGCCACTGGTTTTATTTAATCTTTTTCTCCTCTTCTGCGGAACATCAAGATGCCCTCTCACTGGACACCTCCTGAGTTGCCCTACTAGGCTTGCTATTTACTAGTGGAGGCTTTCCTATAGGTCATAATATGGCTGTTTTTGTTTCTAAATATGCAAAAGATATGGGTCTACACACCCCACCCCCGTGCACCCTCCTTTTCTCTTTTGTTTTCCTTGTCCAAACTCTGGCTTTGCTTTACATATATAGTTACATAGTTACATACCGTAGTAGAAAGACATAAAGTCCATCAAGTTCAACCACTAAGGAAATAAACATATCCCAGATATAAACCCCTATAGAAATAGTTGGTCAAGAGGAAGGCAAAAAAAACCCTGGTACAATTTGCATCAACAAGGAAAATAAATTCCTTCCTGATTCCATGAGGCAACCGGATGTTCCCTAGATCAACAGTCACTGTTAATTTTACTTTAAATCCCTAATACCCAGTTATATTCTGTGCTTCTAGAAAAACATCCAGCTTTTTCTGTAAGCAATCTATAGTAGTTGCTGAAACTACTTCCTGAGGGAGACGATTCCTCATTTTCACAGACCTTACAGTGAAGAATCCCTTCCTTATCTGGAGCTTAAACGTCTTTTCTTTCAGACGCAAATAATGCCCTCTTATTCTTTGTAATGATCTCAAAGTGAATAACTGGGAAAAGAGTTCTCTATATGAACATTTATATATCCACACAGGGTGATCATATCCCCTCTTAAACGTTTCTTCCCAAGGGAGAATAGATTTAGTTCAGCTAATCTCTCCTCATAGCTGAGCTCCTCCATTCCTTTTATTAGTTTAGTTGCCCTTCTCTGCACTCTCTCCAATTCCACAATGTCCTTTTTGTGAACTGGTGCCTAAAACTGGACTGCATATTCCAGATGAAGTCTTACCAATGCTTTGAACAGGAGCAGGATTTTGTCTCTATCTCTGCAGTATATTCCTATTTTAAAACAGGAAAGTACTTTACTAGCCTTAGATATATTGCAGCTTAGTATTGCATGCTGTTATTAGGTCTATGATCAACCATAACCCCCAGATCCTTTTCCATTTCTGACTCCCCCAAACATATTCCCCCTACACAGTATGAAGCATGCATGTTGTTAGCCCCCAAGTGCATAACTTTACATTCATCTATTTTAACTGCCATTTACCACCAGATCTGCTTGTAGATTATAGACATCCTGTATAGACTTATTTCCATTACATAGTTTGGTGTCATCTGCAAATATAGAAATGGTACTTTATATCCCAAACTCTATATCATTTGTAAAGATGTTAAACGGTAATGGTAACACTAATCCCTGGGGTACACCACTAATAACCTTAGACCAGTCAGTATATTAATCATTAATTACAACTCTGGATGCAGTCTTTAGGCCAGTTCTCTATTCATTTACAGATTGACTTTTCTAAACCTATTGACCCTAACTTGCATATTAACCCTCTGTGGGGTACTGTGTCAAATGCTTTAGCAAAGTCGAAGTACACTATATCAACTGCTATTCCACTGTCTACCTGTTTACTTACTTCCTCATAAAAAGAGAGTAAATTGGTTATACAACTTCTGTCTTTCTTGAAGCCATGCTGACTATCACTTATAATATTATTTTCTAGCAGAAACTCCCCTATCTGTCTCACGGAGAGACAGGACCACTAGGGGGCGTATGGAGGTGGTGCCCTGAGAAGGGCAAAGGCACAGAGTCTAAGCTGTAACCAGGTTTTCTCCAGAGCACCTGATGGTGAGGATGTTGTGCTGCTGGTTACTAGTGTTGATGTTCGAATTCAGGTTGTCCCTATATTCGACCTGAATATGGCTGTTCGAATTCGGGTAGACCCGACCCAAAAAACACGGGATTCGACAGCAAAAATTCAGGAGGAAAAAAAAAAATTTTTTTTTTTTCTTAAATATTTTTTTTTCTGTGACATGTATTCTGTATGTGTAATACATGTCACACCTCTAAAAAAAAAAAAAAAAAAAAAAAAAAAAAAAAAAAAAAAGGTAAATTACACAAATACACACACCTTAATAAAATAATTTTAAATTAAAGCCTTGTCCTATTTTTACTTATATTTTAACCCTTTCAGGGAATGAGTAAGGGGATTTATGTACCCCTGTACTCATTCCCCAGGGTGGAGATCTGGGAGTCTCCTTATTAAAGGGGGTTTCCAGATTCCAAAGTCCTGCTAAAAATGTTTATAAAAGCCCCCATTGTTTTCAATTGAAGCTTTCATAAAAGCTTAAAAACGCTTGAAAAAGCCTCTATTGAGTTCAATGGAAGCGTTTTCCCGCGTTTATCCAGCGTTTTAATTTTTTAAATGTTGCAAGCAACGTTTAAGATAACGCTCAAAAACGTGCCTGAAGGAAACGTCCTGGTGTAGATTAGCCCATGTGAATGCATGGGGACTTCAAACATGGGCTTTAAAAAGCCTCAGGTTAAACACTGGGGAAACAGTCCGTGTAGACTAAAGCTGCATACACACGTGCAATAATTATTGTTAGAACGACCGATAAACAACCGATTGGCCAAAAAAAAGTGACCAAGGACGCCGACGAACGAGGATTGTCGTTGGAAATGAACAACCGCCACAGTGGATCTGATTGGCCGACGATCTTTCACTATCTATCGTGTGTACAGTATCGTGTCGTTCAGTGATTGTGCATGTTTCTGCGGTACACTTTCTCCTTTACATGTCCCTCCCTGCATCGTTCAAACGTTTGTATCTAGTGTGTGGACGCTGTTGGTGGATTATATATGAACGATCATATTGTTACAGCATGTACAGAATTGTGCACAATATGATTGTTCAAGTATAATCGTGCATAATCGTTGATCGGTTGTAATCGTTCATTTTCTAACAATAATTATTGGAAGTGTGTACCTAGCTTTAGACTAAAATTGATTTGACAGGTGCTCTTTAATCTTCATGTGAAGTACAGGGGTATGTAATAGTGTTTTGTATCTTTTTATAATGTATCTTTTTATGTATCCTTTTACAATGTATCTTTTTACAATGTATCTTTTTATGTATCCTTTTATAATATATCTTTTTACACCTGTTTGGAAGCTGTAGAAGCTCTACACAGTGCTGAAAAAAACCCAAATTTTTCCTCCCATTGACTTTAATGGTGTTCGAATTCGATGTTCGACCACCCGAATTTTTTTGCTATATTCGAGCGAATAGCTGCCGAATCGAATAGTGAGCTATTCGACCAACACTACTGGTTACGGGCAGGTTGCGGTCCTTGGGCACACCAAAGTGGGCAAGCACGGTACCAAATCACCAGGCAGGGGGATAGTCAAGGAAAGCCAGGGTCAAGACAGGCAGCAGGCAAGGAGGTCAGGTCACACACCAGGGGTCACTAGCCAGGGATCCAGGAGACAGACGGCAATGACACAGGGGCCACTGCGGGCACAGGGAACATTGGAGACACTGGAACAGCAGGAGGCACAGGAGAAGCAGGGATAACCACAGGCAGACAGGGACACAGGAACAGCACAGGGAAGTTGGCTGGGAACCAACAGACTGGACAACGAGGGGTTAACACAGGAGCTGGACACAGGAAACACTGGATTAGGCAGTAGGTGTACAGGAACTAGATCACAGAACTAGGGAGCTAGGCACTAGTAACTTGATGCACTAACACAGAATTGAGTCTGAGAGCAAGCTAAATAGCCAGGGCTGTTAAGGGGATACTTCCTGATTGGCTATGGGCATGGACGGAATCGATAAAGCTTGGAAACAGAGGCACGCCCAGCATCAGAACTGCCCACATGTGCAGGAGAGAGATGCCTGTGTTTTAGTGAGGAACAGGTAAGTGTGACACTTTATCAAACACTCTAGGACCTTTCTAACTATGAACGTTAAACTAACCGGTCTTTACTTACCTGGTAATGACTTTGCTCCCTTTTAGAAGATAGGAATCATATTGGCCTTACACCAGTCCATCTATACCATGCCAGTGATTAAAGAGTCTCTAAAAATTAAAAATAATGGCTTTGAAATAACCAAGCTCAGCTCTTTGAGGACACGTGGATGTAATCCATCAGGTCCTGGTGGTTTGTCAACCTTAATTTTGCCCAACTGTTTCTCAATCATATCAATTTTGAGCCATTGTGGCTTATTTAAGGCGGTGACTTTGCCATTAGCAATTTGGACTTTAGCTCTGCCATTTTTGTTTGTGTACATAGAGGTAAAAAAAAAGTGTTTAGTAAATCCGCCTTTTGTTTATCCCTAGTGACCAACCCAGAGACATTCTTTAAGAGGCTTACATGCTCTGATTTGATCTTATTGCTATTAATAAATTTTCGGAGTTTGCCCTACTTTTCTTTGCAATCTGTCCTTCATTTTGAAGTTTTGCATATTTTATCTCCTTTTTAAATCTTTTGTCATATTCTTTATATTTTTACATGTGGGAAAAAAATTGTCACTTGTTACAATAAATAGGAAAACCAACATGACATTGTAAAAATGTTTTCAGTACACGGGTGCCATGTTTCTAGCAGCAATCACCACTTTTAGAACCATAGTAAATCCCCCTTTTCTTTATCCCCAGTTACCAACCTAGAGACATCCTTTAAGGGGCCTACATGCTTAGATCAGATCTTTTTGCTATTAATATATTTTAAAAAAATTGGGGGGTTTGCCATACTTTCCTTTGCAATCTGTCTTTCATTTTGAAGTTTTGCACATTTTATCTCTTTTTGACATCTTTTGTTATATTCTTTATAGTTTTCAAACAATGAAGGTGATCCTTCCTTTTTTATATTTTTGGAATGCCCTTTTCTTGTTCCTTATGACTTTTTTAACATCATCTCTGAGCCACATAGGTTTTCATTTTAGCCTTTTAAACTCATTACCCATTGGAATATATTTTTTAGTGTGCTTTTGTAGAACAGACTTATACTTACTTACCGGACAATATTGTCTCCCAGTCCATGTCACAGAGAGCCGCCCTTAATAATGGAAAATTTGCTCCCTGAAAATTAAATGTTTTTATCTTTCTCTTTCCTGTTTTTGCTTCCTGTTTACAACCTACATTAAATGAAATCATATTATGGTCACTGCTACCCAGATTCTCTTTTATATGCACATTTGTTATAAGCTCTGCATTGTTAGAAAGAACTAGGTCAAGCAGAGTATAATTTCTAGTTGGGGCTTCTCTATAAACTGTACCATAAAATTAACTTGTATTATATTCACAAATTTCCTCCCTTTTGCTGTTCCTATAGTGCCATTACCCCTGTCAATGTCAAAATAGTTGAAATCTCCCATGATTAAAACACTTCCTACTGCTTTTTCTATGTGCTAGTAGTTGATTCTCTATTTCTTCCTTAGCACTGGGGGGGGCCTATAGCAGACTCCAATAATTAATTGTGTGTTATTCAACACCACATTCAACTCCACCCATAATGGCTCAACCTCATCGCTTGTTCCATAAGCAATTTCTTCTTTCACATTCACTTTCAGATCACTTTTCACATACAGACAGATACCACCACCCTTTCGTTTGACTCTGTCTTTATGAAAGAGAGTATAACCGGGAATGCTGACAGCCAAGTCATGTGAAGAACAAAGCCATAATTGGGGGCTTCTGAAACCAACACAGCAAGCGTAGCATATTATTCTTTTTTCGTAAACTACATTTCCCAAACCAGGAAAAGTTTCCTAAGCTCCATTGTTTCAAATTTGTCCTCACTTGCGTCAGAAAGAACTTAAAATTTAAGGTAAATGGGTTGTTGAGGTCCACTGTCAAGTGAATTCCTAAATATCCTATCAATTCTGAGGCCCACATAAACGGAAAGGAAGCTTTTAGTGATTGAACTACTGCATTGGGGAGATTCACATTTAGAGCTTCTGACTTCTATCTAGATTGATGGAATAGTTGGGCATCTCTTGGTATTCTTTGAGAGCAGCTGTTAATTTATTAGGAAGGGATAATAATGGATTAGTGAGGGAGAAAAGTAGATTATCAGCAAACGATGTGACCTTATGATGCACTGATGGTATGTAAAAAGGATTCTAACATTAGGATAAAAATTGGCATTGATAATGGGCATCCTTGGCCAGTGCAATTAGAGATATCAGAATTGGAAAGTACACCAGTAACTTTAACTTCTGGTCAGCTCAAGGTCGTGCGTACAAAGCTTCAATCCAATACATCTTAGTTTGGGGAACACCCATGTGTAGCAGGGGAGAGCGAATAAATTGCCAGTCTACCCTTTAAAAGGCCTTTTCTGCATCAGTGGACAGCAGCAAAGTAGGTATCTTCCTTGTGTGTGCCAGGTGGACCAAGTTAATTGCCCTTGTAATAATGTCCCAGGCGTCTCTCAGTGGAATAGACCCCACCTGATCTAAATGAACCGATTGCACTATCTGTGGTAGTAGCTGATTAACTATGATTTTGGAAAAAAAGTTTTAAATCAGAATTTGGATGGTAGCTCGCATATCGTTTAGGGTCTTTTTCCTCCTTGGGGACCACTGTAATATAGGTGCAGAGCGTATCCATTGGTACTGTCTCGCCTTCTGATATTGCATTGAACGTTCTAAGAAAATGAGGGGAAACTATCTGGTAGAAGGATTTGTAATAAAGCAGAGTTAGACCGTCAGATCCTGGGGCTTTACCTGGTTTTGTAAGAGGGGCTGGCTGGGTTTGGATGCGTTCTTGCTAATAAACAGTGGTGGTCGAGGAGGAAGAAGATGATAGATTGAACAATTTATGTTAGAAGTTTTTGTCATTTTGAGTATTTACAGTAATGGGTACTAGGTACAAAAGAGCATGCATGCTGTTTGTAAAGGGCTCTTACCAGAAGGAAGGTCAGCTTATCTCAACTTTCGTAAAATACCTGATGACATTTCATCAAGACAGCTTTTGTTTTTTGAGATAGCAATGATTTTAAAGAGTCTCTTGCCTTTGCTTGCTCTGCTGCTACTTATCCAGACAAGGAGAGTTTGTGGGTGGATTCTGATGAAGGTACACAGAACAACAACGATTCAAAACTTTTCAACCTATCTTTCTTGAGTCTGGCACCATGCCTAATTAGAATGTCAAACTAAACATTTATAGTCCTCCCATACAACCAAAGGGTTAATTTTTATTGAGAAAAAGAACACCCGGGTCCTGCAATAATTGTTCGTTAGGCCTCCATGTCACGATCTGGGAGCAAGCTCGAAGTCCAATGACTGTAGCAACTAGAAGGTTCACAATAGTAAATACTCTAGGTTCAGTACACAGGCAGCTGTTGATCAGTTCAAATTCAAATAGAAGTTGCCTGACTTTCTTAAGGGTCACAAATGAGATGTGGGATGCTCCCTTGGGGTCATCTAACAACAAGTCTAGGGTCTACATTTAAATACCCTCCCAGAATCACTGTGCCCTAGAAGATTTCCAGGCGTACCAATGTGTCTTTTAGAAATTGTAGCTTACCAATTCTGAATTTGTCCTTTAACAAATACGTCCCACCCTTCTGGGTCACTAAGTATATCCTCACAGGGCCATTGTAGATTTTAGCTATACTAACCCCCAAGATATGGAATCTGGGGAGAGGTTATAATAGTTATCGGTATTTGCTAGAAAAAAATTCATTAAGTAACATAGATCTCTTGCTGGGTAATGAAGACCTTTTACATTATACGATAACACTCAAACTCATCGTGTCCTATAATGTTTGCTATATGTATTGCAATTCAGTGAGATCAGGTATAGAGACTATCCCTCTGGGAAAGGGGAATGGGGGGAAATGGATAGGACTAAGGGTAAAGACTAAGCAAAATAATAGTGCAATTCACTTTCAGAATGCACTGGGGCCTAAGTGGGGAGAGAGCCTAAACAGGCTAGGGGAGGATAAACATTTTCAAGGGGGGCACAAGTGGCACAACATAACAAACCATATTTTACCTAAAAAGTTCGACCTGCTTGGTTAACATGGATATGGGGAGACCTTGGCAAAGCTAGATCAGTTATGGATTAGTGACATCATATAAGCCAAGGTTATCTGTCCTATCAAACCCACAAAAAATTGTTAAGTCATTCCAGTAAATATTAACTAATTATTTACCAAAAACAATCTAACCATATAAAATGTTCAGCATTTACAGTTAGGTCCATAAATATTTGGACAGAAACAACTTTTTTCTAGTTTTGGTTCCATTTATTACCACAAATAATTTTATATGAAACAACTCAGATGCAGTTGAACTGCAGACTTTCAGCTTTAATTCAGTGGGTTGAACAAAAAGATTGCATAAATATGTGAGGAACTAAAGCCTTTTTTTACACAATCACTTTATTTCAGGGGCTCAAAAGTAATTGGACAATTGACTTAAAAGCTATTTCATGGGCTGGTGTTGGCAATTCCGTCGCTATTATCAATTAAGCAGATAAAAGGCCTGGAGTTGATTTGAGGGAGGGAAGGGTGGGGGGTGCTTGTATGTGGAAGATTTTGACACATACAATCAAAGGAGCTCTCCATGCAGGTGAAACAAGCCATCCTTAAGCTGCAAAAAACAGAAAAAACCCATCCGAGAAATTGCTACAATATTAGGAGTGGCAAAATCTACAGTTTGGTACATCATGAGAAAGAACCAAAGCACTGGTGAACTCAGCAACGCCAAAAGACCTGAACTTCCATGGAAGACAACATTTGTGGATGATTGCAGAATCATTGCCATGCTGAAGAGAAACCCCTTCACAACAGCCAACCAAGTGAACAACACTCTCCAGGAAGTAGGCGTATCGATAACCAAGCCTACCATAAAGAGAAGACTGCATGAAAGTAAATACTGCAAGGGTGCACTGCAAGGTGCAAGCCACTCATAAGCGGCAAGAATAGAAAGGCTAGGCTTTGCTAAAAAAGCCAGCACAGTTCTGGAAAAACATTCTTTGGAACAGTGATGCATGTTCCCTCGACTCCCTCTGAGATGAAAGGATTCTTAAATACAATTCCTCTGTAAAAATGGACTTAAACCAAAGGAGAAATTTTACCTAATATAAATGTGGAAATTAATTTAAATAATCAGATTCTAAATTGCTTAGTAAAAGGAGGGGCAGTTTGATCTGTTTTAAAATCAGAGGACGTGAATCTTCCCATTCAAAATGTAATTAAAGGAGTTGGATTAGGGGGTGTTTTTTACCCCCTATTTGAGACCACTCCCACTAAAAATTCGAATTCGCCCCTTTCAATGTGAAGCCTCTTTACTTCTAGATTATTCTGTTCCCTGCAATTTGCTAGGAATAGATTTACTTACCCAAATGAAATCTGGGAAATGGGAGGTCATGATTGTGATGAGGTAATGTAATTATGAGGAAGCAGAAAGGGTGAAGGATTCCCCAATCAAAGATGCTGATCTTACTGTTTTCATAGATAGGTCTTGTTGTTATACAGAGGAGGGATATGCATTTTCTGTCTATTCTGTTGTTACTCAAAGATCAAGTAATAATTTAGGTTAATTACCTGGAAATCAATCAGTCCAGGTGACAGAGCTAATGGCCCTGATATAGGCCTGCATAATAGGTAAAGGGTATAAAGTCATGGTGTACACTGACTCACAGTTTATCTTTGGCATATGTCATGATTTTGGCTAGTTGTGGAAGTTGAGGGGCTTTATGACAACTAGTGGAAAGCCCATAAAACATGCTGAACTCATTAAGAAAGTCCTCGGGGCACTTTGGTTTCCAAACAATTTAGCCATAATAAAATGTGAAGTCCGTACTAAAGGCACCGATGACATTTATATTGGAAATGAAATAGCTGATGCCATGACATAAATTAGCAGCATTAAATGGTACTGAAACTATAGAGATCTTTGTGGCCACTTCCTCTCCCGAGGAACCTGATCAGGTAGACCTAACAGTCTTAAAGAAACTGCAATTGCAAACTAATAAGAAATTTAAAAAATAGATCCATGAGGATAGTAGATTCTGTGCGCCTCCTATGCTGAATGCATATCTAGCAGAGGCAATGCATGGCCAAAGGATCTATGATTTCATCAGTAACCACACATTGGATTTTCCTAGGATTATCTACTGTAACAGAACAATTTTGTCATGAATGTGAGGTGTGTCAATTGTATAATTCTGGAAATCTTGTAAAAAAACTCTATGAAACAATTTACCTAAAGCTTTGTACCCATTTCAGAGGTTACAGATTGGTTGTTTAATTACCAAACTGTCATTAATCTTAGTATGTTCTGATGTGTGTAGATATGTTCTCTGGATGGATAGAGGCTTGGCCAGCTGTCAGTGTTACTGCTTCAATCACAGCCAAGAACTGTTACAATAAACTGTGTGCAGATATGGCCTGGTGGAGTTATGTTATGTTATGGATGGCCTCCATATTGAACAGAAGTTTCACACGCCATATTAAGAAAGTTATATTATATTAAAAGTGTCTTGCTGAGATTTATGAACATACCTGTCTCTATGGGTGAAAATCCTTCCCCTTATGTTAAAGTCTATTAGACATACCCCTGGGGTTCATTTTTAAATATTGTTTGGTAGGATAGGATTTTTCTTTCATAAGAGATGAAGTATTACATTGCTTATTGTATGTACAAGAGTTGCATAAACAGCTAACTAAGTTGCATGTCCAAGTTTTATCTTCTATTCCAGATCTCTAACTCACTAGCACACACCACCTACAACCAGGAAAATTACCCTACAGTCTTATACGAATTTCACACCAAGGAGTCCTCCTGAGAGTTATAGTATATGGGGACTAAAATCTAAATCCTATAAGGACGTGTTTAAAGGTAGTCCTGAGTTTGTCTTGTTTGTGACATATCTAC
Organism: Pyxicephalus adspersus; assembly: GCF_032062135.1. NCBI lineage: Eukaryota > Metazoa > Chordata > Amphibia > Anura > Pyxicephalidae > Pyxicephalus > Pyxicephalus adspersus. The sequence goes on from NC_092860.1 coordinate 66,825,697, forward strand.
CAAATGAGACAATTTCAGAGTGTGAGGTCTGTCCTATTCTAGAAATCTTTCCTGAAATGGTTGATAGTGATGACTCTGAAAAACGTGACTTATTCACCCATAAGTGTAGATTCTGTGAATGCTATGGATCCATTCTTGGTAGGATGTAAACAAGGTAAATTGTATTCTGAGGATTCCAATGGGGAAAATTATGCATCTTGGTATATTATTTATGTTACTACTAATGTGGGGAAAACAAAAACGACATACAAGGTGAATGACAAAGTATGCAAAGACACTCGTATGGTGAAAATATGCACTCAGAGGAGGGGAACTGTCTATACTTAGTTTCATTATATATGTTATGAAAGACACTTGCACCATTGAGGGATATCAATTCTTTGGTAGTAGTATATTGATATGCAAATCAATCTTTATATTTTCTTGTAATGGTATAGATTTACCCTAAATAAATGAGTGAATGAATGGATGGCCAATGAATGAGGATATGAGAGGTGTGAATGTGACCACTTATTGCAGGACCCTGTGGGTACAATTTGGGCCTTTTGTATGGCCACTTTGTAAAGGTTACTGGACATTTAGAGTTTCAATACAGTTGTGTTGAAAATAATAATTACCCAGGTTTAGGTTTGATTTGGTAATGGATCCAAGACAATGGTGCACAGGGGAAGGACGGGGTAAGGTATGTGTAACTGTGTTTCAAATAATAAGTATGAAAAATGTTTTGGAGCCTGCAAACTTGAATCTTGGTAAATGTAGTGCACGCATAATTGAAGCTGCAGACTTGGTAGTCCCATAGCTATCCTCACAATGGATTGTATTAACAGGAACTCTGTATTATGCACAATGAAAGATTTTAGAGTTGATAATTGGGTTAAGAGATGTGCTGCATATGTAAAGAATATGGATTTGAAAGTGTTAAGAAATAAATCAGGGAGAAAAGACTCAACATGTAGGGGATGGAGTGAAGAAACAATTAGACATAAATCATATACTGGAAAATCCACATGCTAATATTGTTGCTGTTGTTTCTTTGTCTGATACCATAAAAGTTAAAATTAAAGGGTTAATTGCTAGGCTGGTAATACAACAGGAAGAAATTCAACTCGCTCTGTTCTGCACCCAAATACAATCTGAGTTGTCATGAGATTTCAAGTTTATGATCACCTCCCCTTATGACAGACAATTTTCACTCAATTTAAAAAAACAATCTAGGAAGGTGGTGCCTAAGTTTGGTGGGTAACACTATGCTTATACTGCTATAAATTTAGGCACCACTTGTCAGATGATGTTTTCCTTCATCCTAGGTTGGATCATGATCTGAGGGTTTATGAGTCAAGGCAGCCTAGAATTATAGACACTGATGGGTGCTGGAGAACCACTGTATTGCTTTACCTGCTTATGATAACCATGCATTTTAAGATTAGGCTAAGTGTAAAAATAAAAAAAAAGCATGTACCTCTAGTAGATAACTCCTTTTGAACTGTAAGATTGATGAATAACTCCAACTACTGATGTCTAAGGAGGCACCTTCTTTGTAATAAGTATTAATTGAGTCTGATCACCTCTAAGATGTATTGAGCCTCATTGTAATCAAAACAGGTATGGTAAATGTGGGCAGTCAACCCCCTTGGGATGGACGAGGTGCCTACAAGGACCTGAATCCCACTATATCAGAAGGATTAACCTTCTGGTGAAGTGTATGTACAGGGAGTGGCTCTGACTACCCAGGTTAGGAAGGTTTGTTATGTTTAAAACATTTTTGATATACAACATGAAATTGTTTACTGCTAAAATTTTGTCCATGTACATACTTGTTGTTTTACCATATATTTCAACTTTATTTAAAAAGGAACTTGGACTTGGAGAATGCTTGGCAGCAACAGTTCCAGGGGGTTCCCAGAAATTTTAGGAGTCCTTCACATATTCATGAAGAGTGAACTACTGGAAACATCAGGCTTTGTTAGAGTCAATGGATTCTGCTAAATGGGGCTGGGACGAACAATACCTGGTCCTTGAATGCTGTGGGCAGTAAGTCATTGTTTTTGGGATTTGTACGCCTGTTGTATTATCTGGGATGTCCAGCCAATTTGGAACTTTAATAGGTTCAATGTTGAGAAAGCTGAAGAGATCTGGCAGTTTGTCATATGAATAGAGTAAAAAAAATGGCAGTTCGTAGGACCTGGATATTAAATGGATGGCCCCACTGATATTGAGCACCTGGCTGTTGAATAGCTGATAGCAGAGGACAGATGAGTCTCCTTATGTCCAGGGTCAGACATGAAAGCCCCATCAAATTCCTGTGACCCTGCTGTACTGCCCTGTTCATCTATTGCTGCAGTTATTGGGGATATTGGGAAAGCAGGACCCCCCATCCTCCTTCTTGAGGCTGCCTGTGGCAGGATGTGTGTCCCTGTAATGACTGGCAAGCTGCCTGCTGCCTTGGCTGGCGCCATTTTGAAAGCCCCCACGGAGCTCTCTGTCTGTACCCGCTGGCGGGAAGAAGCTACACAGGTTGAGTGGGTATGAGTTGAACCTGAGGCTTTCAAAAGACCATAGAATTTATGTGAAAACAGAAGACAAAGTCACCAGTGTCTTGCTTTATTGTAAAAATACTGGCACACCATGTTGAATAGCAAATGTTTTGGGGCTGCAACAGGTCCCTTGCTCGAGGCAACATAGTTGTGAGGCATAGAGTTTATGTGAAAATAGGACAAATAAATTTGTAAGTAATCATAATCATGCCTTGTCTTTCCTGACAATGAACAATAAGATTCATGTGTGCCAGCTCCCTCACTATAAAAAGAGGGCATGGAGGAACCCAAATCTTTTTGTGTTGGAGCAGTGCAATGAAAGCATAAAAAAAGCAGAGGGGATAAGTGTTGGTTAGAAAACATTGCTCTAATTCTGATTGCTCTCTCTTTGGCCAATTAACTCCTTTTTTTACAATTTTTATTGGCCTTAAATTAAATAAATAATTTTATTTTATGTCAATGGTCACCTTTATCTGCTTTACCATCCAGTGCATTTTTCTTAATTTTAACCAGATCCTGATGTACAGCCAAGATGACCAGAGAAATTAGGGGCATCAAGTGTGTGGATCAATTACATCTTACAGCATAATCAATCCATTCCAATAACAATGACAGTGTTTTTAACAGTGTTTACACACAGTACTCCCAATTCTAAATTTCAGATTAGGATGGCTGTGGAAATGCCATGGTGCATTGTGGTGAAACATAAAAAATTTTTAAAGGCTTAATTGAAGAAAATATAGCCTGCTGTGGAAAAACATCAGTAACATCATTGTGGTTTAATATTGACAAAAAAAAAATACCGTATTTTTCGGCGTATAAGACGTTCCGGCATATAAGACGCACCCAATTTTAAAGGAGGAAAATCTAGAAAAAAAAGATTCTGAACCAAATACTGTAGTAAAATATTTTATATCAACTGTATAAATTTAACAATTCATCCCCTTCTGATCACCCTGTGCCAATTCATCCCCTTCTGATCACTCTGTGCCAAT